>NC_059360.1:42817500-43185000 GCF_019703515.2 Myxocyprinus asiaticus | reverse complement strand
CCAAGACTGATTGGATTACTTCAGAAGACATGGATTAAACCACTAGAGTCTTATGGATTACTTTTACGCTGCCTTTTTTGGCTTTTTGGAGCTTCAAAGTTCTGGTCACCATTCACTTGCATTGTATGGACCTACAGAGCTGACATATTCTTCTAAAAATCTTCATCCGTGTTTTGCAAAAGAAAGAAAGTCATACACATCTGGGATGGCATGAGGGGTTTTTGGGTGAACTATTTCTTTAAAATGTTCAGATGTCTTTTTTTTAATTTTTTTTTAAAATTTTTTATTTTTTATTTTTTTGCAGTTAAGCTTTTTTCATGTGTGTGCTTTTTCCATTTTCTTTCACTGATATCAAAGCCCTTGTGCTTGTAGGGTGTTTCTAACCTATCTGATATGTAAAACGAGTCTGTGTCTATGTTAATTAATGATGCTGCTGCTGTTGTTGTCTAATATTAGCCTGTTCTGCCTCTCCTCTTACACTGCACAGAAAAATGACAGTTTCGCAGTAAGTCTCATATCTGGGTTGTGACTTTCATGCCTCATTATACAACACATTGAATGACATACTGCTGTCAGTCACCATTCTCATCTGTTTGACCCATCTCACTGCGGTGACATCACTTAGATTTACTCTGTACTAGTTTTTACTCTAATATCAGAAAGAATTTCATATTACTGTGTCTAGTTACTTCTAATACATGTGTTAAAGTGATAACTACTGGTAGACTGATATATATCGGCCAGGCTGTGTATTTGCCTGATATGTGGCCATCTGCTTAGCTGAAGTGTAAGCTCACAAATCTGCCAAATTCCTTGTAAATGGATAATATACATTTTCTGTTTTCAAATATTTGTTAGTAAAGTTTTAATTCATAAAGTGTAAAATATTTTTTGTTCATTTGAATTGTGTTATATCATATAACAGGATAATACAGTATAGGCCACCCTGCTGTCTCGCTATCTGCATCGGTTATTAAAAACCCAAATCGGTCCACCACTAGTCCTAATTTAAACCACCCAATATACTCGTACACCAGTGCAATATTTCATTTTTCTGACATGTTCCATTGTTTTATGTCTTCCAAGAAAATAAAAAGGAAAAGTAGTAAAGTTTATTGAAAAAAGATCTCTCTATCTCTAAAAGAGGACACAAAATACTATTTCTGCTATGTGAAGGATTCTGAGCAACTGTGTTGTGCATGATTCAGAGATCTTGATCTGACTCCTCACAAACTGTCAAAGTGGGTCATGGTCAGAGCAGGTGGGCGCTCGCACAATTCTGCTTTTGTGGCAGCCCCTGTGCCGACTGCACTGATAAAACACAGAGAGGAAAAGTGCCAGAAAGAACGGGATACAGGGAGAATGAGACTGAGGGCTCAAAAGCCTTTCTGTCTTACAATTTATCAACTTCAAGAACACTGTGGATCAATACACAATGTTATTCATACAAACATGTTACTTGTTCTTTCCTTGTTTGTACCTTACCTCCCAAAATTAAATTAGACGTTTCAGTGAAGGAGACTCTTATAATCCCATATTAGATATCTCTTATCTAATGCATTTACAACTGCAGCTACATGATAAATCACATAGATAACCCACTTTTATCTGCTACGGCTTTAAAAAATATTCTCCCTTACAAATGGATATACGTTGCTTCCTGGCTGCCTACTTTTGTTTAAATCTCATCAGCTGTTATATGCAGGTTGCATATGTTTTCCATAACATTATCATTGGATTGTCATGATACGGTATATCTCACAGACATAGCTCTCATTTTGTCTGTTGTTAAAATTTGTTCCTTTCACAATATTGACTTACTTCAGATATCACTTCTAAACTTTGATCTCTGTGATTTATGTGTCTGATCTGTAATCTTTCAGACTAGTATGGCCACGTCTCTGTCAGTCACAGAGGATCTGATCTTCTGTGGTTGTGCTGATGGTACCGTGAGAGCATTCAGTCCTGTTGATCTGCACTTTATCTGCACACTGCCTCACCCTCACAGTCTGGGCACAGACATCGCTACTGTTACTGAGGCCAGGTAAGATGAAGCCAGGTATGTGACGGGTACGTGGAGGTCAACCTATCATAACAGAGTAAATTTACTTTAAGAAATCTTAAAGTTACAGTACAGAAACAAAAACAGCCTGTTTGATACGAAGGGTCAGAGGGTAGGCAAAAATTGTAAAACGAGATTAAAGCTGTTTTTAGTGCAAGAAACTTTGATTACATTTATTAAGTCCTACTACAAGGGGAAAATGCTACAATAGTGTAGAATATAAATGTGAAAATAAATGATGTTTTGTAATTAGATGCTATTAGATGATGTCATGTTATTCCTACTTTATCAGTAGTACAGCGTGTATTTCCTGTTGCTCAACTGGAAGAGAATGGTGCAAATTTGTTAAAATGTAATAATTGTGCCCTTGTTAATTTCATATATTTTTGAAAAACATTTATAGCATTTTCTACAAAAAATAATTACTTTAAAAATGTAATAGTTAAAAGTTTTAAAATACTTTCCTTGCACCTCAAAAACATGTGAATGTACACTTTTCATCACTAATTTCAAAGTTTTCAAACATACTTTTGAAGGTAAAAAATATTTTTGAGTCATGAATATACACTCACTGAGCACTTTATTAGGAACACTATGGTCCTAATAAAGTGCCCTACATGGTCTTCTGCTGTTGTAGCCCATCCGCCTCAAGGTTCGACGTGTTGTGCATTCTGAGATGCTATTCTGCTCACTACAATTGTACAGAGGGGTTATCTGAGTTACTGTAGACTTTCTGTCAGCTTGAACCAGTCTGGCCATTCTCTGTCGACCTCTCTCTTCAACAAGGCATTTTAATCTCACTGGATGTTTTTTGTTTTTGGCTCCATTATGAGTAAGCTGTAGAGACTATTGTGTGTAAATATCCCAGGAGATCAGCAGTTACAGAAATACTCAAACCAGCCCATCTGGCACCAACAATCATGCCACGGTCAAAATACTGAGATCACATTTTTCCCCATTATGATGGTTGATGTGAACATTAACTGAAGTTCCTGTCCCATATCTGAATGATTTTATGCATTGCACGGCTGCCACACCTTTGGCTGAAAATATAATTGCATAAATAATTAGGTGTACAGGTGTTCTTAATAAAGTGCTCATTGAGTGTATAGGGGTACTCTATTTGGCCTTAACAAAATGTGCCTTTTCATACAATTGTCAAAATATCTGAAATTTTTAAATGGGAAATATCTGTAGATTTTCTTTTTCTGGATGAGCTGTTTTCTGGTGTCTAGCATCATGCATATGCAAATACCCTGAAGTGATCCTGAAATCTCTGTCTGGTTGAAGATTCAGCCTGGATTCTTGTAGTGTAGATGAAGAAGCTCAGCCTGTGACATCTGTTCTCTGCTTTCTCTCCAAACTGTTAGAAACACGTGAGACCTCTTAGTCTGCCTCCCATAAATATGTAAAGACGGAGCTCTTGACCTCTATTATATATTATATTCAGGGAGTCTGTTCTTGACTGCAAAAAAGCAACAGTTCAAACTGGGATTTTCGCAATTCCGTTTGGTGGCTATAGTGGCACAGAATTTACACACTTCTGTCATCCTGTCTGTCTCATTATAATTGTCAGTAAACAACAGTCTTTTATGCACGGATTCTTCTTGGACACATTCTCATGACACTTTCGGACACTTTTAGTCTTTACTGCCAATCCATCAAGATGTTTCTCTTCACAGTCACCTCTTTGCCTACAAGGAAAATGTACGCTATCCTGATGCAGTGGCCGTGTCATACGACCCCACGAACCACTGGCTGTCCTGTGTGTATAACGACCACAGTCTGTACGTGTGGGATGTCCGTGATCTACGTAAAGTGGGCAAGGTTTACTCGGCTCTCTACCATTCATCCTGTGTGTGGAGCGTGGAGGTGAGAAACAAGACATTTAGACCAACATTTGGTGCAAAGTCAACATGAAATCAAAATTCACCTTAGTTACTGTCTAAATGCACAATCCTGGTCTTATTATGAAGAATTGACAGTGTGTCTACTCACTTTTAAAAAAGATAGAAAATGAAAACCCCAAAAATGAAAATTCTCTCATCATTTGCTCACCCTCGTGCCATCCCAGATGTGTATGACTTTCTTCTGCAGAACACAAACAAGGATTTTTTGAAGAATATTTCAGCTTTGTAGGTCTATACAATGCAAGTGAATGGGGTCCAAAGCTTTGAAGCTCCAAAAAGCATTAAAAGGCAGCATAAAAGTTTGCATAAATGATCATGATTTTTTTTGTAATCGAGCTTGAAATCATGATCGCCAAGGAGACTGCAGATGTCAAAATTTAAAGTGAAAAAGGAGTTATATTTTGGTCTGTTCTCACCCAAAACCAGTTAAATTGCTTTAGAAGACATGGATTTAACCACTGGAGTCTTTTGGGATGGCATCAGGGTGAGTAAATGATGAGAGAATTAACATTTTTGGGTGAACTATAACTATAGGTGCATTTTACATGTAATGACAACAGAAAACATCAGTCATCTAAGAGATGAGCTTTAGTATCTTAGAAAGAGAAGGAATCTTATAGATCTACTAGTTTTATTTTAGCGAGGTATTAAATTGAAAATCGTATTCTCTGGTTGGTCTTTCCTTGTCTTTTTATGTACATTTACAACAGTTTGATTGGAGCATGGCCTAGACCGTATGATGGAGTGTGTTTGTGCTATTTTGGCTTACCTTTCTTTGTGCTGTGTGTTGACATTTCGCCTGATGTCGCCGGCAATTATTGTGAGGCAAATCTCTTATGTTTGAGCCCAATGTTTTTGTGTTTGGGCCTGCTGTGACCTCATAGTGGGTTATTGTGCCATTGAAAACCTTCCTCCTGTGGGTTTCGGCCTTGCCTGTAAATGATGTAGCTACCTACGTCCAGTAAGGCATTCAAGCCATGCTATTTTATGGATATAGTCACAGCTAAAGGGGTTGCAGCTTTGATTGCCTTACATTGTTTAAATATCCAGAAATCCAAGCCTGTGCTTTTAGGAACTTAGTGTCACGAAAATGCCAAATATGGCAATAAAATCCTTTCGCCGGAAGATATTGTTTCAGACATGTAAATTAAGGTTAAAAGTTGGCCTCAGGAACATAACTATCTATTTTATAATGAACTTTATAACACATTTCAGAAATGCAGTTCAGTTGGTGTCCCATAAAAACGTTCTGTGGCGGTTCTCTGGTACAGTGATGGTATCAAATGGTATTACTATAGCACTTGAAAGATTACCATTGCATTACAATCATATTTTTAATATTCATGTCAATATTGTGTCACTTTTTATGCCTACTGTATGTTGGATGGTTGATTAATACCCAGTGCTTTCAGATGTTAGTGACCTCACTTTTTTATTTGATTAAAGATGACTTCATAGAGGTTGAATAACACGCTTGAGTAAATACACCTGTATTTGTGTTTGTGATGTGATACTGTTTTGTATTGTCCGGTTGAATTATTTCACCCTCCTTTGTCCTGCAGGTGTACCCAGAGTTGAGGGATGGTGAACAGCCCCGTTTGTCTCCAGATTGTTTCCTCAGCTGTTCATCTGACAATACTATCCGTTTATGGAACACAGATGCTCAGAACACCACGCTCAGCCGAAATGTCATCAGCAATGTGCGTCACATGACCTCAGTTGTTTAAAGTTCACAAATCTGATCTTTTGTCTCATCTAGTTTAGCACTATTTTGCAAAAGTAACTTGCCTTGCCAAAAATATGTTTTTTTGTTGTTGTTGTTTTTTGACAAAAAGCAAGCATTATACTTGGGTAAATCCATATCCAGTTCATATTCTACCTCAAAATAAAAATAAGAAAGATACCTTTCTATTTTCAGAGCCATCAATTTTTTGTGCATTATTTTCATGACAGTTTTTATTTTTAATTCATGTTATCCACAGTGGTGATTCTTATAAGTCTCATTATTGTAATGCGTAATTTGTTACTTTATTATAGTAAAAAAATATAGTAAATTTTTTTTTGTTAAAATCAGCATAAATTAAAGATCTAACAAATATTACCATAATGTAGAAATATAAATAATGTATTTAGGATAAATAAATTATATCTAAACATTCATATATACTGTAATATTTTTACAGGTATAAATCTTTGATACAGGTATCTGTATACATGCCATAGAATCATAGTGTACATGCTGTAATTAAAAGTTGGGCAAAATCTTCTGCCTTTTTCCAGTGTTTTAGAAAAAATAGAATTATATGGGCAGATTCAATTTATATCAAGCTTTATTGGCAAAATAAACCTAAGTGTACATTGCCAATGCATTATTAGACACTATACATACAGATATAAAACAAATTGAATGAAGAAGTTTAATTTGCTGAAGTTTAAAATCTCAAAACTATAATTTTTTCTGGCTGCCGTTCAGTCTGTATCACGCACACGCTTGGTCTCTCACACGTGGTTTTACTTTTGACACTGGTTCAAATTTCAGGGCAAGGAAACTGAAAGGGAACTTTGAAAAGAGTGTTATTGAAACACAAAAGCACCATTTTCAGTGAGTGAGCATTTTTCAGGTGATGCAAAGAGATACGGCAGCTTGGCTTTTTCTCTCCCACATCTGGCTTACTGCTTGCGGCTGAAGTCTCCATTCTCCGTACAGCAAATCCTCTCCAGTGTGCACAATGAATAAGTGTGCACTGCTCCACACAATCAGTTTCTGTGCTAGGATGTGCAGTTGAGTTGAGTGTGTAATGCCAATTTTAGTGGGGAAAATCATTAGTGAATTTTCAGGAAGTGAAAACACCAGATACTGCTTTAATTGCGTTAATTTTTTAACACGTTAAACAGTCAACAATTAATCTCATAAATTAACACATTAAATTTTCCAGCCCTGTTTTTTTCATTATGGTCATGGTAATGAGAATTTGGAGGAGGAAATTGTCATTCAAATATTATTACAATATAAAAGCCTTAATGGTCCTAAAATTAGGCTTCATTTTCTTTAAGCAAAATTTATTTTTGATTTCTTTTGATTTTGTTGTGAAATATAAACAGACATGTACTTGCCATCAACATCTTCCATAAACCATATACTGTATCTTCCTTTCACACTTTCAGTTACTATACACTCAACTGAACAAATCACAAATTATTTTTTAATGTTTTTGATTCATCTCACCACAGGACCTTCAGAAGGTCATTTATATGGACAACAACACCTCCACCCTTCTAGACACAGATTGCACCATCTCCAGCAACTCAGAGAAGGCTGACCCACAGACCTGTGAGAACCGTACGGGCATTAGGACCATGTGTGTGAGTCCAGATGGGCTGCACCTGGCATCAGGGGACCGCAGCGGCACACTGAGGTCTGACCCAGCGGAAGAGCTGTTTATCATAACACTACTTAACACTTCTACCAGCATACCAGCAATAAAAAAGGGGCTACCTAGCCCAACTGGCCAAGCCTTAAATGCACTCATTCAGTAGAAAGTCTGCACAATTCATGAAAGGACATACTTAAATAAAGTTAGATAACACTTGCTATTAAGTTATATATAATGCATATATTATATTACACCTTATATGTTCTTGTGAATAATTGTAACTACATTTATAATGTATTATAATGATAATTTATGTCCTGTGCATGTTATACCTTTAAAGAGTATAGTGCATTAAAACACAAAATGTCATTTTGAATATCATGTGTAATTATTATAAATGCACTATACTCTTTAAAGATGCAACCACGAATAAGTCAATTATATTCATGTATGTGATTGCAATTACTTACAAAAGGTATATTGGCATTAAAAATACCTTTTTGATACACTCACATGGACTTGGTTTGATATAACGGCACTTTGTTTTATATTTTTTAATATAATGAAAAGACACTCATATATTTTTAAGTTTGGCTAAATTGTCCTAATACTTTTAGCAGCACACAGGCTTCAGAGAAATTGCTACAAAGTGTGAATAGAAAAAAAATCCTCACTAAACTGCTGTTGATGTGATTCTAGAATCCACGATTTGGAGAGCATGGAAGAAATTCTGGATGTTCAGGCCCATGATTCTGAGATCTTATGTCTGGAGTACTCTAAACCCGAGACTGGTAAGTTCTGAGAGCTTAGAGGTTCTTTAAACATCTCTATATGTATAAATCCTGCACTGAGGAGGTGTTTAATGCCCCAATAAAAAAGAAATGATGATCCAGCTCAGATGTTCAGCAGATGCTTTATAACCCTGTAGTCACTACTTCACATATATGCCACCAGCAGAATTTACAACCAGTGTTTACTGTACAGTTTTCAAATGCCATAGCATTTACATGGTACTCTAAGGCACTGCACTTAAAAAGAATACTTTCTGAGATGATATTCTTCTCACCACAATAGTACAGAGCGCTTATCTGAGTTACCGTAGACTTTGTCAGTTTGAACCAGTCTGGCTATTCTCTGTTGACCTCTCTCATCAACAAGGCGTTTCTGTCCACAGAACTGCCGCTCACTGGATGTTTTTTGTTTCTGGCACCATTCTGAGTAAATTCTAGAAGCTGTTGTGTATGAAAATCCCAGGAGATCAGCAGTTACAGAAATACTCAAACCAGCCCATCTGGCACCAACAATCATGCCACGGTCCAAATCACTGAGATCACCTTTTTTCCCTATTCTGATGGTTGATGTGAACATTAACTACAGCTACTGACCTGTATCTGCATGATTTTATACACTGCTGCAACATGATTGACTGATTAGATAATCACATGTATGATTGTTGGTGCCAGACAGGCTGGTTCGAGTGCCAGTCTCTTGAATTTACTCCGAATGGTGCCAAAAATAAAAAACATCCAGTGAGCGGCAGTTCTGCGGACGGAAACGCCTTGTTGATGAGAGAGGTCAACAGAGAATGGTTAGAGTGATTCGAACAGACAAAGTCTACAGTAACTCAGATAACCACTCTGTACAATTGTGGTGAGAAGAATATCATCTCAGAATGCTATTCTGAGATGCGGGTTGGCACTGTTTTGGCAGCACGAGGAGACCTACACAATCTTAGGCAGGTGGTTTTAATGTTGTGGCTGATCAGTGTATCTGTTTCTTCTTCAGAACCTTTTCAGTTGTCACTGTACATTTTCTCTTTCGGTTACTATATCTGTTCAACATGCACATTGAAAAACAACAGCAGTACTGAGCAAATGAATTCTGCTCCGTTCTAAATAGTCCGTGAGGATCCTAAAGCCTTGTGGGTCACATTTTGATTAGATTCCACATTGTTCACTGAAGAACATCACAATATTTTATTTGTGTTTCTGCTTTGAAGACATTAGAATATAGTGGGAGTTTTCAATTTGGGAATATCTCTATTGAGAGGAATGCTTATTTGAACATGCTCTAGGCTGCTGGCGTTCTGCTTACTGTTGCAGAAACATATGTTCTGTTCTCACACTGTAAGAAGCATTTGCATTTTTTCCTTACTGTGAAGTCACACATGAACTCAATGTGTTAGAGGATCAGCATGTGGTGTGAAAAGTGTGAGAATGAGAACAGCACAGGAACAACACTTCACACAGTTCACCGGATTTTGAACTTTTTTATCACAGTAGGCTATTTCAGAAATGCAGTTCAGCTAGCATACTTTTCAGAAATGTACTGTAGAAGTAACATAGGACAATGATTTTATCAGATGATAATACCATGGTACTACTGTATGATTACATTATTTATGTATCATGGTATTTACTCTAAAGTACTTAAAAGAATTGCATGGGATTACCATTGTGGTTCTGTACAAAAAACATTATCATCACAAAAAACCTGGCATTATAATGATGGTATCCCCAAAAGACCATGGAATTACCATGGTACCAAAACATTATAAAAACATTATATTACTATGATAACTAACAAAATACCATTGTTATACCAGGACAGGATGTCCAAAACAATATGGTGGCCTGCCAAAAGCATGGTGTTACCATGGTACTACTGCAAGAAAAAACATGGTATTACAATTTTACCATGTAAGAAAAATCATGGAACACCATGATAGGATTAAAAAAAACAACAAAAAAAAACATGTAGTGCCATGTCCAAAAAAGCATTACCATGGTACTATGTCCAAACAAAATGGAATAATCATGGTACCATGTCCAACAAACATGGTCTTGTCATGGTACACTATCAAAAATGGTAGTACTATGGTACCATGTCCAAAAAAAGAGGATCTTTTCATGATACTATGTCCAAAAAACATGGTATTACCATGGTACTATGTCCAAAAAAAAAAAAAAGTATGACCATGGTACCATGTCCAAAAAACATGGTGTTACTATGGTACCATGTCCAAAAAACATGGTCTTGTCATGGTACTATGTCCAAAAAAAAAAAAAAGTATTATCATGTTACCATGTCCAAAAAACATGGTATTATCATGGAACTATGTCCAAACACATGGTGTTACCATGGTACCATAACCAAAAAACATGGTAATATCATGACTTCATGTCCAAAAAACATGGTACAGTGATGTGAAAAAGATTGCTTCTATTTTTGTGTATTTTTCATACTAAATTGTTTTAGATCTTCAAACGAGATAGAACGTAAAACAAAGGCAACCTGAGTAAACACAAAATACAGTTTTCAAATATATATATATATATATATATATATATATATATATATATATATATATATATATATATTTATTGAAGCAAGAAAAGTTATCCAACACCTATATCACCCATGTGGAAAACGAACTGCCCCCTTAAACTTAATAACTGGTTGTGCCACCTTTATCAGCAACAACTGCAACCAAATGCTTCTGATAACTGGAGGTCAGTCTTTCACAACACTGTGGTGGAGTTGTGGCCCATTCTTCTTTGCAGAACTGCTTTAGTTCAGCCACATTGGAGGGTTTTCAAGCATGAATTGCCTGTTTAAGATCCTGCCACAGCATCTCAGTCGGGTTCAAGTCAGGACTTGCCACTCCAAAACTTTAATTTAGCTTCATTTGAGCCATTCAGAGGTGGACTTACTTCTATGCTTTGCATCATTGTCTTTCTGCATAATCCAGTTGCGCTTGAGCTTCAACTCACGGACTGATGACCGGACGTTCTCCCTAAGGATTTTCTGGTAGAGAGCAGAATTCATGTTTCCCTCAATTATTGCAAGTCACCCTGGCCCTGAAGCAGCAAAGCATCCCCACACCATCACACTACCACCACCATGCTTGACTGTAGGTATGATGTTCTTTTTGTGGATTCTGTGTTTGATTTATGCCAGATGTAACGGGACCCCTGTCTTCTAAACAGTTCCACTTTTGACCCATCAGTCCACATAACATTCTCCCAAAAGGTTTGAGGATCATCAAGGTGTGTTTTGGCAAAATTCAGACGAGCCTTAATGTTCTTCTGGGTTAGCAGTGGATTTCACCTCGCCACTCTTCCATGGATGCCATTTTTGGCCAGTGTCTTTCTGATAGTGGAGTCATGGACAGTGACCTTTATTGATGCAAGAGAGGCCTACATTTCCTTGGATGTTGTCCTTGACTTCCTGGATGAGTCATCGCTGTACTCTTGGAGGAATTTTGGAAGGTCGGCCACTTCTGGGAAGGTTCACAACTGTGCCAAGCTCTCACTGTGGTTCTTTAGAGTCCCAGAGCCTTTGAAATAGCTTTGTAACCCTTCCCAGACTGATGTATTTCAATCACATTTTTCCTCATCATTTCTGGAATTTCTTTCAACCTTGGCATGAAAGTGTGCTGCTGGATGAGTCCTTTTAGCCAACTTCACGCTGCTGAAAAAGTTCTATTTAGGTATTGATTTGATTGAACAGGGCTGGCAGTAATCAGGCCTGGGTGTGTCTACTTCAGCTGAACCCCATTATGAATGCAGTTTCATAGATTGGGGATTTAGTAATTAAGGGGGCAAATACTTTTTCATGCAAGTATTGGATAACGTTTTTGCTTCAATAAATAACATTATCATTTAAAAACTGTATTTTGTGTTTAAAACTCAGATTGCCTTTGTTTTATGTTAGATTTTGTTTGAATTTTTGAAACAGTTTAGTATGAGATATACACAAATACAGAAAAAATCAGGATGGGGCAAATGCTTTTTCAAAGCACTGTATTACCACGGTGCCATGTCCAAAAACATGGTATTATCATCGAACTATGTCCAAAACATGGTGATATCATGGTATAATGTCCAAAAACATGGTATTATCATGGTACCATGTCATAAAAATCATGGTAATACCATGATTTGATGTTCTAAATACATGTGGTGCCATGTCCAAAAAAAGAAAAAGAAAAACATATTACCACGGTACCACGATGGAAAGATCATGGTAAAACCATGATAGCATGTCCCAAAAAACATGGTATTACCGTGATTACATGTCCAAAAAACCTTGGTAATATTTTGGTACTTTTTGTGAGGTATATATGAGGGAATGCCAGCATTCACATAGGTGTGGAATGTCATTTAGAAGAATTTTCATTTTATGCATACCTACTAATACTGTTTGTACTCTGTGTGTCTGTTCTTGCTTGTGTCTGCAGGGCTGAAGCTGTTGACCACCGCCAGCAGAGACAGGCTGATCCATGTGCTGGATGCGGAGCGGGAATATGGTCTGCTACAAACACTGGATGAACACTCGTCCTCTATCACTGCTGTCCGATTTGCTGGTGAGGCTCTGTCAGACAGATAACCTGTCCTGCAGGAGTTTCATCTTTGTTATTTGTGATATACAAAGAACAGCTCAAATGTTCATATGTGGCACCTTTGTTTTTGCTTAGCTAATGATGGCAAAGTCAGAATGATCAGTTGTGGTGCTGATAAAAGTATCTACTTCCGCACAGCACAGAAGGTGAGACTTAAAACTTCAGTACAATAGTTGAATGTTCTTCAAAGTGTCTTCTATGTTTGTTTCCTTCAGCAGCTTAATTCAAAGCTGTCAAATTCCTCAGCCCTTTAGAAACGGATAATAGCAGCTCAGAATTCAAATCAGCCACAAGTGGACATTGATTAAGTGGGAAACACAAACAAGTACCAGTTCTTTTGAACTATCATGTTTTTTAAAAATAAGAAACAAACTTTGAATAGTCTCAGTATATATGGTGTTATAGTTTCTGAATCTGGATTAAAATATAGTAACTGTTAATAATATGAGAACACAGCTGTATATCCTTTACCAACAATATGATTAAGGGAGATCAGTCCATTTAGAAAAAAATTGTATGTGCTGCAACACAAACAGCCATGGCACGTATGCGGGCAGCAAAATACAAATAATATACTTTATTTAGCCACACTGCAATATGCATCATAGAACAGCTTTTAATTCAACCATAAAACCAGATTAGAGTTGAGAATTGGTTTAGTAGTGGAATAAACTGATGGATATAATAGTGATCAGGTTAGACATCCTGACGTGTTTGTGTAATTGTAATATAAGACATTCAAAATCATCAGCAGGACGTTGTTTAATCTGTTGGTAAGAACCTTACATTTTTTACCTTGAGGAGTGAAACTGCTCATTAACAAACAGCTTGTACTGTAAATTCACAATCTCATGCATAAAGATCTATTTTGTTCTTATGGAGGAAGGGAAATAAGGTAGAGGAAACAAGAATACTGAACTCTGCCATGATATTTAGAAAAGAAATAGATCATTTTAGATCTCATCTTTTGTTTTTTGTTTTTTGTTTTTCACATTATACTCATCTGAATTATGATATTTGGAAAAAAAAACAAAATTAAACGATTAAATCAATAAATTCTTTGCACTTAACTAATTATTAAATATTCCGAAACAGACCAAGGAAGGCACAGCGTTCACACGTACTCATCACATAGTGAGGAAGACTACGCTGTATGACATGGATATCGACCCTACACGAAAGTATGCGGTTGTCGGCTGTCAGGATCGCAGCATCAGGTTCGAATGCTTTGATTTCTTGTGTTGGTTTGCAATTATAAAACCTGTAATAATTTGCATATTATTATTATTATCATTATAATCCTCTCCTTGTGTGCATCAGCTAGTTGAGTCTGTCTACCAGGAAATTCTAGTGTTATTTTGCTTACTTATATATGCATTCATTTATATAAATTACTGTATTTTCTAAGTATTTTGACTTATTTGTGTGAGGATTTAACTGTTTCAACATGTGCTTGGATATATCTGGAGGTATGATGTCATGTGGCAGGGCATTACAGTTGTCTGTCGCATGGCTTGCAGTGTTATAAGATTATCACTCAGGTGTTTTTACAGTAGGATGGGATTAGATGCTTGACTGGTTAATCTTGTCGTATTAAAGCATGTTGTAGAGCATGTGCACACACTCGCATGCAAGTCACACACATTTAGTCAGTCTGTTCTGTGACTCACCTGTCCAGACTGTGTCACACCTGTCAGATTGTCTCACGCTGTGAATTGCACAATACGTCTAGGTGATAAATAATAAATCATATTTTTCATAAGAAAATGTTTTCGTCCATTAGGATTTTTTGCATTATTACATAATTTACCCATCAATTCTCATTACTTTAATGCGTCTGCTCATTTTACAGTTATTTTTTTTATATTTGTTTTATTCTCATTATTCTTTCTGACGATTCTCGTTGGATTCTTATTTTTACTGTATTTCAGTAAAACAGTCATGGTAATACATTATTTTTGTTTACAGAAATACATAAATTTAAATCAGCAAAAATGAAAGGCAGTATAACAAATACTAACAACAAATACTAACATGATATATAAATATTTTACAATTACGGTTATACACTGATGAGCCACAACATTATGACCACTCACAGGTGAAGCGAATAACATTGATCATCTCTTAACAAGGCCACATGTCAGTGTCTGGGTAGATTAGATGGTAAGCGAACCATCAGTTCTCATAGTCAGTGTGTTGAATGCAGGAGAAATGGGCAGGAGTAAAGACCTGAGTGACTTTGACAAGGGCCAAATTGTAATGGCCAGATAACTGGGTCAGAGCATCTCTGAAAAAAACAAGGCTTGTGGGGTGCTCCTGGTCATCAGTAGTGAGTACCTACCGACAGTGGTCCAAGGAGGGACAAACCACAAACCGGCGACAGGGTGTTGGGTGCCCAAGGCTCATCGATGCGCGAGGGCAACTAAGGCTATCCCGTATGGTCCGAACCGACAGAAGGTCTACTGTGGCACAAGTCACTGAAAATTGTAATGATGGTTGCGGGAGGTATGTGTCACAACACACTGCTGCTTATGGGGCTGCGTAGCTGAAGACCGGTCAGAGTGTCCACGAAAGTGCCTACAATGGGCTCGCGAGCGTCGTAACTGGACCTTGGAGTAGTGGAAGAAGGTCGCCTGGTCTGATGAGTCCTGTTTTCTTTTACATTACGTAGACGGCTGTGTATGTGTGCACCATTTACCTAGGGAAGTGATGGCACCAGGATGCACTGTGGGAAGACGACAAGCCGGTGAAGGGAGTGTGATGCTCTGGGCAATGTTATGCTGGGAAACCCTGGGTCCGGCCATTCATGTCGACGTCAATTTGACTCATGCCACCTACCTAAACATCGTTGCAGACCAGGTACACCCCTTCATGGCAATAGTTTTCCCTGATGGCAGTGGCCTCTTTTAGCAGAATAATGCGCCCTGCCACACTGAACACATTGTTCGGGAATAGTTTGAGGAACATGATGAAGAGTTTATGGTGTTGCACTGGCCTCCATATCCCCCAGATCTCAATCTGATTGAGCATCTGTGGGATATACTGGATCAACAAGTCCGCGCAACTTGCAGGACTTGAAGGATCTGCTGCTAATGTCTTGGTGCCAGATACCACAGGACACCTTCAGGGGTCTTGTATAGTCCATACCTTGGTGGGTCGTCGCTGTTTTGGTGGCATGCGGAGGACCAACAGCATATTAGGCAGGTGGTCATAATGTTTTGCTCATCTGTGTATATATACAGTATTTAACAATTACGGTAATACAATGATTTTTTTATTAACATAATCATAAATGACTGATGGTTTAGCAAATACTAACACAATATATACAGTACATATTTTACAAATTTTACAATTAAAGTCATCAAGAATAAAAGGCAGCACAACAAATACTAACACGATATATACATATTTTCATAACAATTACTAATATGAAATATACATATTTTACATAATCCAATATGTATATATAATTATTATTATTACCAGTATAAATAATAAAAATATATTAATTGTATTACAATATTATAAATACAAAATAATATTTTTTTGTAATTTGCATAATGTTTTTCACCTTACATTACTGAAAAGTTTTTTTTTCTTTTTATTTCTTTTTGCATTACAGTAATGAGAATTTGATGGGAAAATGTGCTTCATAGTCATAAAAATAATTTCACCATGTAAAAACTAGTTGGTCCCTTCATTTTTCTTTAAGAAAAGTATATTTTATTTCTTTAGATTTTGGGGTGTGTTCTTCCAAGGTTTTGTTAGATTCACTCTTCTGCTGAATTTATCCTCTTCCACATTGAGTTTCCTCAATATTCTGCAGCATTGGCACTCTTTGCCTCATTGTGTCTGTGCGGTCCCACACAAAAGGGCAACATTAGGAAGTAACAAACACAGCACATGACTTGAAACTGTTTTCCTTTGTTCATTCAAACTACGTCCGCAAATGTATTCTGCACCGTGGGCTAGAAAAATGTCAGGAATGTCATATATAATACAGCCGGACTGTATATTTTGCCCTGTGTCTCATTTACGGTGTAGAATACAATGTTTTGTGCAGTGGTTATATATTATCTTAAAAGAAAAAGGCCTGTTAATACAGATCAACCAATAGAGTCAGTAGTCAGTGCAGAGGTAGCCTCTGTACTGGAGCACGTTCTGTGTTTTAAATGCCTCTAATAGGCACAGGTTTGTTTTGTTCCCCGTGTAAGTCAAGTGAAGCCTGAAGGGTTCATTGGTTGTGCTCCTCCCAAAGCTGCCAGTGCGGTTGTTTGATCTGCCATAAGAGGAGGCAGTTGAAGTAAAGTTATTTTTATTTGTGTAGTGCTTTTCACAACACATCATTTCAAAGCAGCTTTACAGAAAATTATGCTTCAACAGAAAAACCTGTAATATAGTAATGAAGGCATGACAATATAGCACCTCATTGTGGCTGAAGGAGAAAAGGGGTAATTCAGCAGCACCTTTACCTAGTCAAATGTTTAAAGGGGCCATATTCAACACTTATCATTTTATTTTGTTAAACACAAGTCCACTTCTAATGTTTATTCAGTGTTTAAACTGTCGGAATTTAGCTGTGCATGACCATTTTCTACCCACTTTCGGACTGTTTTTGCTATTGCATCTTTAAGATTATCTATGCAAATAATCACTGCCATGATTGGCGAACCTATTTCTGAATTACATATTTTTGCAGCTGGGTTTTCATAAATGGTCTGGATGGACTATGGAGGAAACTTTGCATTGTTAATGTTAGAGTATGTCTACATAGGATTTTCCTTGATCTTTTTAAACAAAAGTATTCAAAGTACATTGTTCAATGGTAAAAGCCTTTAAATCAAAACATGATTATGGGCATTTGTGATTTATTTATTTATTTAACCAGACTTGTTCCAATAGCTGTCAAATTAAATCACATCTCATTTTCTCTTTTGTTTACAGAATCTTTAACATCTGCAATGGCAAACAGAAGAAAGTCTACAAGGGCTCTCAGGGCGAAGATGGGACCCTTATCAAGGTAGGCAGAACTTGAATTAAAACAAATCGTGTGGGATATTAGACATACTCTTAGTTCAGATGCTGCTTTTGGTCTCAAACCTACAAGCATTGTTTATTAGGTCCAGATGGATCCCTCTGGTCTGTATGTGGCCACAAGCTGCTCAGACAAAAACATCAGCATCTATGACTTCTACACTGGAGAATGTGTGGCCACCATGTTTGGCCACTCCGGTAAGATCCTTCAAAAGAGTCTTTTGATACATGATATAAAATAAAGTTTTGGGTGTGAGAGAGTATGCAACTATCATGTCTTTGTTTGAATATTTAACAAATGATTTGTGTTGATAAGAGTAAAAACTTTATGTATCTATTTGAATGTCTTGAAACTAGGTCAAAATATTGTGTTATCTTTGTGTTTGATTTCCTCTTTTAGAGATTGTAACAGGGATGAAGTTTAGTAATGACTGCAGGCATCTGATATCTGTGTCCGGAGACAGGTAGGTTTGAGATATGTTCTGAAATCCTGTTTCAAAGATAAAAAATCTTACTTGTATGTTTTGATGGAATTATGATATTATGTTTATCTGCTGGTGTATTCCTGTTTTCCAGCTGTATATTCGTGTGGCGACTGTGTCCTGAGTTGACCATCAATATGAGACAGCGGCTCTCAGACCTGAAACAAAACAGCAAACCAGTTCAGAAGACCCCTCCGAACAAACATCACACACTTAGGTAAGAACATACATGCACACATACAATATACAATAACATGCATATGGTTAGGTTACAGTTGCACACCAAAATGCAAAGGGCTTTCTCAACATTGCAAGAGCCATCATCAATTTGAGATTTTCCAACCCCTTAAAGTGAACTGTGGTTGGTCATTTTGGACAGATGTCAGTCAGATTGTCGTTCTGCCTAGGTGGGTGTCAATGGTCAAATAACTAGCTTCAAAGACATTTTCATTTGGACAGTTTTTTGCTGTTCACTTAAATAGTCCTTCTAAGTAACAACAAATTCATTTATAAAAGCACAAATATTCCAGTCTCTCAATTGATATGAGGCCATAAAAATTTATTGTAATAATCATATCACAAGAAGTAAAACATTTTGTTTAAAAATTTAGAAGAGGTATACCATGTCCCACTGAATTGTTGTCATTGCTTGAAATCTTGAAAAAAAAAAAAAAAAAAATAGCCATTTTTTGCACAAAATCATAAAAGAGTGTTTTGAAAATGTTTTTGGTTTCTGGCAGCACAAGGAGAGAAATCCACAGTGCTCCAGTCACTGGTACCATGTCATCTGACAGTGACAAAGACGTGGAGGAAGAGGAGTGTATTGAGGAAGAAGACGAGATGTTTCCTCACCTGTCATCAGGAAGCAGTGCCAGCGAAGAGACTGGTAATCCATCTGAAATTCTCTAGCAGTCATAGTAAACTGGTTTGGCTAGTTCTACTCTACATACCTCGTCTGGCTTTTTGGGGATGGGTTTGATTGGTTAAGACCTCTTGCAAATATTTATTTTGAGCTTCATGAGCTTGCAATATTAGTATTTTGTTTCTGTTTCAAGGATCATCAGAGGAGAAGCGCAATACTCTCAATTCCCAGATGAGGAAGGTAAGAAAGTCTGTGGCAACTTTACATGATCTCATCTTTTATTCTCATTTCGTTTCATTCTTTTTTTAACATACATACACTCTCTCTCTATCTCAGCAATCCAACAGCAGTGCTGAATGCGAGGGATCAGGTCTGCGGCCAAGGCGTCGATGGTCCAGACGTTTAGGCAGTATGGATCTAAAGGTGAAGTCCATGCTGGATCTAAGGCAACTGGAGTCTTTCGCCATGCCCCTCTTCCCCCCCTCTTCCCCAGTTCATAAAGAACCTCCACTGCCCAAGAACCAGGAAATGGGCAGCACTATCAGCCTGCAGACCCTCGCTGCATGGGTGAGAAGACAGTAGTCTTTAAACCATGCTATGTCTTTATATAAAAATAAAACATGCAATATTCAGTGTAATCTTGCATGGTCAGACTTTTGACCATCGGCACTTTTGACTAAGTCACTGCAACTTATTTTGGCCAAGAACTGCCGACTTTGACCAGAATGTAATATGACCAACCACAGATTTTTTTTTACAGTACATGATGTTGGGAGGTGGGAGTAAATCTGAAATCAGTGATACCACAATAACAAACCAGCATGCAACAAAGTGGAAGCTCGTTTATATGATGCCACTGTAGTCTCTGCAAAAGGTGGTAATTAGAATAATATTTAGATTCAACAGCCTCAAGCCATACTCTCGAATACCTTTAAAAATGTCAATGCCATAAATCTTTAAAACTTAGACAAATCCAGCATCAAATTCTTTCTTGAAACTGCTCACCGTAGCAGCCTGGTAACTCGCAAACCAAACTTTGTCATCGGACTGATAAAAACTGTGCAACCCTGCGGTACGTATCCTCTGTGTAGGTACCAGAAGAGAATGGACCAGGTGGACAAACACGTCCTCATTACATCCAGCTGTCACCTCAAACCCCAGACACAGAGGTGCTGTATCCTGAAGGATGTGAAGACCAGACCAGTCTTGCCGGCAGGTCAGTCTAAGACATTTTTAGGTGGATGTCATACCATTTTGGATCACTGCACATTGGTTTGTTTTCCTTGGGAGATCTTCTCACAAAGTTGTTTTAGCAAAACTACAAATGCATCACACAGTAACACAATCTTTTTTGTAGAAAGCTAGTCCTTTTAAATGTACAGTTCGTATCCATATGTTTGTCTCTTTGTGTATAGTGAGTATCAGGTGAAGAAGATACCTCATGGAGTGAGATGTGCTAAAGTGAACTCTTGTCCTGAGAAGCAAAGTCCAGATAGTGCCTGCTCTATGGAGTATTCCAGCAGTTGCCTGTCCAGCCCTGAGCACCCTGGAGAAGGTAAAAGAACTAAACTTAGCACACTAAAGGCCCCTGCACACTTCCTACGAAATCAAAGAATAAGCGTGTGTGATGTCATTTAGAACAACATTTGGTTTCGGTGGTTCCCTCACACAATCCTCAATAAAGCTGATATAATCAGCCAGGAGTCAATGCCATTACTTCATCGTATAATGGAAATTCTTAACAGCACATTATTCAATTGCAGGAGTTGCTACAAGTTAATAAGGAAATAAGATTTTCGGGAATGTATATTTTTGTCCATACACTTTAGATTCAGAGCCCACTGAACCACTGAGTGTAGATGGAAACTCATCAGAACTGGATATGGAAGATCTCGATGAGGAAGAAGAGGACAGCTTGAGGAAGAATGAAGTTCAGACCCCTGTGCCTCAGACCCCAGACCAGGAGGCTTTTCTCAAAAGGCACTTTGCAAACCTGTCAGACCACAACAATTCTGGTACGGTCTTTCTAGGTTAAACAAATTGCATGTTAATTGCAACTTTAATGCAGATATAAGGAGATCTCATACTATTTGTTGTTGTTGTCTCTTAAGCAAGTCCAACCAGAGTAACTTCAAACATCTCTGACAGCATGTCATCGAAGTTCCTATCTCAGAACTCTCCTAGCAGGTAAGACACAATGACCAGAGACCAAAACTCGTCCAGCCATAACATCGCCTCCTAATGGCATTCTGACTTTGACAAAAACATGACTATTCTTTTTTGTTTTTACAAGGACTTCATTCCCGCTCCATTCAAACAAAAGCAGTGATGGTAAAACCGCCAGCGGAGTGGTGCGACCCCTGATCTCTGAAGTGCGCCCTCTCATGGAGAATAAGAGTCAAGGCAGACAGCAGGAGTCTCAGGGCTCTGAGAAGACAACAGGTCAGCGTTTAATCCAGAAGAAACGCACACCGACCGTAGACTCCCGCAGACTGATCAGCCCCGTTGCAAAAGCCGCTGCAATTCATGCTAGTTCTGTGGGCATGAGGAAAGCCCAGTCTATCCACAACATCTCCTCAGAAGGTAAAATATGCTGCTGAAATTGTGATGTAGAATAATACTGCAAAATTTGTCATTGCAAACACAATTTGCACACTCAGTCAGTATGTTTACACGCGCAGTTATAATGGAGCTACAGCGGGTTTTTGAGTAGTTGTGCAACAGACATCTGTCTGTCCAGTTATATATGACACAATGCATAATCGAATATTTGAAGGAATGATGTCAGCTGAGGAAGTCTGACCATGTCACCTCTGACTTTCGGAGCATGTGCATAATGCAGAGGAACGTCGAGGCCGATTGTGGTCCGACTAACGTGTATACATGCTGGACGAAGCCGAGCTACAATCGCATTATCTAGATCTGTTAATTCGACTTCGAAAAATTAGACTGATACGATTTCAGTTAGACTTAAGCATTTACGTGCCATTTAAAAAAAAAAAAAAATTTTGTCCAACTGAAATCTGACTTTTAAAGTGCATGTAAACATACTGGCTGTTTGGAATATTGTTTTGTATTTGAACAAAACTTTTATGTGTAAACAAGAAATAATCTCTAATCCAGATTTTGCACTTGAATTTAAAAATATAATCTCTCTGATTGAGGATCGCTTTAGATGCACTATTACAACATCACCTATTAAAAACAGGGTGGTGTGGCATAGTGGCTGAAGGGATGGCAAATGAAACGTTGCTGGTTCAAGACCTGCAAGAAATGAGCCATGATCCATCACCAATGTACATTTGAGTAAGGCACTTAAAGGGATAGCTCACCTGCTTTAGTGCGAGACAAGATGGCAAGATATATTTATAGAGAAAATAATTGAAGTGAAACAAAAAAGGTAGACTCAGTGCCACAAATAGAGCAGAACGCAGGTGTTGAGATGCATTTCTAGCAATTAAAGTAGTTTGACACGGGATCTTAAAAACACGGCAGCCTAAAACTATTGAAAAATAGCACAGATGGGTGCAAGAATTTGTTAAACAAACAAAAATGAAAGGATTAACTATTTCTTAAAGTTTATTAATTTATTAATAACCTCATCCCTCCTGTCCTCTCAACAGCTGACACGGTCCAAACACCTGCTCGTCCCCCTAAGGAAGTCTACCCTCAACCCCAGACCCCTGAAAGAGGTGTCTCCACTATGCCACGCCGTTCCCTTCCCATCGTCCCGCTCACAAGCCCCACAATCAGCCTGCCAAAAGACATCACCACGCCCACCAGGCTCAAGTCTCGCTCCTACATGAGCCCCACCACAAGCTCCATGGCCAAGATGTCCCGCTCCGTGTCCATGGGGGACAGTCTGAACATGGTAGAACTTGGAGAAGACACTGTATCTTCTGGATCTGAATCATCCAAATCTCGGAGCACCTCCCAGAGCAAGCCCACCACTCCTGTCGCCCTCATCTCTTCCTTTTCATCCCCATTTCCAGGCCCCAACATGCCCCATGCGGCCGTCATACCTACACTCAGCGCTGGATCAACTGGAAGCTCCTCTTCTAAAGGCCTCCAGTCCAAACTGACTGGTAATGCTCGGCCCCTGCTCCATATAGACATTCCCAATACACTTCCAGACAGACTCTCTGTATCCGTCCTATCGCCAAGCAACAAGAGCCCCAGGCTTGTACAAAAGGACAAAGAGTCCACAAGTAGAACACCAACAACATCACTTCCTGAAAACTTTCAGCTGCCCAGAAGCATCGTACAACTCTCAGCTGTATGTTTGACCACGTCTGAAACCACAGACTTGGACCAAATTGAGCTTAAAATGGAACTCAATCCAGACCAGCCTAATGACTTAACAGAAGTTGAACTAAAGTCAAATTTGGAGCCAGGAGAAGAGGAAACCCAGAGGGCTGACTGCTCTCCCATGGGCCAGGGCAGTCTAGGTCTTCCTCAGCCTCAGGATTCAGGTTTGCTGGGACATCCGTCTTGCCTCGTTCCGTCTTGCACACTGCTTCGGCTGAGGCTGTCTAAACACTTCTTTACCAAAGGGCTCTGGTCTTTCTCCACCTCCTCCACATCTCCCATCACCTCTCTCATCTCGTCTTCCCCCTCGCCATCCATTAATCATTACTACCTGCAGGGTGAGGCATGCCCTTACTCACACATTCTGTAACATCCTCCACCTAAACCAGTGGTACTCCACCTTAAAGGAATAGTTTACCCAAAAATTAAATCACAGATGACTTACTTTCTTCCATGGAACACAAAAGGAGTAGTTAGGTTGAATGTTAGCCTTAGTCATCATTCACTTTCATTGCATCTTTTTTTCCATACAATGAAAGGTCACTGAGTCTAACGTTCTACCTAAAATCTCCTTTTGTGTTCACAGAAGAAAGCCAAACAGATTTGAGATAATATCAGGGTGAGTAAATGATAAATTAATAACATTTTCAATTTTGGCTGAATTTTCCCTTTAACAAGTTCAGGAGCCAAGTTGACAAATTTCTTGTCTGCAAGAGCCACATTTTAAAAACGCTCTCTTCCTCAATCAAGCCAAAAGAAATGGAAAGCATGATCTTTAGTGCATCAACTGTAATTCATAGTGTGAAGACATATGCACATACTACGCCTAACATGATTTACACAATAGGACATGTTCAGGATGTTCAACATAATTTGTTGATCCTGGAACATTTCTATCAACCAATCTTTGCCCCGTGGTTTAGTATTAGGGTTAAGACAAGGTCGTTCACTCGGTGGCCATTTTTGAAACACTCTCAGACAGGCTGGGCAGCTATTTTCTATGTAAACAAGCGGCGTAAAAGTACAGCTCTTATCTACTTGAATGGGTAAATCTCCAAAACGGTTGGTCAATATTGTGATCAAAGAACATATTTAAAATTAGCATTATAATCTGACAACAATGGTATCATAAGTTGTGCTTCTTTAGCTCAGATCACTCTAAATAACGCTATTTTTCAGGATGGTTCAATGAATGCGCATGCGTGTTTTTGAGTTGACTGACAGGTGATGTCTGTATCTAAAAGGTGATTGGCTGTTTTACCTGTAAGGTGACTTTTCTACATCCATTGGGCATTCCAATTTCTCCCATTCATTTTAATACCAGTGGTCTGTCTCAGGCTAAATAATGATTGACCCCTGAATTTAGGCTTAGAGTCTGGAACAACAATTCTATCAACAAATCATTGCCCCTTGATTTTAGGGTTAGGACCTGGAACAATATTTCTATAAACTAAACACTGTCCTCTGATGTTAATGGCTGTTCTGACCGAACATGTTCTGCCCCCCTGCCCCCTACCCCACCTCCATGCCAAAACAAATATATACAGCTCTGGAAAAGATTAAGAGACCACTCCAAATGTTCAGTTTCTCTGGATTTACTATTTGTAGGTATGTGTTTGAGTAAAATGAACATTTTTGTTTTATTCTATAAACTACTGACAACATTTCTCCCAAATTCCAAATAAAAATATTGTTATTTAGAGCATTTATTTGCAGAAAATGACAACTGGTCAAAATAACAAAAAAGATGCAGTGTTTTCAGACCTCGAATAATGTAAAGAAAACAAGTTCATATTCATTTTTAAACAACACAATACTAACGTTTTAACTTAGGAAGAGTTCAGAAATCAATATTTGGTGGAATAACCCTGATTTTCAATCACAGCTTTCATGCATCTTTGCACGCTTTTCACAAGTCTTTCACATTGCTGTTGGGTGACTTTATGCCACTCCTGGCGCAAAGATTCAAGCAAGAATTCAACAGACACTGGAATGGAATGGCTGCCATACATGTAGAGATGCTGATTTAAGAAACATTTGGAGTGGTCTATTAATTTTTTCCAGAGCTAATATATGTGCATGTATGTGATTTTCCGAAGTTTGAGTCCACTTGTAAAATGTTTCTAATTTAATCGTTTATTTTTCATTACAAATTGTATTATCAAGCTATCAGCATAACAGTTTGAGTAAAAAATGTGTGCAAAACCAGATGATTATGATATAATCATGATCCTGCATGTGCATTTTCACAGAGCATCTTATGAAAGTGCTTTAATGAAAGAAAACCTGTCCTTTTGTACAAAATGTGTTAACACAGTTAATGTCACAAATTTGCTTATTTGATCACTGACCACGAAACTGTGTGAAATCTTAAATATTTCTTAAATTATGTCACTCCATTTTTCTAAATCACACAGAGGGGTAATCAGTAGCACGCAGGCAACAGCGAGAGAGGAGCAGTTTATTTTATATATATGAAGTTTTTCGCACCTGCATTCCAATCTATATCTTGATGTAATCCTTCCTCATGATCACGCAGTGTGTTTTCACTAATAAAGTGTGATGAGACACGCGCTGCACGTGCAAGCCATTCGCGCATCACAAGCCGACCAACTTTTTTAGCCCTTTTCAGTGAATCGCACCTGCAAAATCCTAAAACTTTATTTCCAGGTTTAATTTATTTTTTGAATAGACTCAGATTTGTACGTTTTCTCTTTTATTCGTTTAATGTAATTTTCAGCGTGACCGTGGTTTAAGGAGGGTGGACCTGCATGCTGGGTTGGAAATCTCAAGGATTAATAGTGGTGTTTTCCTTATTACATCACATGTTGTTCTGAAAACAAAAAGAAACTAATTAAACACAGAATGTAGGCTGTCATGACCGAGGGAAAGCGGGCGCGTTGACTCGCGCGATTAACCGAAAGTGAAGCGTGAATGGCTTGCACGCGCTGCACGAGTCTGTTGGGTATACTGCAGTCTCGTCACATTTTAACGTTTTGTTTAGCCACCCATTCAGCTCATGAAAACGCTGCGTGATCATGAGGAAGGATTACATCAAGATGCAAACTGGAATAAAATAGTCTACTCTCTCGCTGTTGCTGGAGTGCCAGTGATTACCCCTCCGCGTGCCATAGGTTGCCGACCCCTGCATTGAAACGAATCAGCTTCCTCATATTTGAGTGTTTGTATTACACCAATGATGTGTTGATAAGCTTACCCAGGTAGAGCATGTTGATGTCCTTGCATACTGCTCTAAACCATCTGTCCCTCACAGCCCTCATACTTCTCAGTAGCCTATGCTTTGTCAAAATTGTCATACAAATGTATGCTTTTGTTGTTCAGCTCATTGTAAGAGCAGTGTTCTGTTTCTCCTCTACAGACACATCTCTCAGTGTTGATTCTTGTAGGCTGGTTGCAAATGAACTGCAGAGCAGTTTTAAAAGAGCCTCCCACCTCTACAAAATTGTAGGTTATCAGTTGACTGCATTCACATGTTATTGTAGTGTAGGCTGCTCTTCAGCCCACACATCTGTCTAAATCGCTCAGTGCCGAATCTAACTTTGCTTATATGTGTGCTCTTCTGTAGCTAAGCAACTCCACCGACTCCGGCGACGAGCAGCAGCAAATGACATATGTGCTCGCCGAAGCTTTTGAGGCGATGCGAGCCGAGCTGAATTCCCTGCCGCCCTGCCCTCCTTCAAGATCGCCACGTGCTGGCACTGTGCGCACGTCTGCTAACAGTGATGCGACTCTGGGTGACGATAGGACGCTAGCGCTTCTTGAGCAGTACTCCAAACTGCTCCTTACCGCAGTGGAGAAAAGGATGGACAACAAAATCTGACTTTTCCAACCAGATATCAAGCCATAGAACCTACATAGATGGCCAAGAGCTTTTAATAAAAAGATCGAACTGAAATGCAGCTACCCTACCTCCATGTTTAGCGTACTGTTATGGTGGCAACGGACCCCTGACTTATCTCACCTCTTTGCGAAATGTTGTGCCCTGCTACTAAAAAATGTGTCAGGATATTTTCAACATTTGGCATGGCCGTCAAATGACTTGCATGTCTTCAAGGAGGGTTATTCCTCAAGGTTTTGCTGGTTGCATGCCACAGCTTATCCAAAATGAAATGGATTACATGGTCACCACTTTAAAGACCAAGAAGAAGAAATGGTTTTATATGGATACAATACTCTTTCATACTTTGCAGTGAAAGCAAACTTGTTGGGAGGACTCTCCAGTAAGCATCATGTTTTGAACTTATACTTGTAGGTGATATTTAAAGATTTTCTCTTTCAGAGGGACTGGTCTCCCTGGAAGTCTTAACAAGCCAGATTTATCTTACTTTTACCTTTTATTATGAAATGATTTTATACTGTATGTTGTGTTTGTGCTGATACTCTCAAGTTGAATTAGGATGACGGGATGGATATTTATTCTCATGTGATAGGTCAATGAGGCTCTTGAGAGCATGTTTGGTGTACAGTTTCAATGTTGTTACCCAAAAGGGTTGGTTTGGTGCCGGAAGAAAGCTCGGTGTCACCAGAAATCTGAAATTTGGAGTAAAACATTGTGTGGAGTTCTTACTAACCTGAATGCATTTTGAAGGGTGATTTTGTATTGTTTTATTTGCTGAAGCTTTTTGTACTTGAAATGGTAATTGTCTCAAGGATACGGGTGCCTTAATCTTGACCAGCAATTTGTTGTTGAGGAATAATCCGGCATTTGTAATTCAAACAGGTTAAATGATGAACAGTACTATTTGGATGCACTCCTCTTCTAAATGATTCATTCCTGATTACAAAATGGAAAGAAAACTGCCATAAAACACAACTAAATTGAATTGATGATTCTGGTGACACTCATGATGATGCCATATCTTCAGATTTTATATTGCACGTAAAGTTGCAGATTAATTTGTGCCAAAACAAGGTAGAGTGCGATTGGATACACAGCTTTTGACATCAGTAACGAAAAGATATAGTATGTTTTCTCTACCCTTTTTAAAATTGATAAAACTTCTTCTTTTGATATTCTAACTATGCAATTAATTAATTATATGGTTGCATTTAGGATTGGCTGCAACCCACTAGTTGGGAAGCACTGTCCTAAGAGATACCAAGACAATGAAGAGCAAACTTTGTGAAATATCTCTTGAACTTTTCTGCACAAAATATAAGAAAAGTTTACACATTTTCCAGTACTTGGGTTTTGAAAAGACCCTTTTGTCCTGAAAAGAAAAGCATTTTTAACTGGAGAACTTTGCTTGTATTAGTTTTTTCCAAAGATTACTTCTTAAAGGTACGTTTTATTATAATGCGACATGCTATTAGTCATTTCCCCAAAAGCTTAACTTTTGTTTAGTCATTCTGTCTTCACTTCTTGAAAAAATCCTTGTGTATTACCAACAATCCCTTGAAAACTAGGCTGAGGTATAGACCAACTTTTCCGTATTGATAATGTACAGTAAAGCACCTTTTGTTACTAGGCTAACATCAATTGAAATGTGGACATTCTTATTCTAAGTGTACTGTAATTTCTTATCTGCTTGGATCTGCACATATTTTGTACAATCCAGATGCTCTTGAACTAGTTCAGAATAGCTCCAACTTGTTTGGCGACTGAGATGCATCAATTTTATTTATTGAAACGTTCAATTCCACTTGTATCACATTCTCTCTATTGATATAAAAGTGTTCACAGTGAAACGTGGAATGTGCAATTGCTGTACTATTGATCAACACCAATGTCTCCATATGTTTCTATGATTTACCAAAAAAAAAACCATTATAAACCTTTTAGCTAACTCCTGGGGTAAGTGAGGGCATTTACATGCGCACCAATATACTTATAACTACCCAACAATCAGCTTCTACAAAATATGTGAGAACGCAAGAAAACTGCATTTGCATGAGATTTGAAATCATTGGATTAATTTAGTCAAAACGTAAACAGGCATGCACTCAACACTTGTGCACATCGAATAAGCTGGTAAGAATGCCGGTAAAGGTGTTTACACGCAAGACAGAATCGTGGTAATGGGCACAAATCTACACGGATCAGTTTTTGCTTAACCTCGTGCAACCCCACGTCCACACGCGTGGACATTGTATTTTGGCTTTGCTATATGCAACGCATAATTTAAATGAATAAAAAACGACTGCATACTGTTCACAAGACTAGACTGTCATTTTAAGGGTTAACTTCTGACGCACCGAGTCACTTGACAGGTGATTTCTTTGAAACGCTCCTATGGATGCAGCGCTAACAAAAGTGTCTCTGGAAAGAAATCCCTTTAAGTTGTTTCATTGTAACCTATTTGGTTGTAAAGAGTAGCGTCTCTAATTTCGTTTGATATGCCGCTTTAAAAAATCCATTAATTTTTTGTGCATCAGCGTGCTGATAAACATGATGTCCACATATGAGGATTTTGGGATATTATTCCCTCAAAAGTTGAAAAAACATGTTAGTTATTTTGAATAACTTTCAACATTAACACATTTGTGGGTCATTTTGCTTTATTTTAATATACGTTTTGTTATCTCTGTGCAATACGGTTCTATTCATTAACATTAGTAAATGCATTCCTATATATTTACTGTGCATTTTCACATTGAGAATAAATGGGTTCATCTGAAAGCTGAAAAATGTTGCTTTCAGAGGCTTTATATGGAGTTAGGATGAAAATAAGGTGCATTTCAAACTGTTTTGAGACCAGTGCAGACAGACAGCACACTGGAGGTCAAGTCATTCACTGAATAGGGATCAAGAGAGCTGTAGCTCTCTGTGCAACTAAGTGCATTCACTCCTAAAATCCCACCAAAAGTTCAGTTTCAGGATTCAGATGAAGTCTTGTGCACATGACTGTTTTCGTTTCAACGTCAAAAGCAGAGAATAATCAGATCATTTCCATCTCACTTGCATTGTTTCTAGCATTGTCAGAGTTTTGGAATAAACTGTTTTTTGGTAGTTATCAGTATATTGGTGTGGGTGTATACTGTATAACACACTCGTCGGTTTAAGCACAATCGGTGCAAGATCATGTATGCGAACGCTCTAAGTGATGCTGTTTCAATGGCGGTTTCATTGGCAATCTTGTGGTAGAGAAGTCTGCCCATAGAAAGGCAAAACGCATCTAAGACAACAGTGAAACTGAGAAAATTCGCATCAAAGTTTTTTAATGTGGATCATACATTTATCACACTGTTTTCTCTGAATCTGAGGATAGCTGAGCCAAACTCATCTGTCGCAGGACAGATCATTGCCTAAGGGACCAGATTTCAGTCATGATTCAATTTTGACAGAAAGTGTAGTTCCTGCACTGGTGTTAAAATTACTGTCTGCCCATTTTGGTATGCAAAAATGCACACACATTCCCCGTCATAAAAAGTGCTATGGCTTTAAACAAGACTTTGAAATGCATGTGATGATAATATTTAACGTAAACTCAAACAGACTTGATTAGGCTAGCTAGTGGGCTTCAGTGATGTAGCAGAACTGAAAATCATGCTGCAGTGATGGATGTAGGACTGCATTGGTAATAAATATGATATGAGAATCACTCTACACTTAGCATGTATACACTACTACTTACTGTATGCATGAAGAATGGTGGGCTTCAGGGTCGGCTTACTCCCTGAACTAGAATGCATGGTTAAACGCTTGATTTGCTCCTCAAATCTTCAGCTTCCTATGCTATCTTTGTGGTGACCTAGCTCTGCTCTCATCCAATGTATGGCCAACTGATCAAGATGTAGTCTAGGAATACAGATGGACCAGTGGTTTGTTTCTTTTTGGAAACATGTGACTTTTGTCTTACCTTTTTCTCCAAACTGAAGTCAAGTGTTTAAATTCTCAGTGTTTATACAATCTGTCATCCAAAATATCTTTCTCAGAGAAGTCAAATAAAACTGTGTTTATTACATGGTAAATTTCTTTGTTTATTGCAATATGTTTTGCAACCACAAAATTATACTTGCACACCTCTCATGAATTGCGTGATGTCTCTGGTTGTCCACATGCATCTGTTGGCTTGATTTTTGATTATATCAAGCAGATCAGAATTTTTGTGAGAACAGTCTCATAGTGATCCCACAGCATTTGTCAGGGACTCCACCAGCTGAAAGTAGTTGTACTTGATATCATATTCCATATCATACCAGAAATTCACTGTAGAAACAAAAAAAACACGTTAAACATAATATTCATGCATGATTAGTTGCAATACATTGTTAGTTACATACTGTCTGTGTAGGTGAATGACCAATATGGATTTTTTAATGGCCGATGATTATGTAATAGGTGGCCGATGGCCAATATATGTGATATACAGTAAAGCCTGATATGATTAAATTATAGCAATGGATATGTACACATAATGTATGTGCTTAAAATTAAACAGTTTTTTTACACAATATTTATCAAAATTTTAGGGATGCAACGATGCAAAATTTGTGTGCCGATACCGATACTTGATTATTTAGCACAACATCTGCCGATACCGATAGTTTAATGGTTGTTTCAAATCACTGATAATTACACAACTTTGAAACAAATTTGAATGATAACTTTATTCTCTACATCTTTCCATGTTTCAGAGTAACTGATCTCCATTATAAACAAAACACTGAAACTTACATTAACATTCTTAACTCGCACTGAATTCATTCGAAATAGCCTCCTGTCACGCTCACATTAAATTGGTAAGATTTCTTAATTTTTTTAATGTTGTGTCGAGCTTTAAGTTGAGTAATTAAATGAGTTGTAAATGAACATTTTTAACAGTAGTTCCTTACAAATTGTCACCCACATTTTCTTTCACACAAAGCACGAGTTGTAGGCCAATTCTCTGTCGTGTTTTTCCGCCCCCTTTTGAAAGGAATTAATCGGCCCTGATCATCAGCTGTTTTGAAACAATCGGTGCCGATAATTGCTTTTATCGGCCGATACCGTTGTTTGGCCAATGCATCACTACTAAATTCTCTAAAAAAACATTTTAAAAGCAAAAATTGTGCATTATCCATTAACTTGGCTGTTGGTAGATTTTGAAAGTGACACACACATACACACACACACAAAAAGAGTTAACACTTTTAAAAATAGCCAATTACAGGCAGAATTTTCAGCCTGACCCTATTTTTTCTGCAAGTTGTTACTGGCACGTCATTATTTAAGTATTTGCAAACCAAATGTAAATGTCTTTGAAAAAGGTTTGCATTGTTCTAATCTTACAGGTAAGAAAGGCACATCATTAAAGGTGTTACCTGCTATGCAGCCGTGAGACTGTCGCACATGATGGAACCACAAAGAGGGCAGGTACAACATCTCTCCAGCTTTCACAGTGCAGTGCAGAGGTTTAGTCAGTCTGTATGAGGGATATCGGTCTAAATCTGGATTCAGGGGGTCTAGAGGAATCCAGGGCACCTGGCAGAGAAACACTAGATCAGCAGTGGAAAAGGATTATGGAGCATTGTTTTAGTTTCTTACTTGCGTACTGGAATATTAGTATAATTGCACATTTTGACAAAGAAATCGATGAGTGAAATGTAAAATTCTACAAACTATGTTAGTTTGGGCTGGCCTATTACAGTGACTTGAGTGCATACACTAAAAAAAACTTTTTTTTTTTAAACTCACTTTGAGCGAACCTTCTTCATCTACTATTTCAAACGTGCCATCTTCATTCTGTCTGTATGTTGCTGGCTGATAGAGCTCTATGGAAAGGTAACAGTGTATAGAACCTTGAGGTCATTTCCTTGTTCAGACTTTTTTTCTTTTTTTTCTCAGCAAGTAAAATAAATGAGTTTACTGAGGTATAGAGAAACACAAAATAACAATTCCTTACCATATGGTATGAAAGGCCTATCAGTGGGAGGAAGTAAAATAAACTCTTTTTGTCCTGATATCACACAGTATAGATTCTCATAGTGATCTTTATGCACTACAGAGAGAAAAATAAACTTTGTGTTAATTAGTGTTGAAATAAAAATGAAATCATCTTACATTTTTGAATGAGTGCGAAGGCAAAGGCTAATACGTTTTCATTTAATAACGCATTAAAGGAATAGCTCACCCAAAAAATGAAAATTTCCTCGTTTAATCACCCTCATACCATCCCAGATGTATATGACTTACTTTCTTCTGTTGAACACAAAGGTTTTTTTGTAAAATATCTCAGCTCTGTAGGTCCACACAATGCAAGTGAATGTTGACCAGAACTTTGGAGCTCAATAAAGCATATAAATACAGCATAAAAGTAATCCTCCAGTTGTTAAATCCATGTCTCAGAAATTATATGATAGGTGTGGGTGAGAAATATTGATATGTTTAAGTCCTTTTTTTTAACTATAAATCTCCACTTTCAAACAGCCCACTTCTCTCCTAAGAGTTCTTCTAATTTTGTTTTTGGCGATTGGCATTTTTCGCACATATCGCTACCTGTGCAGGAAGGAGAATTTATAGTAAAAAAAGGACTTAAATATTGATCTGTCTCTCACCCACACCTATCATATCACTTCTGAAGACATGGATTTAACCACTGGAGTCTTATGGATTACTTTTATGCTGCCTTTATGTGCTTTTAAGAGCTTCAAAGTTCTGGTCACCATTCACTTGCATTGTATGGACCTACAGAGCTGAAATATTCTTCTAGAAATCTTCATTTGTATTCTGCAGAAGAAAGTAAGTCATACATATCTGGTAAGCCATGAGGGTGATAAAATGAGAGAATTTTAATTTTTGGGAGAACTACCCCTTTAATTTTGTTACGTTTATGCCTCTCAACCACACTGGAATGGCGTTTTCCTACACCGAAAATGGATCATTTAAAAAACGCTCTGCTTTTTCGCATGCTTTGGAAAACGATGACAAAAACGGATTAGTGTGGATGTGGCCAAACTCACTTGATGTGACAGCACTTTCCTCCCCTAACCAGAAATTTACAGCATCAGGCTGCTTTCCTGAATTTGAAAACAATCAAACACTTACATCAAAGTGAAAGACAACTCAAACTCACACCATCATTGTATAATTTTCACAAGTTACATCCTCCAACTCTTTAAAACCAAAGTAGAGCTCAAACTAGATGTAAAATGTGTGACAGTACCAAGAGCTTCACTCATCCAGGGGATGTGAGTCTGTACGTCTCCCGTCAGCTCTGGTAACTCCTCAGTCAGATTGGAGCATTGCTTCTGAACATAAAACACCCCATTGCTCTTCACCTTCCCTTCGATGATGTCCAGCAGAGATGAAAAGGTCATGTGACGCTCCTCTGGCATCACAAAACGATTCCTATTTACAGCATCTGCATATCCGTTTGGAGTGACGGCAACACTGATGACTTTAGTGCCTACTTTCTCTCTGAAAAACAAAAAAAACAACAACAACAATAGAAAAACAAGTTTTCAAAAGATTTAAAGACATATGAGGTACAAACACAAGAGGACTGATAGTCTTGGCTAAAATAAGTATAGTTATTTCAAGTTGCCCTCAGATTGGCTCACCTTAGATAAGCAGGGTTCCATTTGGACAAAGCTGGCCAATCACTGAAGCCGTTGCGAAGGATGCAGGGCTTATTAGGACCAATCCATTCCCGATAAAACTGAATAGGAGAGAGGGGGCCATCCAAATATGGCACTGCATCATTTAGATAAAGCTCTAAGAGAGAGAAGACATATGATATCACTCACACAATGCCTCAAAAAGCCTGTCAAGAACATATCTGGGTCATGTCTGAAGCCTATTTTTTGTATCACTAAGATGTTTTCATTGTAACATTGTTTTTATGTCAGTTGAGCACAGTAATTCCCATTACTGCACATTATTTAAATTGTAAAATATTTATACGTCATACTAGTATTTGTTGTACTGAAATTATGCCTATTTTTACATTTACAAAAGTCATTGTGTCCAGAAAGGATGGTTCTAATTACAGTATTATAGTAATGAATATATAATGAGACTCATTAAAATCTCATTATACCGTTGAAAATAATGGGAATTAAAAACAAACTCCAAAGTAATGAAAATGCCCCTTCCAATTGTCAGTAGCCTACAGTAATGTTAAAAAAATTCTCATTATCATAATGCAAAAAATAAATAAATAAATAAAAAGCTATATAAATTGTGTAAAGTGCATCTACCTTGAATTAAAGGAATTAAAGGAATAGTTCACTCAAAAATTAAAATTCTCATATCACTTACCCTCATGCTATCCCAGAAGTGTATGACTTTCTTCTGTTGAAAACAAATGAAGATTTTTAGAGGAATATCTCAGCTCTGTAGGTCCATACAATGCAAGTGAATGTAGGGTTGCGCAGTATACCGGTACTAACGAAATATCGCGATACCAAAAAATGTAAAACGGTACGATATCATCTTGTTAATTTCGGTACCATATTAAAGTATGCTGCCATTAGCAAAATGAAATGTGAGAGTTTTGAGATTAAATTAAAGACCATTTGAAAATAATAATTTAAAAAAAGTCTCGATATGGCAAAATGTGATCATTAAACAGCAGAAGGATGTCATTTAATGAAACAATACACAGTCACATGTGCACCACAGAATGAATGAGAGGCTCTGTGTCATCTCCTTCACAAAAACAGGCACGTACATGCAACAATAGTATCCAAAACATGTCCAATAGTATCCATCTGCAGAGCCGCAGATCAGTGTGTTGAGTGTATAATGGCTGTGAACTCTATAATGAACTCTTTCTCCGTTGCAGCTTGGAGATATCAGCTCGCGAGTCACGGGAAGCTTGATATAACGAACCCTTCAAAAACAGGAAGAACTTCAAAGATCTTTCAAAATAAAAGTCCAGCTGAAATGAGAGCTCTATTCAACTGGATTCGTAAAATTGAAGACGTTACGACAGAAAAATATTACTACTGTATAAAAGTGTAATATTCAAAGTAGTCGCAATAATACTAATAGTAACAATAATATAATATTAAATGGTTATATTATTAGTATTATTATCTGTAAGCAATATCACAAAAGCAAGTGTACGGAGTATCAGCAAGCTCTGTTGTGCATCTTTTTTGTTTTTTACCAAAAAAATAAATAAATAAAATAAAAAAAAAAACTGTTGTTGAAAATTATTATATTTTCATTTGATTAAAGCTGTGTAGTATGTATTTGACTAAACACAATTTGACCATAACATTTAATTAAAAAATGTACCATGGAATCCAGAAAAATTAAAACAGAAAAGGCATAATTTGTATCTATAAGACTTTATGCAGTTCTTTTAGTCAAGTAGTTTTCTTTCTAATTTAATAAAAAATCCGAGTTTTTTTTTTTATATCGTGCTAGTATCGATACTGAGGTACCAGGACTGCTAGACCGAAGCCAAAATGTTGGTATCAGAGCAACCCTAAGTGAATTCGCTCAAAAAGCACATAAAGGCAGCATAAAAGTAATCCATAACACTCCAGTGGTTTAATCCATGTCTTCTGAAGCGATCTAATTTGGTTTGGGTGAGAACAGACCAAAATAAAACTCCTTTTTCACTGTACATCTTGCCATTTCAATCTCTAGGCACGATCACAATTTCAAGCTTGAAATCGTGATCGTGCCTAGAGACTCCAGATGTCAAGATTTATAGTGAAAAAGGAGTTATATTTTGGTCTGTTCTCACCCTAAACCTATTGAATCACTTCAGAAGACATGGATTAAACCACTGGAGTGTTATGGATTACTTTTATGCTGCCTTTATGTGCTTTTGGAGCTTCAATATTTTGGTCACCATTCACTTGCATTGTATGGACCTACAGAGCTGAGATATTCTAATAAAATCCTCGTTTGTGTTCTGCAGAAGAAAGAAAGTCATACATTTGGGATGGCATGAGGTGGGTGAGTAGATGATGAGAGAATTTTAATTTTTTGGGTGAACTATCCCTTTAAGCGTAACTAATACTGATTTTCTCTTTAATTCTGTAGGCCAAAGATCAGACAAAACAGTTTAAGTACTGAAATTGCTTTTAGGATGTGATTATTCATGCGTTTTGGTGTCAACAGATGGCCAATGAACTTACCCCGAGCTTCTTTAGGAAAATCTCTCAAGCAGTCCTTCACTGCGTCCATTCCGCAATTCACATGTTTACTAGAACACTGAGTTCTTCATGCACTGTGTTTACATACAAGCGAAACTATTCTTATATAGCTTTTTAAAAACATAACATGCTATTCAAACGACACATCTAACTGTTAACGATTTAAAATAGCTGAATGACAGCTCACCACTGATCTATAAACACCAGTGCAGCTCACATGTGTTTTGGCATGGATCTTCCGCTCATGCGCAGTAGTGACAGAGTTAGAATGTCTCCCTCTACTGGCTGAAGATTGTACTGCAAGAGCTATTCATTTATTTTCTTTTTTCTTGTGTTATTCTCTTAAATTACCGCAAACGTTAAACGAAACACTAATATATATATATATATATATATATATATATATATATATATATATATATATATATATATATATATACAATAATTACAATAATACATTTGAACATGAAAAAGATCAAAACTCCTTAAGTTTTGATTAAATTATTTGTCACGCCTCTAAGAACAGCTTCACATTTGTTGCCAATTAGTGTCATACACACAGTTCTGATGAGATTTGGGAAAGTTTTCTATAAATCCCTTTTCTTCTCATTGACCTTATGGAATATGGATGAGGAGGCAGCCCTCAAAAATTACTTTGACCAGACTTTTGCTGTAAGTTGAATTCTTTGATTAAATAGGAAAAATAATTAAATGCTTATTGTGTATTAGTGAGACGTTAATACATTTGCATAACCAGCCTCCAAAATTATGGAGCAAGAAATAAATAGGGAAATAAACAAATCAATGAAGTGTAAAAAGCATAGACTTAAATACAAATGGCGAAATAAATATATAAGAATAAATACATAAAGAAATACATTTAATAAATTGCTACAGAAATGCATCAAATTGATCAAATTAAATATTTCAATGAAAATTAAATGTCAAAATTTAGCAAAATATTTATACATTTTAAAATGCATGTACCATGTTCAGCATTATATTTTGTCAAAATTTCATTAATTTTTTTTATTTTGAAATAAATTAAAAAATATATATTTATCTCATCTTGTCATTTATTTATTAAACAATTTTGCAAGTAAATAGAAAAGCAAATTAATAAAATATTAAAACAAAGTGTTCATGTAAAATATAAAAATATCAGACAAGTAAATGAATACAATAAGATGTTAAAATAAAATGTTAATTTTAAAATTTACTAATGTTTTTAGGCAATTTAAAATGCTAATATTGTATTCAGTATTACATTTTAAGAAAATGTATTTCATAATGTCATAATTTAAAAATAATTATGATTTAGATATTTATCTCATCTTGCCATTTATTTATTTATTTATTGACAATTTTTACAAGTAAATAGACAAATAAATGAATACAGTAAAATAGTAAAATCAAATGTTAATATAAAATGTAAAAATATCAGACAAGTAAATGAATACAATAAGATGTTAAAATAAAATGTTAATATAAAATACTGAAGTATCAAAATTTAACAATTTTGTAGGCATTTTAAAATGCTAGTGCAGTATTTAGTATAAACATTTTAAGAAAATGTATTTCATAATGTCATAATTTACAAATAATTATGATTTTAGATATTTATCTCATCTTGCCATTTATTTTATTTATTAACAACGTTTGCAAGTAAATAGACATTTAAATGAATAGAATAAAATATTTGAATAAAATATTAAAATTTTACAAAATATTTGAATATATTTTAATATTTAATACCAATATTCAGGGTTAAATCACATGAAAATATATTTCATAATATATTTAATATATATTAACTTTTAAATAAATAAATGACAGTATGAGATAAATATCTATGTATTAACAATTTTTGCAAGTTTGTTCCTCAATAAGAATGTGTCTGTGCATTAGAATTTTCTATCATGGTATTATGGATTTAATACAAGTCTTTGATGTACTGCTCACCCAGCATTTTATGTTCTCCTAAGGGTTCCCCCACATCTTTGATGGGGATCTGGGTCTACAGGGTCCAGGTCCACAGCTTCAGGATGCCTCTTTCCTCTCCTCCTCAATAAACTTTCAGGAGAAAGATCTCACAGATGACCTGGACCTTAGCTTCTTACCTGATGAACTGAGCACTCGGGATGAGCCGTCACAGGTTGAGAATGTCAGCAGGAATGAAGACAGTGGCATTTACACCGACTGTTCACCCAGAGAGTCGAGACCCAGATACTGACACCAGTCATGCTGCCCAGAACACATAACAGTTCTGCTCTCTCCCCATGACCCCTATGACCCCAGTGACAGAGTTCAGGCATCATCCCACTATTAAGACATTTACACTGAAAATGTATCTGAGATGTCATGTCTTGGTGATATACTGTACTTCTGAAACACTTTACTGTACTTTTATGACAGGTCCCATTCACTTCTATTGTAAGTGTCTTACTGTTAACACGATTTTTGCTTCTTTTTTTTTTTAAATAAGTTTCGAGTCTAAATTGTTATTTGTGGTAATAAACATTATGCCACAAATGCTGTTGATGTTGAACTTGTATAGAACCCGGAACATTCCTTTAACCCTTTCATACATATCGTCACACATACAGTATGTGACGGTTAATAACTGGGCCCCGCAGAGTAGCGTCACACATGCTGTATGTGTTTCTGCAACAGCTAGTTACGTTACAAGCTGCCAGATTCAAATCGGCTTTCGCGCTGACACAGGCTGCACTGGCCAAGCGTCTGTAATTTATATTCGCTTAAACAGTTACTCATACAGTCTTTTAAACCACAGAATAAGTTTATTTTATATACATACATCCAACTAGTCACCAAAGTACCACGATAAAAAGTTTACAGCTCTTATACGAACAGTCAATACATCAAATGCAATCTTCCTCCGATGCGTGTTGCCATTTGTTTACATTAGTAGCGGTTGTCATTCATCAAACAAACAGCTTCTCAAAGAGTCTTTTCAAGCACATAATATGTTTATTTTATGTAACAAACAGCCAAATTGTCACCAAAGTGGCACAATAACAGTTCACAGCTTGTATATGCACAGCCATCATATCTAAATGCGATCTTCCCATGCACACAGCCACGTCTACTTATTAGGTGCAGATGCAGTTTTCATTCACACAAACAGCAACTCAAACAGTCTTTTCAGGCACATAATATGTTTGTTTTCTGAAACAGACAGCCAAACTATCACAAAAGCACCACGAACAGTTTAAAACTTGTATACTCAAAGTAAAACATGCTGATAGAGCGCCATTATCCATGCACACAGCCAAGTCTGTTTACATTAGTGCTTGTCACACACACACACACACACACACAAAATATCAGAGATGTCAAACAGTGCATAGGCAAACCAGACTGCTGATATTATTTGTTCATTTGTTTTTTACAGCTATAAAAACAAATTAAAACAAAAACAGTACAGCACACATAACCCATTTGTTCACATGTTTGCTATATTATATGCAGTATTTTTTTTATGACAAGAAATCAAAAATTTAAATAAAACAATAAAAAAAAATACTCGTCTACACTCTGCCCAACTCTTCCGGCTGTGCAGTGTCACGTGCAAAAATAACTCACTCCAGAGGGCACTGCAGAGGAATTTAGACCCTACTCATGAAAAGATTAACCCAAACTTTTCTACAGTTTGTGAGTTACCCTTTTGCCTATAATCTATATTTCTGTTTATTTCCAGGTTTAAATTGAATTATATTTCATTTGAATCCCACATTTTTAATGGGCCCCATTGAAATATACATAACTGAACCAAATTGTATTAAAACGTAATTCATCAGACCAGGCCACCTTCTTCCATTGCTCCATGGTCCAGTTCTCATGTGCCATTGTAGGCACTTTCCACGGTGGACAGGGGTCAGCATGGGCACGCCGACCAGTCTGCGGCTACGCAGCCCCATACGCAGCAAGCTGCGATGCACTGTGTGTTCTGACACCTTTCTATCATTGCCAGCATCAAGTTTTTCAGCAATTTGTGCTACAGTTGCTCTACAGGACCAGATGGCTAGCCTTCGCTCCCCACGTGCATCAGTGAGCATTGGGTGCCCATGACCCTGTCGACGGTTCACCGGTTGTCCTTCCTTGGACCAGTTTTGGTAGGTACTAACCACTGCATACTGGGAACACCCCACAAGACCTGCCATTTGGAGATGCTCTGACCCAGTCGTCTAGCCATCACAATTTGGCCCTTGTCAAAGTCGCTCAGATCCTTACGCTTGCCCATTTTTCCTGCTTCCAAAACATAAAATTCAAGAACTGACTGCTCACTTGCTGCCTAATATATCCCACCTCTTGACAGGTCCCATTGTAACGAGGTAATAAATGTTATTCACTTCACCTGTCAGTGGTTTTAAAGTTGTGGCTGATCGGCACTGATTGGCACGTTCATTTAAATCACATTTGGCATTTAATAATATCTCAAGTATTGTCTAAACAAATGATTCTCATTGTGAGCCCAACTTGAACATTCTTCGTATTAAATTTCTCCCCACATAAGAAAAACAATGTGTTTTATGGGGGCCTTCAGCCCATGCGACAGGGTTTATTTATTGGACAGTTATTAAAAAACTTTTGAATCACCTTGAACAAAACTGAAAATTATATATAAGTATTTTGTATAAAAATAAATATGATAATTTCAGGGATTCTCATTAGCTACATACATTTGAAACATTTTAGAAATGATAAAATATTAAATCAAATTACCTCAAAATCAAACTTTAGAGATTGCAAACAATCAGGAAAATTATGCAGTGCATATAGATATACTGGTTTTTAGAAAAGTGTTGTAGTTTTTGTTGCTATTTAGAGTTTTAGGAAAAAATCAAAAGTGCCTTTTACCCCAGGGGGCCTTTAGCCCTGTTGTACCTTACACAAGCAAGTTTTTATGACCCCATTTCAATAATTGAGAGGATACATGGAATATATGTACACTAAAAAATGTCACATCATTTATGTAAACCTGCAAAGAAAACTATCTAAGGTGATTTTTAAATGGTGGAAAATGTAAAAGCAATAGAAAATTATTTCATTGATAAATGATAATACAACATTTAAGAGTCTGCACTATTTGTAGGTCACTAATTGCAAATTTGTGACATTAACCATGATTTGTACAAAAGTTTAGATTTCATGGCTTTCGTTGAAGCACATGGGATCCTCTTTGGAACGTTTTCCTTTTGGTTTTGCAAAAACTTGAGTCTATCTTGAGTGCATGATGCCATTAAATCAGGACATATCCCACTGTATATATATATATATATATATATATATATACCTTTTTACATAATATTTTGTTGAAGAAAGTTAAGGTCCATGCTATTTGTCATGCTTTAGATATAAATGACTGATCGCATACTATTCTACATTTTGTAAACACCCTCAACCACTCATCCACCTCTATCTCACCACCACCACACACAAACACATATCACATGGTGCATGGGACAGCCGCTATTCATCAATCAACACAGCTGGTAATAGCAGACAGTAGGGGACTTACAGAACCAGAATATTTTTTTTTTTAATATATTTTCAACCACACAACATGTAAATCTCACAGAGACCGTTTCTTATGGGCTTCTAATATTACTAAGAGCCTGTATCATCATGGCTAGTCCCCTGGCTGGCGAACCCCGGGCTGTGGGGCCTGGTGAAGTTGATCCAGGGTCTGGATCAGAGGCCCGGGCGCCCTTGCGACCGCAGCCGCCTCAGCAGCAGCTTCAGGCGGCTTGTGTGAGCGCTGCTGTCGCGGCCATGGTGGAGGCGCTGGATGATGCGGAGGGGCTCTTTGTAGCCGTGGAGAGGTGCCCGCTGTGCAACACGGCCAGACGGAGACTCACCTGCGCCCGCTGCATCCAGACCGGTGATTTCGTGTATTTTGATGGAAGAAATCCGGAGAGGTGTACTTTTATTTTTCTGTTGTCCACACTGTGTGCTAATACAATTAGCTTTAGCATGCTAACAGAATTTGGGAGTTTTCAGTCTTTTCGATCTGATTCATCTCATGTCAACTTACCTATTTTGTTTAATTACATGTTTTTAATTATGATTAAAAAAAATGTGACTTTAGAAACGTAATCTTGTATCTTCAGCATGCGAATTTGCTAACTGCTAAATTTTGTAAACAGTCTGACAGACAACAAAGGTTTCAGTTTCTGTCATGTTTCACCTCACATCAAATTTCCATGACATGTTTATTTAAATGAAGCAGGTTTATAATGTTGTCATGGCTTATATAAGCTCTGAAAAAAGCAATTTTTTAACAGTATTTGACATGCTAATGTGTTGAAATGGTTAGTTTCAGCTGAGTCATGTTGACAGTGTGACTTGATCATTTATGATTACTGCAATATCTTATATTGATAACGTATTAATGTTACAAATGGCTTTTCATATCAAACAGTTTAGAAGTTGCAATGTCTAGTCTTAGTATATTTAATCGTATATGACATATGGATGATGTGTAATATTGTTACACATGGCTTTTAAGAAAATAAAATGTTAGGAATATTTTGGGTTCAGTACAAGTTAAGCTCAACTGACAACATTTGTGGCATAATTTTGATTACCACAAAAAGTTAATTTGACTTGTCCATCCTTTTCTTGAAGAAAAAATCCAAAGCAAAAATCTTGGTTTACAGTGAGGCAACTACAATGGAAGTGAATGGGGCCAATCCGTAAACGTTAAAATGCTCACTGTTTCAAAAGTCTAGCCACAAGATGTAAACAATATGCATGTTCACATGATTCTAGTGTGATAAAATCGCTTACAAAAATTTTCTGTGTAAAGTTATCCAATTTTAAAGATTCGTTGCCATGACGACGCAAAGCTATAAACCCTGTAAGCCTGCAAAAACGATTTAACCGCTCAAATAATACACATGTTTTAACAGAATAATTTATGTAAGTGCTTTTCGCAAATTTAAAGCTTCATACTTTTGCCTTTAAACCCTCCAAAAATTGGCCCCATTCACTTCCATTGTAAGTACCTCACTGTAACCTCATTTTTAGCTTTTTTTGTTTTAAGAAAAGGAGGGACGAGTTGAAATTTATTTTTGTGGTAATCAACATTATGCCATAAATGCTGTCGATTGAGCTTAACGTGTATTAAACCCAGAATATTCTTTAAGCAGTTAAAAAGTTTTGGAGTCTTTTATTTCTATTCTATCTCTATATTGGTATACTATATTTTGGTATCACTATAATTCTAGTCACATATTGTAGTTGTAGACAGTGATATGCATTTTTGTAAAAATCTAATTATGCGTGATAAATATAAATCTGTACTTATTACACATAAAGAAAAATTTTATATATATATATATATATATATATATATATGTATTCTGTGTACAGGTACTCGGAAAAGCTTGAAAGACTTCAGAAGCTGAAAAATGAAAAAGAGAATCTTCAACAAAGGTATGACATCAGCATCCTGTAATGCACAATTCAAAGTACAATTTATGTTGCATTTGAAGCCACAGTCTGAATTTTTTCTTTATTTCAGTGTCATCAATGCCATGGACAAGAAAGTTCAGGCTGACCAGCTGGTAAGTCAGTTTTTGGGTAAAGTATTGTGGCTTAAATCACTTTAAGTGCTTTTGGAAATTAAAAAAAGGTACAAGACTATTTTTAAGACATTTCACCATTATGGTTTTGTTTTGTTTCACTATAGAGGTGGAAAATTATGTCATGCAAGATGAAAATCAAGCAACTCAAAGAGGCCATATGCACTGGCAATGATGAAGTGAAGAGTGGTGAGTTTATAGTTTCCTAAAAAAATATGTATTCCTTGAAGAAAGCATTTATTTTGTAGGGCTGGGCATTGATACAGATTTCCCGATTCAATTCTGATTTAGATTTGGTTTTGATTCATACGGGTATATTTAAAGAGCACCTATTATGGTTTTTCAAATATTACCTTTCATGTAGTGTGTTAGATAGCTGTTTGTGAATGTAAAAAAGTCTGAAAAGTTTCAAAAATCAAAGTGCACGAAATATGGAGTTATTGACTCCCAAAAGAAAGAACCGATTCTGAACACCTGAAATGAGTTGTTTCACATGGGCTGGTTTGAGTATTTCTGTAACTGCTGATCTCCTGGGATTTTCATGCACAACAGTCTCTGGAATTTACTCCGAATGGTACCAAAAACAAAAAAACATCCAGTGAATGGCAGTTCTGTGGATAGAAATGCCTTGTTGATGAGAGAGGTCAACAGAGAATGGCCAGACTGGTTTGAACTGATAAAGTCTACGGTAACTCAGATAACCACTCTGTACAATTGTGGTGAGAAGAATATCATCTCAGAATGCTATTCTGAGATGCGGGTTGGCGCTGTTTTGGCGGCACAAGGGGGACCTACACAATATTAGTCAGGTGCTTTTAATGTTGTGGCTGATCGGTGTATATATACGGTGTACATATATACTGTATATATGTGTGTGTGTGTGTGTTGCATGTTTATTATTTACATGTATAATCTGTACTATTTACACTATGTAGAACAAGTGTTAAAATGGTACTGTCTCTAAGAATAGCAGCCATTTGTCTCACAGAAATGTTTCAGGTGAGCGTATATTACCATAATGGAGTCGAATAGTTTCTTGACCGAAGCCATGCTATTTGTGATTTGAATAAATGTTTCTTGATGGTAAAGAACTGAAAGGATATTAAAAGAGACATTATTCAATGACAAATGGATTGCGTGGGTCTCGTCTTTGGAAACACATTAAATGGAACGAGTCAAACCAAACTTCTAATCCCGACAAGCATTGAAAGGATCTTGGTGCTTAAGTTTTTCGCCATATTACTGGTGACATGTTGCGTGAAATCTAATAATTTAACAGCCAGTGGTTAATCACAGACATATTTAGTCGCATAGTGCAAAAAATTGGGTGCATATTCAAGTGATTTAGAGGATTGAGTAAAAGGTCAATCTTGGGATTTAAGAATCGACATCAGGATCGTTAAAATGAAGATTGTGATGCATCAGAAAATCTATATTTTTACCCAGCCCTAGTATTTTGTACATGTTTTAACATCAAGTGCATATTTAAATTCTCCATATGATGGCTCAACATAAGTACAGTTAAGGAAGTCTTTTGGTGCTCTTGCAAGTCTTAGTTTTTTCCATAAATAAGAGTACATTTATATTTGGAAGTCATTGCTGGTTTTTCCCCCTTAGGCAGGGAGCTGTTGCTGCGTTCACAGGAGGAGGGCCAAAGACTGCAGCGTAGGGCCAATCGGCACCAGGAAAAGAGGGACAAAATTAAGCGTCATAACCAGCGTTTGGGTGAGCTGCTGGAGAAGAGATCCAAAGAGCTACAGGGGAGGCTGGAGGCCCTGGCTGAAGTTCGGAAGGAGCACATACTGGAGCTCACCACACACATCTTCTCCATACAGGAGGAGAAACAGGGCAGCAGGTCAGAGCCAATCAGAGTCTCAGGATTGTTTTTATTTCATCAGACTGATCATAATTGATACCCACATGTATTCATAGTGAATGCTGTCTTGCTCTATTAGGAATTTGCCCTTGAGAAAGGCGCTTAACACTCAGTTGCTGTAGGGAGACTGTCAATGCAATTAGCTTGGCATTGACAAATGATTATAAACTAAGCTTGTTTGGTTCCAGGTACAAACCAGTTTTTGAACATGAAGTGTTTGTCCCAAATACATCATCTTAACAGCGTTTCTACCCTTCAGGGACCCAGCTGATCCAGTTGTGGCAGAGTATGATCTTGCTCTGACCTCCAGCACTGTCAGTGAACTCGCAGAGGCCAGACGAACCACATACCACTCAGGCCGCTGGATCTGGGACGATCAGAATGGAGAGACGAGCATCAATATCACTGGGCCACATGTCACATTGCCTAGCAATGGAGACTGCTCTGCCTATTACTGCTGGGTGGAGGAGAAGAGTGGAAATCAGGGGCCAGGTATAGAATTCAGTGTCACCTCTCAGTAGGGCGGGTATGGACAGAGATTTCCTGATTTGATTTGATTCCGATCCACTAACTCTCGATTTGATTTGATTTTGATTCATTTGGGTATGCAATATTTCAGTTACAATGTACATATCACTTTTGTATGAACTAACTTATATGAAAAAATTCATTAAAAAAACTGACAGCAGGGCCCAAATTATGCCATTTAATTGCTATGTATTTAACAGATTTAATAATCAGCATAACCAAAACTAGTAAATTTAAAAGTAAAAGATCAATCTTAGTATTTTAGGAATCAGAATCTCAATCTTTCAGATGAAGACTACAAAGCCTACTTTTCACTACAATTCATGATCCTGATGGATAGAAAAAGTCCCGTCCTACATTATTTCTCGCTGAATATTCCGTTTCACTTGGAAATTCATTGTGGAACTTGCTCTGTTTCAAGTTAAGCTCAATCGACAGCATTTGTGGCATAATGATTAGCATAAAAAATATTTTCAACTCAACCCTTGTTTATTTTATAAAAAAACAAAAAAACACGGTTACAGTAATGTATTTACAATGGAAGTGAATGGGGCCAGTTTCAAAAGTTTAATTTATTACACTGAAATCGTGTTAACATGTATAATATTTACATCTTTACGTGCTACATTCTCTTCCATTGTTAATGCCTTAAGGCACAGCCACATTTACACTCGCACAGCAAAATTTTGCGTTCGAAATACAGTCATTTAGATGGGAATCCGCACAATCGTGAATTGCTTGGTTTGGCCTTGACTTCTGTGTGTGCGGTGCTTCGTACACAGCTCCACTGAATATTCGCAGTGGACAAGGATATCTTTTTAGCGGTGAGTTTCTTTTTAACAGCACTCTCACAGAGTATAAAATGCAGCATTAAAAAGAGTCTGTGTGGCAATTCGTGTTTTGCTGGTTTCACTTACTCTTAACGTCCACCCACGCCTTATGAGCCCACAAAATTCTGACTGCGCCTGCACTGTAACCGCAAAATTATTTTTTTACAACTAAATAACGGAGTACAAAATTTTTGTTTTTAAATATTTTGCTACAAATGTTGTCGATTGAGCTTCACTTGTATTGAACTCGGGAACAATTATTTTGTTCAAACTTGCAAAGTTTGTCTTTGATAGATAAAACTTTAAAATGTTAAGAAATTGCTACCTAGTATGGTGAAGTTTTGCTTCTTTCTTTTTGAAAAATTATTTTTTTTTTTGTGTAGAACTGGACCACATCAACCCAGCACACACCATCAGCGCGGCCCTCTGCTATGCTACCCAGCTCGTCAACACCCTGTCTCATATTCTAGATGTCAACCTTCCGAAAAAGTTGTGCAACAGGTTACAGCAGCATATTTACTGTCAAAACTATCCTTCCACTGTCCTTTATTTTACTCACTTTCAAATTCCTTCTGCATTTTTGTTAGTCTTTTTCAATTTTCAAGGGGACTAAAAAACACAGAACTTCTGTGTGTTTTATTTGACACAGTAAAAAACATCAGTCTGTAGTACAAGTTTTTTTATCTTGTGGAGTTAAGGCTCATAGTTTCCTAACTTCTCCTGTATTGCCTGTTTACTTGTCTCTCTGTCTTCTCTACAGTGAATTCTGTGGTGATAATCTGACCCGATACCGATTCACCCGCGTCGTAAACAAACTCAACACCAACATCCTGCACCTGTGCTTCTCGCAGGTAACTCTTCCAGTCACATCTCAAAACTGAGACTATATTCTTGTATGGAGGTTTATCTTCTGTGTATGATCACCCCATAGCATGTTGACAGCGAGCTGCTCCATCCTCACCACACTTTGAGGAATATCATGTTTTTAGTGTCTCCAGCAAACAAGAACCTTGGCAGGTGAGAAAATAATTCCATATTATGAAAGCGTACTTTAATTTTTAAAGGAATATTCTGGGTTCACTACAAGTTATGCTCAATCAACAGCATTTGTGGCATAATGTTAATATAATAATAATAATTAAAAAAAAAGAAAAGCAAAAATGGCACTTACAATGAAAGTGAATGGGGCCAGTTCAGAAACATTAAAATGCACACTATTTAAAAAATATAGCTACAAGATGTAAACATTACAGTATATCATATAATAAAACATTAACATGATTTTAGTGTGTCATTAAACAGTGTATTTGAATGTTTATGGACTGGTATCATTCACTTCTTTTGTAATTTCCTTTGTAACTCTGATTTATGCTTTTTTTATATAAACGAGGGATAAGTCACAATTATTTTCTGTGGTAATCAACATTATGCTACGAGTGCTATCGATTGAGCTTGAACCTGCAACATTCTTTTTAATATACTTTTTTTAAAAAGTATACTTCTGTATTGTTTTTAAAGACAAGTAATCAAAATTGGCCTTATCTCTTAATAAATGTACCTGGTTTTGTTCTTAAGAAACTTTTTTTTTTTTTTTTTTAAATATATAAAAAAAAAACATTTCTCAATATGTAATAAATCGCTATGTTGGTGGGGATAAATATTTTAACTGATTATATCTAATATAATACAGCCCACTTTTCATGATCCAGTCAAATCCTGAAGGATTAAATCAAGTCCTGTCCTTCATTATTTTTTGCTCTTGGGAAATGTTTTTTTTTGTTTTGTTTTTTTTTAATGTTAAAATACTTTCTCCCAATGTTTCATGTTGTCTTGAAAGGCAAATTAATCTTTTTCTTTTCCACTCTCTTTCCGTGCACAGAACCGGACCTTTTGAGGTGAGTGCAGACTTGGAAGACTCAATGGAGTTTGTGGAACCAGAGGCAGCTGGACCTGCGGAGGAGAGTGGAGACGAGGCAGTGACGGATGAAGAAACAGACTTGGGCACAGACTGGGAGACAGTTCCAAGTCCGCGCTTTTGTGATATCCCCTCCCAGCCTATGGATCTTTCCCAGAGCGGCATGCAGGCGTCCCAGCCAGTGGGCAATGCTGGGGGCATGATCTCCTCTGCAGCGGCCTCTGTCACATCCTGGTTCCGGGCCTACACTGGGCAGCGCTAATGTCAGAGGTGGTTAGTTAGGGCTGTATCTATGCAAACACCCCATTCAAATCACCATCACCTTTGTCAACTTAGCTTTAGGGAAAAAGTGGAAGTTTTCATCTGACTGCTCAAACTAAATGTGTGGTTGAATCCAGAGAGAAGCATGTGATCTCCAGAAACATCTTCTGTGTGGTAGTAAATCAGAAATAAGACGGTCGTGAACTGCTTCTCACCTTTACATTTCTGATCCTCTGTAGCTCACATTATACTGGAGACACAACTTTATCCAATGTACATTGCCAAATATTCTTTCTTTTATGTTCATTGGTGCAGACATTGTACATTCAAAGCATTGTTGGACAAACTTGACTCTGTGCTGGCAAGAGTTTGATTGATGGATTGAGTTTTCATGGAAGAATGAAATTGCACCTTCTCACCAGCTCTTCAAAGAAACTTACCGTATAAATGTTGCTGGACTTGGAGAGAATGAAAAATATTGCTGTGTTGTGTTTTATGAGATTATAAATTTACAAAAGGGATTGTATTTTATGAAAAAAAAAAAAAAAAAGAATATGAGATGGTATTATTGCAGTTTTTTGTTCCATCAAACACTACAAGTTTTACTGGGCATAAATATTGTGCATTGTTTTACAGAGGAGAGGTCAGGATTTTTCACTACAACTTTAGTTGAAAGAATGCATATTTACTCTACTAAATTATCAGCTTCTAGTCAGTGCATTCTAGAATATTTTTATTTGTATTAGACCTGAATTATTAAACTGAATACCTCAGTTTATGCAATAGAAATGAAGCTTTATTCCTGTTAATGCAAACTTGGGAAAACTCAGTGTATTAATTCAGAACCAATATAAACGTAACTTTGTGAAGCAGTCTTTTAATGGCATGTTGCCAATTCTATTTAAGAGACAAGCATGGCAAAACAAAATGCAGTTATTGGAGTGCATTTACAACCTAACATTGTTATATACTCAAGGTGTCAGCAAGGTAATTAGACTTAATGATCTACACTTTTTATACATTTAAAAATTATTACCTGTAAGAGATCCTTAAAAGTGTCCTTAACTTTTTCCCATGTAAAAAGGTTTTAGCAATAAATAGTACAATATGTATGCTCACATAAGATCACACGGCCAGCCGAATACTACTCGGTAACGCTCTATTCTCAGACACTTTCGGTTGCAGAATAAATTAATCATGGTTGACAAAAATACCAGTGAATGGGGTATGTTTTTACAATGGTATTTGCATATTACATGCACACAGATTGGCATCAATACAATTTAGGTTACTTGGTGCACCTTTAATTTGTCACTTAAAACATTATGGGAGACGATTAAATACTTGAACACCTTTTATTGTTCAGTCACATTGTATAGTCCTCCACTAAATGTGCACTTGAAAGCAACATGACATGAAGGGAAAAAAGAAGCACTGACCCAGATTTTTAAGAATAAATTATCCCCATAATGGTTAAATGCTATATATGATATTTATTGTACATTTTATGTACAAAATTTGTAATGTATATACAAATCTTTAACCGCATTATATCTAGGACTAGAAAGAACAGTGGTTCCACTTAAAATAAATAAAAATTAAATGGCTAATCCAAGAACACCATACAAGGTTTTTTGTGGATGCAAACACGGATAAAAAAAAACAAACAAATAAAGAGCACAAAACAGCATTTTACAAATCCTCCAAGATATACTTTATTTAAGTAAAATGCCTTAACAGGCAGAACACAAATGTCATTAACAATAATTTTGAAAAATCTGAAACACACTTTGGAAAACAGTCTTTCTGTTGCAATGAAATTTATCTTTTTTTTCAGATGGTATTCAGTTAGTCAAGCTGGAGAAATTCTCTTCCCACATTCAAATGTTTCCCATAGACAATACATCACAAATGGGAGATAAACACTTAAAAATTTGAGAATATCTATTTACAAGGGTTTAGCATGGAGTCCCATTGTAGAACAGGAGCAACCATTTCACATAGATATCTATATACAAAAGTTAGCATAAAAAGAATAGGCGTTTTTCCCCATATTAAGATTAAATGCATTTCATGTCACACTCATGCCATCATTCATCACCCTGTTATGATATATTTGATTCTGTGCTATGTACAATGTAAACATCTGGGCTCAGAACAATCTCAAAACAAATATGTCACAAAGCCATTGCGCCCCATAACATCCCAGGAATTGTTAGCGGTAAAAGAAACGGTAAAAGGATTTCAACAACTCATGGCCCTCTTTACAAGTTTTCCCATCGACAATGAGTGTGCTGGGAGATAATATAACTGTAATGCTTGTCAACATTTAATATTGCACCCAAAGTCAACATCAGTGCAGGAAGATCAGCCTGGGGTGTGTTATAAAAAAATTTAGACATTTGCAGAGGTGTTGAGAAAATAAGTTAGTTGTAAGAAGATTAATGCTTATTCAAAGTAAAATAGTCAAGCAGTACCCAGATAGAACCATTCAATCTTTAAAGGTTAAAGTGCAGACCAACATTGAGGACCTGAGGAGGGTATCCAATAGGGAGTTTGTGACTGGTTGGCAGAATATAAGTGCAGAAATCCAGCAATTTCAAATTAGTTTCAGCAACCTGGTTTTAAGCACTATACATCAAAAAAAGCACACCTGCTCTTTGGCAACGCACAGGAAAAACAGCTCATTCACACAAGTTACTCTCATCAGAAAATAAAACGCACACTGCATCTGTCCATTCTGGCACACTACGAGCCCTCATTGTCCCTGCTTTTCTTGTGAACTGACATATTGATGCTATAATAGGCAGGGACCCAGTGGTTATCGTGGAGTCCCACGTTACAGCCAGGTGTGTCTTTATGGGCCCCCCGGCAACACATCCAATAGCCCGGGCCATAAGGCAATGCCTGGCAGTAGGGCTTATGATGCCAACGGCAGAGCGAAACATCGCCACGGTCATAGCGCTTCTTGCACTGCTTACAAGGGTCATCTTTGTAGCGTGGATCACTTACCCAACGAGAATCGGCCGGCCGCACGCCGTAAGTCTCGATAATAAACTTAAAGTAATGGCAGGTGCACTTAAGGGCAGCCAGGCTTTCGGTAGGCAGCAAGCAGAAGATCTTTACGATGATGTGGTGGGGCAGGAAAGCCATGTACTGCTGAGGCTCCAGAAGCAGCTGGATCTTGAAGCGAGTTTCAAGAAATTCATGAGACACAAGGCGGCGTAAAGGAAAAGGCACACACTCTCGACCAACCACGCTAGTCTCTCCCTCTGTCTCCTCAATGTTTGGATGATTTTGGTAACCCCCAAGTCCAACCCTGCTGTCCTCTCTGACTGCCACTGAAGTGTCCACAGAAGGGACACTGTCCTGGACAAGTGGAGAAGGCTCTTTGTTCAGAAGTCTGCTCTCTGAGGGGGGCTGGTGCTGCTCCTTAAGAGTCTGATTAGGAGAATGGGCAAAGAACAACATGCCTGGTTGTGGTTCCTCGTTGCCTTCACTAGCCTCAGAGCTGGCATGCTTTGGCAAGGATTGCACGTATTTTTCCATATCAACAGCTGTGCAAGTTTCCTGTTCTGCCATATAAGAACCTTCATCCTGCTTGATGGTGCAGCAGACAAGACCACACTGTGAGGTCTCTGTATTTGCCAATTCAGGGGTCTTGAATGTGCAACTCAATTTGTCCAAATCACTACCCAGTTCCTGTGGGACACTCTCGACTCTACTGTCCTGTGGCTTTAAGGGCAGCGAATAAGGTTCTGACCCTACCAGAAGCACTCGTCCCACCTTCCTCCTCAAGCTGTTGTTTCGAGAAAGGTCTCCACCTTCCCGAAGGCCCTGTCTGCTCAGGCACTGTGACTCCAACTTGGCCACCATCTCCAGAACCCGCACAGATTCCCCCTCTTTCTCTTGGACCTCTTGTAGTTCTGAGCCTTTGGACTGCTGTTCTTCAGGCTGGGGGATGTATACAACTTTTGACAGAGTAATGGTGCTGGTACTACGCAAGGATGGGGGTTTGGAGCTCATCTGCTGATCACTTGCTCTTTGCTCCAAGTATGCCACCATCTCGACAACCGAGAGCAACTTTCCATCCTCCTCTCCCTCTGTCCTGACTGTGTCCTCTGCCATTCCTTGACAAGGGTTGATGTTCTCATTGAGGGCCATGGATACTTTATGTATATCAGGTTTTGGGGGTGGAGATTCCATACTTCTCGGCATGTCTGGGGTACCAGATCTTCTCCTGCGCTTGGCCACAGACCAGTCACTGTCCCAGCAGCCTTTGTTTTTCACTGAGACAGTCCGCAACTCTGGGGCAATGTGTTCTTTTTCAGGACTGTTGTCAATTTCACTGTCGCAAGCATTGCCACACTTCTGAGCTGCAAAAATGGCAATTTTCTCTTTTGTGTTCCCAGGTTTAATGACAGCCCATATGTCCAAAGATCCTTCTCCATCCTCTTCTTGGTAGATCCTTAGAGAGCCTTCATTCTCCAAACCAGCTGAAGATGAGAGCAGAACTAAAGAACTAGTAACTGTTGTGACAGAGGGTGCTTTGCTCTTGCGGGCCCCACATACTCTAATCGGTGCATTGCTCCCACGGTTGGCATTTTTATTGTTGCTACACTGGAGGGTATTGGTGGAGATGACACTGAGGGGGCACCGGTTGGTTGTGCCGTTGCCAGGTGAGCCCATGAGGCCACACGCCTGGCGAATGCCCCACTCTGTCCTGAGCACTCCCTGCTGGTTGGCACGGAGGCCTCGTGTTCCATCATGGACAGACTCCAGATGTATTTCTTTATCTTGTGGTTTGGGGTATGGTTTGAGGTGCATGGTGGTAAACCTGAGTAAAAAGAAAAAAATAGTAAAAAATAACTCCAAAGTGTCACTGAACTAAAATGGATTTGTCACATTAATATAATATCTTGAATTACACCAATTATCTAAGGTAGCATAAGCAGAATGCCTAGGCAAATTCTTTATAAAAAAAAAAAAAAAAAAAAAAAAACTCCAACCTAAGTTTGAATATGCACATGCACAAATTAGATGAGTGAAACAGCTACAGGAGGAATGCTTATCAGTAAAGAACAACTTAAATTCCAGTCCGTTTCCCACACAAAGATATGGTATGCGTTCAAAGACTTGGAATATAGTACAGGAGTTGTATGGACTACCTTTCCACTGATTTTATGGTGTTGTTTTTTTTATCTTGTCATTTTTAGATCTCAACAGCATCAATCCCCATTCATTTTCCTTGTTTGGAAAAGAGCCCCTGCAACATTTTGCTAAATATCTCTTTTGAGTTCCAGAAGAGGAGGAAGCTAACAGTTCTTTGTATTATAAAGTGGCAGCACAAGTATTGCAACAAATACTTTTCATTCAGGAGCATGTTAGCTGCCAGAATTATGACACAATCTACAAATAGTCAAGAGATGGAAATGGTTAATAAAATCTGCTGATGACAGCTGTCAGTGCAGTTTCTTAGGAATATGTTTGGGTCAGGTGAGTGTTTGTTGGACATAGTGTGCAGAATTGCAAAGAACTCTTCAGGCAGTAGTTGTTTCACAGTGAACACAATGGCTATAGCAGTTCTCTCTGGCCTTTAGGCTGACATAATGGGAGCAGAGCCACCCTGGTCCAGACACAGCTGGGCTCTTACTCAAGCACTCATATGACAGGGACCCATCCGCCCTACAAACAAGACTGCAGCACCACAAACAGCAGTATTTATGTGTTGGTGGCCTAAACCCTAACAGACAAAAGTGCATATAAGGGATTCTTCCACTGCAGATACAGACCTGATAAAGTGGTACAGGGGGTTCTCATGTGACTAAACTTGGGATGGCAGATATTTCAGAGTGGAGCTGTGAGTGGGAGGTGACCGGCTTGCACAAAAATGGGGTAGGTATGCTGCAGCCATTCAGTGGATGGCAAACATGGAAAGTGGCATGTCCATTGACAAGTGTGAATACCATTTGGTGTATCCTTGGAAAGCTTGCATAGCCCTGGACCTCTCATTCTGGGCCAACATTCTTTAGAGGCAAAAACAGGAGAGGCCAATCGGTAAGGTCAGAAATGTTTTGTTGAGCTGGTGTCTTGGACAAAAAGTGGGACAACATAAAAGGCATGTCAACAGTGGCTTTGATTGTCCATGGATATGGGCGCACACACACACACTTCCTGGAACAACCCTACCTTGGACTTCCTTTTCTTGCCAAACTTGTGTGTTAGCAAAGCTCAAACTCTTCCTGTTGGTCATCCATTTGAAAAGATACAAATACAGATTATTCTGATTGAAAATGTCAGCATTGAAATAAAGCAGTTGATTTAGTTGCTAGTTGCTGCATTGCTTTCTTGTTCTCTTTTATTATTGAAAAGATAAACAATAAAGGTTACACATCCAATTTGCCCAATAAGCCAATTATTGACTCATGACAGAAAACACCACATAAAGGAGACCGTAGCAATGTACTGATTACAATGTACTGATTACAACATAATGTCACTGGAACCTCACAGTTTGCTGAGGAACACATTGCTGGACAGGAATAAGATTACCCTGGAGGCAAGCCAGCTCCTATCTGGCGCTCAAATACAGATTTTTACCCATTACACAACCTGGCAAAGAAACAGCCCCCTCCCAGCCCTCGCCCTCAATGCACCCAAACAACTCAAAATTTCCTTAAGACTGTGTGACAAAACACATGCATGAGCCAATGGTAATTTGAGGTCGAAAAAGCACAACAGCATTATGTAAAAAGAAAACAAATACCCAGAAGCAAAAAGCAAAACATGGCAAATAAGTAATGTCAAAGGATGAGGTGAGCTCATACTGAAATCAGCACACTGCATCAGTTAACAGGAGATTTGTTTGCTCCCCCTTCTTGTAAACGCTCATGACTTCCTACATAAGGGGCTTGCCAGAGAACCTGTCCAACTCATGGGGGAAAAAAAAACCCCATCAAGGATGAGGTCACAATTATGAAGTGTACTTTGCTCCAATTATGTTGTAACACTGTATTCTTCCTGAAGCAAATGCTGAGCATCTAGGTCTGCACACGTCTCCACATGTGTTGCCGCTGCCTATAGCTCAAGTCATGTAGTCATAGCTTAGAAACAGACAAGAAAAAGGAGGGGTAATTATAGGCAGTTTTTGTGACGCTAAATGCATACAGAACAACTTGACTATGTCCGGAATACCATATTACCAAGTATGTAATTTTCTGTATGCATAGAATACCCGGATGACCAACTACATTTGCCGAAATGAGCAGTATACATAGAGCTTACTGACAGTGGATAGCACCTTGCTTTAAAGCTTAAAAAAAAGGACCCAAACATTCTAATAAAAGTAGTCCATGCATCTCATGTTGTATTCCAAGGCACACGATTCACTGCATATACAGACCTGATAAAACGATACAGGGATTTTGGTGAGAAACAATCCGTAATGGAAGTACATTTTCTGTGTAAATATTGAGGTATGGACACATCAGTGATGATAATGAACACATGAAAGAGAGCCCATGTTGTTTTTTTCAGAGTGTAAAATCTGTATTCAATCTAACTAAAACTTAATTGAGTGAATTACCATGGGCAAATTATCCTCAAATTGTGCAATGTCATGTATAGACTTGAGCAAAGAAAGTACCTCCAGACTGATGGCGGATTGGAGGCTCGTAACCGTGGATCCCTGTAAGGGGTGGGGTTGCAGTAACTAATAGTTTCACATTTCTGAGGCATTAGGCTCCTCCCACCAGTCCGAGCGATGCCTCCCAACAGAAGGGCTCAGGACTGCAGCGTCACTGCAAAACAAAAACATTGATGGAAAAAAAATGTAAGAACAGTTTACCTTTCCAACCAATTCAACCTGTTTTGAAACATTGGAGCATAGTATATACTCTAATGTTACTAATTCTTCTTTATAGCATAGTTAAGATTTACTGCAAATAATTTATTGTTCTACAGTTTGGGTGTTCTACTAGTAGTAAAAGACACCATTTAAGACTTGACAGTGTGATATTCTCTAAGAGTATATTCTCTTTCCACCACTAGTATTATGGTTATAATAACATTTTCAAGTGATAATTTTAACCACTTAGTGCAACCGCATCAAATTCTCTATGCCTCCATATTCACTGGAATTGTACATTTAAGCTAGATGTCTTAAAGAGATGCACTAGTTTGGGCTTTGCTGTATTGTAACTTGAAAATATGCAGTATGCACGGTGTAATTATAAAATAACTAGGCTGTATCATAAAATGAGACACAGAAACCTAGATAAGAGACTGGGGAACACTGACAAGGAGAGGTCTTAACAACCATAATCTTAAACTGGGTCAGAGCACATTTTGATCAGATTTAATTTTACACTGTATGTACTCATGAAATACTTGGCTTATAAACTCTATCATTAAAAAGCCCATTCATATGCAGCTATGCACTGGTGTCAATAAATCCTGTAATAGTTTGTATTAAAATATGAAGGAATATTCCGGGTTCAATATAGGTTTGGGCGACAGAACAATGTTATCGGATATCGAAGATGTCTTACAAATCTCCCGATGTCGAATTCGACACTCATTGACAGACGATGATCGACAATATTGGTAAATGGCAAAACCATGGATCTGGGAAGTCACCAGATATATTAAACAGTAGCCCAGGGTGTGAAATTTGCACCCGCCATCCGCCAAATGCGATGAGGCTGAATCCAGCTCCTTATTCACCGAGATCCTCGCAAGCTCAACTGCAGGTATTTCATGAGTGGGTAAGTTTGCTCATCTGCCCGCAACAGTGGTGAGTGACGTGTAAGTCGTCTCTGAGTAACACATGTCAAGAAATGCTGTTAAACACAAAAGACACGCTTGAAGAAACATACTTTATTATATTTTTAAGAACAGGACAAAAGAAAAGCCGTCAATTCCCATGTCTGATGCGCAGTTTGTTCAGAGGCATGCAGTGGAAGCATCTCGTGGAACAGATGCATGTAAAGAGTTATCACTCTTTCTTCTCCGTTTCAGTCATCTGAAAACAGTTTGCAAGAATAGTGTTGTGTTTGAGAAGGCTGCAAATGACCTAAGACCATCTTAGGAGGTGCTGGAAATTTAGTTTGCTTTATTTTACACGGAGCAGTTCATGCCTTGCAACACACATTGTGAACACAACTCTGCAGGTTCGCTCAAATATATCTTTGTATTAAAGAAACAAAGACGAAAGTGATTAAATCATAAAATAATACACAAGACCACATTTACCTTGAACCTAAAAATTAGTTCTATTTTCTTTTCTTTAGGCAACATTAACTGTATTGACGAAACATAATACAAACAAATTCGATATGAACACACATTTATCAGCATTATTTTGGGAACACAAGGAATTTTATTAGGCTTTCAGCTAATATAAAAACTGCTGTTTTCTATTCGTTTAAGTGTAACCGGACCTGCTCAACCTGCTCAGAGCGGGATTTGAACCAGAGTCTCCAGCAAAGAAGGCAGGCATGCTATATATATTTATATAAAAATATATATATTTATATATAAATATAAATAATAATAATTATTATTATTATTATTATTATTATTAACTTAACATGTATAATTGTCTTTAGTTCTTAATTTTTAGGCTATTAGTAATTCCCCACCAGTTGTGAGTGAGTGGCAAATGAGGTCGTTGGAGATGGTAAATGTTTGGATTTGTGAAATTAATTATATAAGATTTTTTGATCACTTCGTTGTTTTAATTGCTTTTTCATTTAGTTTAAAGAGCAATTTGAATTTAGAAATATCTTTAGTTTTTTTTTGTGTTTCAATAGATTAATTTTTAAAACAGAATCAATAAATATTATTGATTTTATAATCAAATTCGTCGACCCTTGGCAGGGGGGTTGATAACATATACAGATATCTCGATATTTAAGGCGATTATCGATAAAATATTTTTTACATATTGCCCAGCCCTAGATACAAGTAAAACTCAATTAACAGTATGTGTGGCATAATGCTGATTACCACTTGGGATGCTCTGATCAGGATTTTTACAGCCATTACCGATTACCGATTTTCTTGTCATCTGATCAGCCGATAACAATCCTGATACCGATTATTAAAGCTTTTATCAGAAGCTCTGTCAAAAAAAAGCTTTCTGCTCACTGTCACTGTTAACTCCCACGAAAATATAAACAAGGATTTTAGTGAATGCAAAACGCTCCGGTATCATTTTAATTTAATGAAAATAACGTGTGAAAGTGAAGAATTGTAGATAGAGATATTTTACTATTGCATACTTTATAATATAATATAATATAATATTAATTGCGAATAGAGTGCTGTTGGCAATCACAGCCATGCTGATTTAGGGCCACACAGCAAAATTGTGATTGTGATATTGCTTTTATACAACAGTTCAACGAACAAATAAATGAAAAATTAGGAAAAACTAAAGGACTGTTACAAAAAAAACCACCACGTTGTATCTCTCTGCTGTGATAAGTCTTAATGCTGAAGCTGTTAGTTTAACTGTATTTCCCAGCTGTAGTGTAGTAGTAATTTGAGCGATCATAGACTGAGAGGTAAATGCGATGACTTCAAAGAAACCGCTTGCTGACTGACAGTGCTGTCTCAAATGAACGTCAGTTCAACTTGCTCATAACACACAAAAATGTTTTTTTGTCACAACCTGCTGGGTAAAATCTTTAATGTCACAGTGATAAATGAACAGACACATTTAACTCTTTTTACACATCTGCACTGCTCTTACACTTTAGTTTAGAACACCACAAACACAAGCGGAGTGATACAAACAGTAAAGCGTCCGAGTACTGCTTTTCTGAGACATCAGCACTCTTGGAACGTCCCTTGTCCAATCAGATTTGAAAACTGGAACTAACTGTTGTACGTAACGTAACGTAACGTAACAGCTATTCAGGTTTCCTGGGGTTCCAACAACAACTGTGTAAATGCAAAATGGACCAAGACTAAAGTTGACCAAAAAGTGAGACAGATATTTTAAGTATTTTGAAATATATAGATATTTAAAATAATATTTTTAATGTCTGTAGAGCCGAGGAGGGCGGGGCCGGGCTGGAATGAGACACACCCGGTCCCCAATCAGCCTGACGGGGCGCACGAGGGATAAAGGCGGCCGGGGACGACAGTTCGAGAGAGAGAGAATTGCAGGCAGCTGTACTGTGTGGTTTTTGGTTGTGTGTTTGTTTAAGTTGTTTATTAAATTATTTTTTTAAGTTGTCAAGCCGGTTCTCGCCTCCTCCTTTCCACTGAACCTCCTTTACACTGGTGCCAAAACCCGGGAAGGAGGAGGGATTCCAGTCGCAGGGTCCTCGACACTGCCGTCCACCCAGGGGAGCACCGCTGCCGTCCGACGGGGGACGGAGTAGCCCGACCACCCGGACGTGGGGAACGGCCGCCGTCCATGAGGCGAGTGGGGACAGGACTCCCCGACCGCCTGGAGTGGTAGGGCCGCTGCCAGGGGCGGAGGAGTGTCCCCACGGGACGCCGGGAACGCGGAGGGGCGTTCTGTCCACTGGGGGTCGGAGGTCTGACTCCGGTCAGCCTGGGGAGGAGCGGCTGCAGTCCGCCTGAGAGGGTGGAGTAGTGATCGAGGACAACGCGACGGCGCATCAGAGAACAGGTGAGTTTCTTTTTCTCTCTCTCCTCTCTCTCTCTGTCGCTCCGTGTTGGCCTTTCCCCCGCCATTTTGTTTTGTTGTTTTTGTCCTCCTGTCTCCTCCCAGGTCGAGGAAGGCGGGGATGACCCGCCGGCAGTCGGGGCGTAAGGCACGCCCCCCCCGGAGAGGAAGGGTGGGGGATGTACGACATGCCGGGGGCTCCCCGGCCTGAGGCAACGCCGGGAGGAGTGTAGAGCCGAGGAGGGCGGGGCCGGGCTGGAATGAGAGACACCCGGTCCCCAATCAGCCTGATGGGGCGCACGAGGGATAAAGGCGGCTGGGGACGACAGTTCGAGAGAGAGAGAATTGCAGGCAGCTGTACTGTGTGGTTTTTGGTTGTGTGTTTGTTTAAGTTGTTTATTAAATTATTATTTAAGTTGTCAAGCCGGTTCTCGCCTCCTCCTTTCCACTGAACCTCCTTTACAATATCATTCATACATTTTTAAAGCATTAAAGGAAATCATGTAAAAGTTAAATATGAATAAATGACTTCTTGAGGTTTATGAAGCAAACATACACTTAAGACAAAAGTACGACAATTTGTATAATTCACTGTCAAGCCCTAAAACATACAATTAATCGTCATGATTGCAATTATTTGTTTGACAATCGTCAGCCACATTTCATAATCGTGACAGCCCTAGGCCTTAAAAACAAGTAGGCTTACACAAAAATATTCTCTATAATAGGACAGTGTTAAACTGAAGTTGAACTGATAACCAATAGGTATGATTCAAGTTAATATGGTTATTATTTTGTCACCATTTTATTTACTTTTTATTCTTCTTATTTTTTAATTTTTTTTTTTTTTGTGTGTGTGCATAAAATAGCATTTATTGCATCATATTATAGTATATAAATATTTTACATCTAATTATTTTTTTCTAACTACATTCCTACCTATTTTGTACTGGATGTTTGTAATATTAGTTCCTCTCACTTGCTGGAGCTTTAATGAGGTGAACACCACACTCGAGTGATGGAAAAGACGAGAAGAGAATAAAAAAATGAACTGCAACTTGTCCTTCCTTTTCAGTTAATTAAGTTACAGTGAAGTAAAATGGAAGTAAATGGTGCCAATCTGTAAACGAATCTGTAAATCTCACTGTTTCAGAAGTATTCAAAATCCCTTGCTAACTTTTTTTGTGTAAAGTGTATCCAATTTTACAACTTATAAAAACATACTAACCCTATAATGTCCGTAAAAATTACAATTTTAACAACTTTACAGCTCAAATAATACAAAGTTCTAACAACAATTACCCTAACGCAAGTGCTATTAAATGATAAGATTCATATTTCTGCCTTTAAACCCTCCAAAAATTGACCCAATTAACTTACATTGTAAATGCCTCACTGCAACCTCTATTTTTTAATTTTATTTCTTTTAAAAGGAGTGAGGAGTCAACATTATGACTCAAATGCTTTCGATTGAGCTTAACTTGTATTGAACCAGGAATATTCCCATTAATTCTTAATTCCATACTACAGCTCCAATTATTATATGAAAACACAAAATAGCACATACAGTTTAAGTACAGAACTGGAATAAAGCTGAACAGAACATATGGTCCTGAATCTCTAATGCCCATTCTCTCTCCAGGGGCTAGAAAAGCAGCCAAGTGGTATGTTTTTACAGAGACACATCACCCATGAAGACCATAAGCCTAAAAAGATATGTTTTGGAACAGTATTCGCATGTCCCATCCATGAGCCCTCACCGAAACATTGATTAATAAACAGACACTGGCTGAGCTCACCAGTACGGACAAGATTATGTAGTCTGAATGGAGGGACCAAAACAAAGTAGAGATAAATTAATTTCCTCTTTGCACTGCCCATCCAGACTCATTCTATCCATGCAATCCAAGTTCTGGCATGTTCATGCAGCTCTCGAGGCAGATCCACAATCAAGAAACCTCCAAAAACAAAGCTAGAAATCTGCGGAGAGGCAAGAATTACCCAAGAATCCACAATTTTTGTTGTTACTTCAGACAAGGTCTCTGTTTTCACTCCCTTTCAAATAAGTGTCATGTGACCGTGACTTAGATTTACTCACATGTATCCAACCTATACTGCACAACAAGTCATTCCATTGAGAATTCATTTGAGTTGACATTTGCGCAGGGTTCCATTACAGAAGCTAGTGTGTACATAGTCCTCATCCTAGTACAGCACATGGGGTTTATTGGTCGCACTGACACCCTCCAGAATTTCACCTAAGCAGCTGTGATTGGCCAAGACCGGAGGGGCTCTGCTTACAAGCACGTGTGTGCCTGCCGGAGCAAATAAATGCAGGTCTGATAAGGAGCCAATGGGCTATTCATGATCCCTGCATGCCTATAAATGGCAAAAATAATCAATACTTTTGGCCCACCACTGAAGAAAGGGGAAGGAGCCCAGAATTTGCACAGGAGTTGACGCCTCCGTATTCACCAATCACCAGCACGTTTTTGTACACACAAAGCAAAAACTTTACATCACACGATGCAAGAGAAAAGACGAACAGATTTAAGATGAATGGAGTCGCAACAAAACTCCACATAAACATCCACATATACAATAAAGTCACTAACATCAAACGGAATTGTAAAAATAATCAGGTTTTCAAACACCTTCCAGAACACCCCCCCATTAGTTGCACAAACAAAGTCCTGCCCCATACTCACACTACTGGTTGAATGTTTTGACAGCACCACAGTCACAGTGTTACACTTTTAGGCTAAATCAATCTACAAATGGTTCACTAAATAGTTAATTATGGATGTTAAGCTGGGATAGGAGAAAGAACACACACATCAGCTTTAAAAGTCTGAAAACTTTTCATATCACACTTCCTTTCCCTGAACTTGCTCAAGCTATTCCAAAAACAATGGCACTCATTCAAAAAAAGAGGTGGGGCAGCAGCTAAGCTTACACAATGCCGTTTCCAGACAATCTAAAACAGACCAGCTGCTACAATAGCTTTCATAGAACTTTCCAGATCTCAGAACCTGTATAAAACACAAGATCACATTATTGATAATGGAAATCACCGAAAACTTATTTCATGATCGATTAGTTGGATATATGCCATGAGCACGGAGAAGCTCCGTCAGTGATGTCACTTTACAGCCTGGTGGAAAATGTGTTGCCTGATGAAACTCATTTGAAAAACAACAGAGACAAGCTGAAGTGGGAAAAACACGACCCAAGTTGTCCAGCACAAGAGAGCACTTTATAAACACTTCAAAGAAGATCGTAATAAGCCTACAGTTTCATGTGGAGCGGTTGCTGCATCAGGTTAGGGCTGGGCGATTAATCAAATTGTATTTTCAATTACGATTTTGGCTTCCAACGATTATGAAAACAAGATAATCGAGATAAAACAATTATTGTGCCGCATTCCGTTTCGAAATGAAACGCCCCAGCGTTATATCTTTAAAGCATACTTTATTAAAGTTAAAAAATAATAAGGAAGTGGGTTATGAAAATAAACTCAGAAATTGGCATTTCTCTGTGCGGACAGTGTCACGTCTATGAGTTGCGTGAAGTGACTGAATCTTCTCCCAGCTGATGCACATTCTGGTGCGGGGACGCTTGTCACGCGTGCACGCTTGCTGCAGCTAGATTATAACGTGATGGCTCGTGACGTAGTGAATCATAATATGCGTCACGTTCACTGTGTATATCTGATCATGAAGAAAATCGGCAATACACAGCTCTATTAAGAAGAGAAAGTTTGTTTTTTGCGAGTTAAAGATTGATCGAAGTGAACATAAAGGTGTGAGAGTGTAGTCTTAGCCCATTATACACTGCAACAAAATACATTTTTGATAAGTCTTTTTTGGCTTGTTTTCCCAAATAATATCTAAAACTCCTTTAAAACATCGTATATTTACTTTGGGAGAATTTTGAATACAATATTTAATCGTGGCTCGACATTAATCCCAAGTGGATTTTTGAAGGGGAAAGTGAAAGAGAATTTTACTTGCCCGACCGGACAAGCAGACTGAATAAAATGTCAATAAACGGGAAAAAATGACCAGCTATATTTGTGATAGCCTAGGCCTGTGTCACTTATTAGAAAGTTTATATTCTTATTGTGCTGATGAAAGTAATCCAGAGCACGTAATTTTATAATTCGCTAGTGATCTAGTAAAAGCTGCACCCTGTTTGATTGACAGGCGGCGTATGTGTGTGTGTGTGTGCAGAATAACATGCAATAACATGATGAAAAAGTAGATCTCATTCCATAGAAGTGCGAGCATCCGTGCTGTAAATGATGGCGATGGAGGCTTTTCTTTATTTGACTACCATAGGTAACATAAAATAATTATCATATGACAATAGCCTCCTCCCCTAACCAGTGCAGTTAACATTTCAAGTCCAAGGTAACCTACTGTTAAAAAGATACGTTTTTGTTTTTAAATGCATGATGTTTCCAAAAGTCAATGTGTAATCGTGTTAAATAATCGTAATCTCAGTACTGACCAAAATAATCGTGATTATGATTTTTGACATAATCGAGCAGCCCTACATCAGGTGCGCTGAAAGAGTGATTGTGCCATTTAATGCGCTTAAGAGTTGTTTCACTCCAGCACTTACATTTTACTGCTATTTTCTGTTTTATAATGTATACATGTTATGAATTCAAAATTAGTTGCGTATTTCCGCAAAACTGTTTGTTTTTACCACATGTGATTCTCCGTTAAACTTCACTAAGCAAGCGCGCACGCCCGCATGCGTGTCAATCAAACCGATCGCAATGGAGAAAGAGAGCGCCATCATTTTGATTAACCTCACGCAACATCATACCACGCTTTCAGTTTCAATGTAATCAATTGTGCAGCTTTCATGGATGTCATGCTGATGTCTCAGAGGTCAAAGTGTTTTAGATCGTTTCTCATCATGTGAGCAAATGTAATTCAGTGAGCACTGGGATGAGACTGTTCTGCGCGAGACTGAATCTGCACTGCGTTCACAGATGATTGTACTATATTAAACTGCATATAATGCTGAATATAATGTATAATAATGCTGAGGGTCCTGATATTTGATCATCCTGATAATGCCAAATGTAATGTCTGATTCCACCAGTAAATTTATCCCATGGCAAACATTATTTTACTGGATAAACATACACATATTTTTGAAAATAGTTTAGAAAAATGTAATCAGCGACAATAACATTTTAAAATGTATGTAATCAGTGACAGTGTGCAAGCATATGTATCGAACATGATAATGTATTTTTCAGCTGGGCAGAATTATTAATATTTCTATTTTGGTGTCAACATTGCCCTCTGCTGGGCTGATTTTTTGTCCCACTCCATTACTTATAGATCATTTTACTCTTTAATGAACAGTACTTTTTTGTTCTACAAAGTTTTACAAGTAATGAAAGGAACCGTTTTGCATAAGTACTGAAAGTAATAATAATAAATTCAAACTTGACTTTTCATGATTCAGGCTTTGTTCAAAGTTTTGTGAGTACAGAATCATGAATTCAGTAATGTAAATCAAACCAAATACTTACGTCTTTTATCATTTCTGTAGTTTCTTTTTAATCGTATTTTTATAAAATACAGGAAATAAAATGTATTTTATCCGATTAATCGAAGAAATAATTGAAGATTAATCGATTAGCAAAATAATCGTTAGTTGCAGCCCTAGAATGAACGAATGTTTGGAATTCACTAACATACACACGTTTTACTAACAAATCTGGGGGTTAAAGCGTTTGTGAATCCGGAGGAAAGATTTCAGGAAGGTCCATTTTATGAGCAAATTACTCCGAATTTACTCTTATATTTACGAAAGTTTCAAGAATGAGGCCCAATAATGAAATAATAGGCATTAAGGGACACATTTCCAACAGTCGTATACATTGTTGTTTCAACTTCATTAAAGTGCATGTTTAATCCAGCGAGTTGTATCTGGTCAGAAAACTTATCTTTGCATGTTTATTTCAATTTTACAAAGTACATTTGGCTGGCCAATCAATGAGTCAAGGAAGAGATTAAAATACACAGTGGATTTATTAGGCTAGTTCCTGTTCATCACACCAGAAATCTGAGAACTTTCACTGTGGGACACAGTTTTCCACACAGTATAGCCCGTTGTGCACATTTTGGTAAAAGTTACAATCCGGGCATTCAAGAAAATTCCCATACTAAGCTCATTATTCTATATAATGCAGAAATGGTAAGAGCAGTATGGTAGTACGCTATTCTGAGCATAGCAAATGTCTTGAAAATTACAAAAAGATGTCAAAGCTGTATAAAAAATGACTGATGAACAAAATAAAGTCCAAAGACTTAAACTAGAAAAAAAACTGGTGTTATGTTGGTCTAAATTCTAGCCCTCACAAGAACATTGCAGCACACTATAGAAGTTCACATCCCCCATGTTTTTCAGAACAACTTCCCTTCTTTAGAAACATTTAAGCAACTCCATGGTTTTCTATTTCAAATCCACCAAAGGGAGTCAATGCATTTTTCAATGCACTTGGCATATGAACAGAATATGCTCATATTTGATTTGGGTCTCTTTCAAATCAAAGGACTTGGGAGTTCCCCCCATAAGTGAGCTGTAGTTGGGTTGTGCTGCTATTGTGCAATAATTTGCCCTCTTAAGTTGCCTTTCTGCACCTTCCTGGGTCACAAGCAATCTTGTGATTATCTTTGCCTTTTCTCTACACTGTTGTTTTTATTGCTGGTCCAGACATAACTGAAATAGGTGATAAATGCTAATGTTTAATATTTAATAAACTGTTAGGTTAAATGTCAATACACAAACCAGTTTGTGTCCAATTTAATTACAAACGTTACATACAAAATATATAGGTATAACTATATACTGAACCTCTAAAGGACCATTCATACCAAACATGTTTTTGCATCTGTCTGCGCCGTTTCTCCAATTGTTTTTATACACTCACTGAAAACTCTATTAGGAACACTATGGTCCTAATAATGTGCCCGACATTGTCTTCTGCTGTTGTAGCCCATCCGCTTCAAGGTTCGACAAGTTGTGCATTCGGAGATGCTATTCTGCTCACTACAATTGTACAGACTGGTTACCGTAGCCTTTCTGTCAGCTCGACTGACCATTCTCAGTTGACCTCTCATCAACAAGGCGTTTCCGTCAGCAGAACTGCCGCTCACTGGATGTTTTTTGGCACCATTTTGAGTAAACTCTAGAGACTGTTGTGTGTGAAAATTTAAGAAAATCAGCAGTTACAGAAATACTCAAACCAGCCCGTCTGTCACCAACAATCATGCCACAGTTGAAATCACTGAGATCACATCCCCCCCCCCCCCTTCAGTACCTGAAGCTCCTGACCTGTATCTGCATGATTTTATGCATTGCACTGCTGCTACACTATTGGCTGATTAGATAATTGCATGAATAAGTAGGTGTACAGGTGTTCCTAATAAAAAGTGCACAGTGAATGTATGTAATAGGGCTGAAATGATTAGTCGACAACGTCGACAATAAAAAAAATTGTCTACAAAAATTGTCATTGTCGAATAGTTGTTTGATGTCATTTAACATAAAATGAGATCATATTAAACTCTAACGATGATGCGCGAGAGCAGCTCAGCAGTTCGCGCCTGACTGAGGAGAGGAAGAAAACACAGCTCACAGATGCACTCTAAACATTCCTTACAGCTTCAGTTGATGTAGATCGAAAAGTGTGAAGAAATTATAAATAAATACCAAATAAGTACATACAGAACCACTCTCGTTGTGGAATAAGTGGAGCAGGAGCTCTTTAAAGGAAACCCCCCAGTGTTACATCTTAAATGCAGTTATATTTTAATGCGTTATAGCTTTATTAAAGTTCAAATAACATGGAAGCAGATCATGTAAATAACTACAAACTACAAACTACAAAACTTGATGATAATAGGATTTTTTGCAGTGATTTTCTTTACTGAATTAAACTTCATAAAAAGTATTTTTCCCTTTAATTCAGTAAATGTCATTTAGAGGCATATTTAAAAGATGTTTTTGTCCTCTTTATTGCAAGTAAGCACGTTTAATACAACTTTTAAGTCGAGGCACAAGCTGAATAATCGGTTAAGAGCTAACGATTAATCATTGCAATAATCGCCGAATAATCGTTAGATTAATCGATTATCAAAATAATCGTTAGTTGCAGCCCTAGTATGTAAACATGCGCTAGATGGAAGTCTTCAACTGTTTCGTGGTATCTAGCAGATTTATTGATTTTTAGATGCCGTGTTAGTTTAAAAAGAACGGCAATGTTTAAAAATGCGTCTTGAGACACCTGCAATCTGTTCTAATATTTGCGCTCCGTTTTTTAGCACAAAAACACTTTCGGCCCCTTAACCAGTATTTTAGCACAGGTTATCATAACAACAGTGTTTGCATATGGTATTACCAAAGGTCTTATCTTATGGCGTAAGAACCAACCAGAGTTTACCACTCTGCAGGCTGAACTCCTTTTGAAAGAGTTTCACAGTAGTTCAATAAGCTAACAGTACAGACAAATCAATCTGCCTCAAAGTCCCTAATTAAGGTATCCTTTAACTAACAGCCAGGAGCTATTCTCAAAAATCAGTAGAATCTGAGGGCCTCTGATTAACCAACAACCCCGGGTCAGAGCTCAGATCGACGTCATATCCGTAAAAAAAAAAGAAAAAAAAAGAAATCCGAGCTGGATGCGTTCCTTTTACACACAACACGACAATTCGGAAAAAAAAGATGGACGCCTCCAGGAAAGTAATTGTTGCACTAGCTCTTTTGGAGTACAGAGAGCTACAAAATAAGTATGCCCTTCACCTAAGAGACCTTGAGGAAGATGACAAAGCGGAGAAGGTATGTTAATGTTTCTGCGTATTTGATTGTATCAAAACATGTTAACCACGTTTTAAATCGAACCAGCAGTGTAAACAAAGGGCAATGCCCTATGGAAGTACAAACATATATTCGCAATATAAATTTGCCTAACTGGGTTATGTGTAAACGGTTTTACGGTTTGTAACGTTAGGCAGTGCTGTTGTAGCAACATTGACCATTGTTCTTGTAGCAGCAGCGACCATTGTTGTTGTTAGCAGCAGCGACCTAGCCAATTTTAGCTGTACCAGTTTATAAACAACACATTACACAGTAATTCACGCATAACAGGATAGTAGCAACATGCCTATAGGCAACGGTAAAACAGTACTGTGTATACGACTTACTAAATTGGACACAAAAAAAGACAAAATGCTAAAAAACAAAAAAACAAACTTTAAACCCACAGCATACTGCAGTTGATGCTCTTCGCAGCCATCTTGCTTTCTGAACTCGGGGTCCTCGGATTTCGTCCGACTTTCCGACTAGGATTTCCGACATCGGGGGGCGTTCCATTTGTCAGTTCCGGTCTCAGAACTCGGAAAATAACTCGGAGCTCCGACTTCCGAGACAAATGGAACGCAGCATAAATTCCACATCTCTACAGAAGTTCACACCCACTCTTTAATTGCTTCTCAGGCACTTTTAAGGACCGTCTTGCTCCACTGCTTGTTGCGTGAGAGGTGTGTGTGCATATCTGTGTACACTGTTGCCAAATACATAGCTGCAACTTTGACACCATACTAGGAATAGTTAGGTCAGGTCAACAAGCATATCAACAGCCCACCCCCACCCAACTGAAGAGCCCTGGACAAGAAACAAAGAGACTGTCCCAATATACATGGTCCATGGTATGACCTTAAACACAACCAGGCATGTTTAAACTCTCTTTCCCAGCTGAAACTTGACACTTTGAACAAACCTTGTATAGTTTTGCTATCCAGGACAAATTCTTTGCCATTATATTGGTCTTTAACCGTCTCACCCATTCAATTGCCCAGTGTCATAAAGTCTGTACTGAGCTGTTATGTGAAACTCCCCACCACAGTGTTTCACCACATCTTAAACATTGTATTGTTTAATAGAATTTTATGGAAATGACAGTGATGAAAATTACATTTTTAAACTTTTTAAAAATCTTGCGAAGGCTCATTTCATAACTAATATTTTATATTTCCTTAATACACACAATTAAATAATATTTTCAAACTTTTTGCATAATTTGGCAAATTAGCCAAATTAGATTGGAATGACGGCCAATAAAAACATTCTGCTCGCAAGTGAAATATACTGTAATTTTTCTTTGTTTTCTTCAAACATCACATATTTCATATCAAGCATGCTCTCCACTGACTCTTTTGTTGTCATGTGATTTTTATTTTTTTTTTCCACCCAATTTGGAATGCCCAATTCCCAGTGCGCTTTTAAGTCCTCGTGCTCTCGTAGTGATTCGCCTCAATCCGGGTGGCGGAGGATGAATCCCAGTTGCCTCCGCGTCTGAGACCGTCAACCCACGCATCTTATCACGTGGCTTGTTGAGCACGTTGCCACGGAGACATAGCGCGTGTGGAGACTTCACGCCATCCACCGTGGCATCCGCACTCAACTCACCACGTGCAAAACTCATGTCGAACTTGTGCATTTGTGCTTGAAAACACACTACACCAAAAACACTACGTCAAACAAAAAGTCTTGCTGGTCAGAGGGAGATGGGAAAATTGAATGTATTAAGTCTGCATTAATTGTGGAAAACAAAGGCTCTACGTTTGGCAAGCACACTACAAAACCGTGCCACATACACTATATTGCCAAAATTATTCGCTCATCTGCCTTTAGAAGCATATGAACTTAAGTGACATCCCATTCTTAATCCATAGGGTTTAATATGACGTCGGCCCACCTTTTGCAGCTATAACAGCTTCAACTCTTCTGGGAAGGCTTTCCACAAGGTTTAGGAGTGTGTTTATGGGAATTTTTGACCATTCTTCCAGAAGCGCATTTGTGAGGTAAGACACTGATGTTGGACGAGAAGGCCTGGCTTGCAGTCTTCGCTCTAATTCATCCCAAAGGTGCTCTATCGGGTTGAGGTCAGGACTCTGTGCAGGCCAGTCAAGTTCTTCCACACCAAACTCGCTCATCCATGTCTTTATGGACCTTGCTTTGTGCACTGGTGCGCAGTCATGTTGGAACAGGAAGGGGCCATCCCCAAACTGTTCCCACAAAGTTGGGAGCATGGAATTGTCCAAAATCTCTTGGTATGCTGAAGCATTCAGAGTTCCTTTCACTGGAACTAAGGGGCCAAGCCCAGCTCCTGAAAAACAACCCCACACCATAATCCCCCCTCCACCAAACTTCACAGTTGGCACAATGCAGTCAGACAAGTACCGTTCTCCTGGCAACCGCCAAACCCAGACTCGTCCATCAGATTGCCAGATGGAGAAGCGTGATTCGTCACTCCAGAGAACGTGTCTCCACTGCTCTAGAGTCCAGTGGCGGCGTGCTTTACACCACTACATCCGACGCTTTGCATTGCACTTGATGTATGGCCACTCGGCCATGGAAACCCATTCCATGAAGCTCTCTACGCACTGTTCTTGAGCTAATCTGAAGGCCACATGAACTTTGGAGGTCTGTAGCGATTGACTCTGCAGAAAGTTGGTGACCTCTGTGCACTATGCGCCTCATCCGCTGACCCCGCTCTGTCATTTTACGTGGCCTACCACTTCGTGGCTGAGTTGCTGTCATTCCCAATCGCTTCCACTTTTTTTATAATACCACTGACAGTTGACTGTGGAATATTTAGTAGCGAGGAAATTTCACGACTGGACTTGTTGCACAGGTGGCATCCTATCACAGTACCACGCTGGAATTCGCTGAGCTCCTGAGAGCGACCCATTCTTTCACAAATGTTTGTAGAAGCAGTCTGCATGCCTAGGTGCTTCATTTTATACACCTGTGGCCATGGAAGTGGTTGGAACACCTGAATTCAATTATTTGGATGGGTGAGCGAATACTTTTGGCAATATAGTGTATATACTTTAAATCATTTCAATCTTATAATACACAATAAAACCCATATAGAGATTCCAAATGGGGACAGAGGCAATCAGAACCACATACTGCAGACAAGCCTATGAACAAGACAAAAGCTTGACACAACCTGCAGAATAATTATTTCCTACCAGAGTTTTTATAAAAGCTCCCAGTGGTTTGTAGACTGAGGTAAGGCATAGTGCCTTCAGCCCTGCCACATGACTCAAGGCAAAGTGGCCAAACAGGTTTTCTTCTTAAGCTGTTCATGCAGTCCAGTTGTCAGACTTCCTTAGCAAGAGCCAAGGGGGCTGGTTGCATTCAAGCAGGTGGTCTGGCTGCACTGTTTTACGAAGAGTTCATTTCAACTCTTAAAACTCTGTAACATTTTCACTCCAAAAGATAAGGCTGACAGAACAGCACTATCAAAGGAGTGTTGCCACAATTCTGCTTGTTTCAACATGACAGCTTTTGCTTAAAAGTAGTTCACCTAAAAATGTAAATCCTGCATCCAAATACGTATAAAAAATGCACCAGAAAAGTTATCCATATGATTTGTGCTCTATACTGCAACTCTTCAGAAGCCATGCCTTAGCTCTGTGTGAAGAATAGACAGATATTAAAGTCCTTTCCTTTTGTACCAGCTATTGTTTATTCAAATGTTTGTGAAGATGCATCACACCTGGTTCTCTCATGTCTCATAATGTATTACAATACTGTGAGTTTGATTTTCTGGAATTGTGAATGAGAGATGGCAGCAATGTCAGAGGTCAATATTTTCAGTGAAAAACAACTTCTTTTGGTCTGTTCTGCACACAAAGCTATTATATGGCTTCAAAAGACTCGGAAGAGAGCACAAGTCATACGGACTATTTAGTTACAGTATATTTATGGTGCTTTTTTTTTTTTTTTTTTTTTTTTTTGGAGCCTGACAGCCCAGGGTCACTGTATGCTTGTTTTGTATGGAAAACAGCAGAGTGAAAAATCTGCAAAATCTCTTTTGTGATCCACGGAAGATGGAAATAAGTGGTTGGAACAACATGAGGGTGAGTACATAACTGAAATTTTTGGGTGAATTATCACATGAAAACTTAAAACACCAGCCAAATAAATAAACCTCTTTGTTGGTCGCACACCCCATCTACACCAGACATGAGCGGCGCGGCATGATGTGACAACAGAATGCTCACATTTTAATCAACGATGCTGTTTACACTGGATGCGCCTGTCACGTCGCGCTGACCAAGAACAGATACCCCTATTTGCTAGCACTACTCCTGCAAACAAGACAAATAAACGGTTTAGAACGTTCACTTTGACGCGTCCAGTGTACACAGTCTCAAGGTGTTGATGCGACATCACTTGCATCCAGTGTAGACAGAGTGTAAGAGTATATTTTGTAATTCTGTGGTAAAACTAAAATAACTGGTGTCAAAACACTCAAAGATTATTTGCATGTCATCACTGTACAATTATGGTATGCCTCTGCATCAAAGTACCCACCAAAATCATTTACTGGTTAGGTTGGTGTTGGACCCGTTCCGGTTCTTGTTTTACTTTACAACTTTAAAGTGTTTATTCTGAAACTCTCTCGCTCTAAGGTTGTTCACAAAGATATGTGAACCATCTCAATAGATTTAAAGGAATATTCCGGTTTCAATAAAAGTTAACCTCAATTGGCTGCATTTGTGGCATAATGTTGATTACCACAAAAATTTATTTGGACACCCCTCATTTTCTTGAAAAGGAAAAAAAAAAAAAAAACCTGGGTTACAATGAGGCATTTGAAATGGAAGCGAATGGGGCCAATCCGTAAATGTTAAAATTCTAACTGTTTCAAAAGTAAAGCCACAAGACGTAAACAATACGTGTGTTAACATGATTTTTGTTTGATAAAATTGCTTTTCAATCCGGGTGGCGGAGGACAAGTCACAACTTACCACATGCCCCATTGAGAGCGAGAACCCCTAATCGTGACCACGAGGATGTTACCCCATGTGACTCTACCCTCCCTAGCAACCGGGCCAATTTGGTTGCTTAGGAGACCAGGCTGGAGTCACTCAGCACGCCCTGGATTCGAACTCGTGACTCCAGGGGTGGTAGTCAGCGTCAATACTCGCTGAGCTACCCAGGCCCCCGTTGAAATTGCATATTAACATTTTCTGTTTGCAGTAATAAAATTTTACAACGTTGTTGCTATGACAATGTAATGCAGTAAACCCTAAAATGACCATTAAAACAGTGAGATAAAAAACTTGACAGCTCAAATAATACACATGTTTTACAGAAGAAATAATGCAAGTTGCTTATTATAAGCTTCACATTATTGCCTTAAATCACTCAAAAAATTGGCCCCATTCACTTCCATTGTAAGTGCCTCACTCTAACCTCAATTTTAGCTTTTTTAAGAGAAAGAAAGGCAAGTCAACATTTTTGTGGTTATTAACATTATGCCACAAATGCTTTCGATTGAGCTTAACTTGTACTGAACTCAGAATATTCCTTTTACACCTTTGAACTCTCTACAGAGACTCTACATTGCCCCAGCTAAAATAAAACGACTTAAAAAGTGATTCTGCAAATGGAATAAATCTGAATAAACTCGGCCAGTCAGAAAACAAAAGGAAAGTAAAAAATAACTGACTAAATTGCTGAAACTGCAAAAGAAACCTCCGTACCACCACAGCGTCATCTGACAATTAACTGTGAGGAAGTTTATCATGTCTATAATGGGATGTATGGCCTGGTTTTGACATGCCACATAACAGCAGACAGTTGACCGGCGAAAGATAAAAGCCACTCATTGCACTCCTGATCTGCAATTACCAAAACTGCACAGCTTCAATGCTCATTTCAGCAAAACAAGGCCTTTGGATCAGCCCGCTGTTGGTAACAACTGACCTGTTAAATACAAGCCAGGCTTCAGCTCAAAATCTGCCAAAAAACTTGTCTTCAAGAAAGTAAACTTGTTCCACACACATCTTCATAAACTACTTTTTGAATTACCCACCTGCATTTTCACTTTAAATTATATTCCACGCATACTATAATATATAATTTTGCATTTGGCCAGACTGAGGTGCTTGGATCATTGCCTCACAGAGGGGCAGAGTTCAAATGTCTAATCAAGTAGTTAAACATTTATATTTTCTTTGCTTGTAAAGTTTTGAATTCACCTAATCCTTTACAAGTATCCCATGTTCTACCAGGTTGTATAGTACACATGCAAATGGACAGCAGGATGTTTGTCTGCTTGATTGTTTTAGCTTTTGAGGTTAAATAACTATGACAGCAGAGAAGTTCAGTCACAAAGCTGGATATAGATATCCTCAAGTTGGTTCTATGATTGCATAATTCAGTATGCTTGACCAAAGTCCCATTTATATCACACATATGAAAGACTTTAAATGTCAATACGACTATTTAAATGCGACTCAATTAAACCGACATCAAATTATAAACCACCTTTAAACAAGAACCCTTTAACGCTGTACGTCTAAACTAGCATTAAACTCTCCAGTGTAAGATGCACTTAAAACACACACACACACACACACATCCACCCAAACTGAAAACAAGCCCTTGCACCGAAAGAGTCGATACAAGTTCTTTATCGGTGACCAGAAGTCCAACATGTGTCATATCAACTCACTAACACCCTTACAATAAGATGGCATTGCAAAATACAAAGAATATACTTGGAAACTATCAGAAAACACAAAATACCTCCAGTAATAAATGTGACAATGCTGCGTCCATCCTCATTAGCACTGAAGCTAACTGACAGAAACGCCATCACACACATCTGCCTTCTATAAGAGCCAATAATACGAGTTCATGCAATTATATTGACATAAATCCACATGTATATCAATAAATCATCTAAAAATAAGTCATATAGACTTAAGATTATTGTCAAGATTTGTGTTCCGTTTTATGGGCTGTTTAAATGCTAGTTCCGCACAGCATATATATATAAAAAAAAAAAAAAAAACACAACAACAACAACAACAACAGGAAAAACACAGGATAACTAATATATTTTTACCATTTGAAATGCAAAATACAGCCATTGAAACGCCGTAAAGGACACAGAAAATGATATTTATGACTGACACGAAGGAGTAACAAACCAAACATGAGGAAATAGCAGATTAAAAACTGACCTGGGCAACAAAAAAAAAATGAATAAAAGTCGAGTGACTTCACTTGCTGAGGGGGTAACTCTTCGACAAGTTGTTCTTCTGTCTTTACTCGGGTGAATTCATCTCATGTTGTCATTATTTTTAAGTCTTGCGTTTTTCAGGACTTATCGCTTCTTGCTTGAGAGTGTTCAGCTCTAATCATGTGAGCGCGCAGCGGTCACAGCCTCATATAACGTGAGCACGCGCACATAGATGCGCGAGCGCGCACGCACGCACGCAACCACCTACTGTAGCAGGGGAAAGTAGAGTAGTGTTTGGTCTGGCAAAATTATTATAAGGTGTTAATAGCTTTTTGAGACACTTTAAAAAACAACATTTCCTTACAAAAATGTACCGTAGCATTATGTTGAAAATTATGGTTACTATTTTGTGCAGGGAAATCGGTTTTAGGTAAAAATGTATAATAATGTAACCACATATTCAAAATATGGGGACCAACTGTAATCATTTAAGGATATGTGCATATTAAGGGAGGCATGTCTCCTTCAATGTTTATGATGGTTAAGGCCCTGCTTAATAGCATTAATAAACATTATTAATGTTTAACAGATCATTATTCATAAGGTAATAAATGTCATAATACATTTGTCAAAGTATATTTTCAGTATAGGGTATTTTCATATATTACTGCACACAAACTACAGATCTATTAAGCATTATATAATTTTTATGAGTTATAAATGAAGTTATGTTAATACTTTTGAGTTACTTAAAACTCAGGTGACAGTGTGTTTATTTGCACATGCATGTATCCTTGCACCTGAAATGTATGTAAATAATGAGGCAGTACACCAGTGTGGATTGTTGTGATGTACAGTATGAGCGTGGAAGAACATTCTTGAAATTTGTGTACTTAGTAATACAATGCTGGAGGTTTTATGTCTAGGTTTGCAACAGGGTTCAACTCTCAAGAGTCAACATGTGCTGCGGGCTCTTTATAAAGTGACCTTTGAATAATTAAGGTCAGTTCTATTAGATTTCCGTCATGGCTACAGTCTCTGACCGACTGTTTCCATTATTAAAAATGCAACACTGCACTGACTTCAGTTTAAAGTGGTGTTATTTTATTGATATTGCTGGCAGTAAATGTGTGCTAAACAGATCTTCACATGACTGTAATTAAAGGCACACTGCTCACTGTTTGCATTTGTTGCAGTATTTTCTGTTGTTGTTCTTTTTAATCCTAGTTCCACATTAATTATGCATATGACTGGCAACAACATTATCATATAATTTTCATAATCTTTATTCTTCTTGGAAATGTAGCAGATTTTGTGGGTGAATAAACATGACACTTTATTCTAATATATCTCATGCATCAATACAATGCACACTGTATTCTGTAAAATATTATCATTTCTGAAGTATCTTTCATGTGTCATTAAAGTTTTTGAAAACACAAATTCTCCCTGGCAGTTTAACAGACCCACATAGAGGTTGCAAATACTTTATAATTACAGTACACCATTTAGCACTAAGCACAAGCATGTGAAAAACAGGCTCTATCATGATTTACATGAAGATTTATATCACTCTTACACTTATAGTCAATATCAACTCTTACTGATGCACATAGTTTTTATTTTTTTTAAGTAAGAAAGTTGGTTATTGGAGGTAAAAGACCCAGCAGATAAGGCTGAATCTTGGTAGGATACAGTTTGTATTGGGGTCATATCTTTCAGATATCACAGAATAATGATCTTATTGCAGTGTCTCCACATTGACAGATTTGAGGATGACATCATTGTAGATACCAAGACCTTTGATTTGGTCGAGCTCACGGATCCGATGTTTGTACTCTAGAAGGTGAGACTTGTCCACTGCCACTTTGAATTCAGTGGTAGTGCACAAAATCTTCAGCTGAAATTAAAAAAAACAATCTGAATTAGTTCCAAATGAACAACCATGTAGTTTTGGACCAAAAATAGAAAGGAGACAAACTTTTGTATTTCTAGTGATGATGTTTTGAGGCCATTTCTCCACTGTTCAATAGACATCCGACTATTTTATATCTTTGACATTCACTAACTCATCTATTGAGGCCCTAACAGCAAATGTATGTGACTTCTGTGGGATCACAAACAAAACTATTGAGATACTGAGAAACATTATGGTGTAATGCTGAGCTCACCTCAAAAGGCTTTCCTGCGACAAAAGGGAAGGAAGGGCTCTCTATCTCTTTTCTGCCCCATTGGTTTCCAATCAGACTGTTTCTCAAAATCACTTTCTTTCCGTCTTCATTGAAGCGGAGGTTTAAATGAAGTGCAATGTCTTTTCCTTTACTTAGATCAATAGTGAAACTAATTAGAGGAGAAAACATAACATTATACAAAAGGATTAATAGACAAGCACATACATTTCAAAGCACTTACAAAGGACAGATTTATCCTTAGATTCATCCTTAGATCATTAGATGATGATTTCGGTTTTAAAGTGAACCTCTATCACAACTGACGCTGTCTATCCTAATACACATTTCTGGTCTTATTGTGAATGATTCATCAATGTACATTATTCAAAAGAAAGACATATATCAACATGTAATAACTTGTTCCGCCTCTGAAAACACTTCCCTTCAGTTGACATCACCAATCCCTCTTACTTTTACAACCCCTCCCATCCAACCACCTGTCACATAAAGAACACTTTTCACATTCCAATCAATTCCTGATGTGTAAAATCAAGATTTTGCTCACTCAAAGACTGACTGTAAATTAAGAATTAAAGATACATTTAATAATAAGTTCTTATTTCTGATAACTATTCCAAATCTTCCTTAAATTACATTTAATGCATTTATTTAAACCAAACTGACAAAGAAATGCTCACAACACCATTTATTTAGTACTTTATTATTCTGTGTGTTAGTTATCTGTTGTGTGTCTGTATTTGTCCTTACTATTTAGCATTTTGCTTGACCTCTCCATTGATGGTGATAAGCATCTTGTTATATACTCCATTTTGTAGATGGAGGTCAAATGGCACAGTCTTGTAAAGAGACATAAAGGGTGAATGCATAGTAAATGGGCAGAGACTAAGAATTAAACATCCAAGATTTCTACAGTAAAAACAGTAGCATATACTCTATACCTTATGATTTCTTCAAGGAATATTCTAGTTAAGTTCTACTGACAACATTTGTGGCATGCTGTAGATTACCACCGAAAATGAACTTGTCTTTCAATTTGACAAATCAAACAAAAATCAAATTTACAGTAATATACCTGTAATGGAAGTCTATGGGGGAAGTCATGTTGGATGGTTTAAAAGCATAACTGTGAAGTTACTGTATATCATAGCACATTGCACTTTTCAAATTCATTTCAAATGAACGATTCAAATATTTTTTTTTTAGTGACCTCTGGCATTCTGGTATCCTTGCATGTATCATGCAAAAGTTACAAGGTTTACTGGCTTTGCATGGTTATGACATGAGTTGAAAGACTAAATATAACTTTGCACAGACAATGTAAGTAAGTGATTCCATTACATTAGTCTCATGTTAACACATATAGTGTCTAAGTCTTGGCTATACTTTTAAAACGGGTGTATTTTAAGGTTTATTCCGGGTTCAATGTCTTGCCCCATAGACTTCCGTTGAAAGCGCATTACTATACACATGATTTTTGTTTTTACAAACTTGAGGAGTCAAATGCTATCAGTAGCTTAAAATGTGTTTAACCCTGTACATTCCATTAACAGGATTCAGAAATGTTCCCCTTGTATTTAAATTGTATTTTCAGGAATATTAAACCATAAGAACAAACACCTAATGGCATTTGTAAAAATCTAAAAAGAGTCTCACTAATGGTTTTTGAACTTGCTCAGAAGCACCATAAGGGCCGGTTTGTGGAGCTGGTCCAGGCCACCCCGGAGCTGCAGGCTGACCAGGCCAGGTTGGCTGAGGTGGTTGATATGGCTGTCCTGGCCAGGCAGGTTGGGTTGGCTGGCCAGGCCAGGTGGGGTTAGCAGGCTGCCCAGGCCAGGTGGGGTTGGCTGGTTGGCCGGGCTGTGGAAAATCACTAAGGGCATCTGAAAGCTGAAATGGAACATAAAATAAATTATATGTGTTGTTTATAAGTAGAAAAATCAAATTCATTAAGAGTCTAAGATGTACTTACATCCATGCTATCTGAAAACCAAACAGAGAGAAGAAATAGTTAGCAATAATGCATCTAATAATAAAGCAACAAGGCACTCAAGGCTGTGCAATATTGTGCCATATGCATTTATAAAATGGTTCTACATAACAAATATATATATTTTTTTAAATCATTGAAAAATTATTTTATTCAGTAAATTCATTAAGTGCCATCCTTCTGCTCGAACAGGGTTTTTCAAATTCCGTAAATGTTTGGGGACTGGTGCATTTTTTTCTTTACATATCTCTGACACATAAACTAGTGCAGTATGGTTAATAGTTGGTCACTATGCTGGACAGTGATACACGCTGTAGGTGAATATAGGTGTTTTGCATCATAACTGTTACTATATTGGCTAATGCATTTTAGCAAGTCTGAAATGCTGTATTGTATATTGATAAATCAGCATCCGAAACTATCCATTTTATTTGTATTTATAGTTTATGGTTAGTGCTTTAGTCTGACAAAACAAGTTGTAATATTTTAGCAATATGTAAGTATTTTAAAGTATTTACATTTCTTTTATCCTTTGTGGGGATTTTATTTATTTAGAGAAAAAGATTAAGTCATTTCTTTTTTTAAAACACCATTAAATTAATCTCCAATTTATGATATTACTGGGTCCATGTGAGTGCATTACATGCTCCCATGATAATCCCTGTGGGGTGTGGGCTGTCCAGTCACAGAAGAGACTGTGGGAAGATAAAGTGTTGATGACTCACACATCCATGAAACCACCCACCACACCCATCGTCACTGTGAATGATGAGCCAGAGGCGATGTGTGATATTTACAACTGACATTTGATAACAAGATACAATAATAACCTTTTTAACTCAATGCGCGCTCTGCTTAACAGTGCAGCATATACTGCAATTCATTTTTCATAAGGTGGATTTGGGTACATTATAACTCTTAACTTTAATTTTAAAAGGTTAGTTCCTACATAAACGAAAATTCTGCTATCATTTACAGTACTCGCCCTCACACTGTTCCAAATCCATATGACTTTCTTTCTTTCGTGGAACACAAAAGGAGATGTTCGGTGGAATGTTAGTCTCAGTCACCATTCCCTTTCATTGCATCTTTTCATTTTAATTGCACCATTCTGTCTAACGTCTCTTGTTGTGCTCCATGGAAGATAGAAAGTCATAATGTTTGGAACAACATGAGGGTGAGTAAATGAATTTTCAATTTCAATACATTTCTATTGATTTTCCCTATTGGACCAAACTAATATATGATATGATAAAATATAATTTTTTTTAAAGTTTTCACATTGCAAAGTTGCACACAAATGTATTCAACTGCAATGCAATCCAAGTTATTCTACAGTCAACAGTATACTATTGTGCAGTTCAAATAACACTGCAAGTTTAGACTTGATAACAACCCCTTTGCAGGCATGTGTATTTTTCTGAGCCTGTAAATGACAGGCTAGTATCACATATTTAAAGCAAGCAAAAGTAAAAGTAAAATCTAGCTTTGTCTTGTGAAAGTTTTCAATTATTTTTTCAATATCTGTAACACACATTCAACATAAATTTCTAAGGCCGATCCAGCTATTTTCATTAGCCACATAAACACATTTACACATGTTTGAATATCAATATGCAAACAAAGTCAAAATTCAAATCTATTAACCTCAAATGTGATGGCACAGTTTTAGAAAAGAGAATGCAGGCAACATAGAAAGCATATACCTGTTTGATGTAGTGGATGGCACACAGGTGATATTTTGTGAAAGCAGAAAGCAGATGTCATAAGTACTCTCTCACGATTCTAAAACCCTCCCTAATATGTTTGACTAGAGACCGCACCACCCACATGTTTACACAAATACATGACCTGATCTCCATAAGGAAAAGTAATAAATCAAAGAAGACATTTACAGTTTAAAAAAAGACAAAGACCATTGCATAATCCTTTATCAAATATGCTAAAACATTCTTATCGGAGTCAATATTGGTACATCTGTATAGTTTATTAGGGCTTTTAGTTAATTTGAGGTGGATAACCTTTATCTGCATTACACAAGTGTTTTAAGGATTGATGTAGGTGTTGAGAGAATGGGGCAGACCCTGGAAGTTTCTTTCCTTTGTTTGGACAATTAAAAGTTTTAAAGCAAAGGGTTGCCATGGCAACTAAGTAAGGTTTGAAGGAGCTGTTCATAGTTCAAAACAAATATAGCATTGCATAGTAACTGTCTGTACAAGGCTTTTCATGTGTATACACTTCCAGTCAAGGCACAGTCATGCTCAGTCTGTATAAGGCCTATTACTGGGACTGGGAATTGATTACAAAAATAATAGATTCTTTGATTCCAAGGAATTGTGAATCAAGAATCGACTATATTCGAACTACGTTTATTTTTATTCCAGAAGACTTGACAGTACTAATTCAAATTACAGATTATAAAAGGACTGCAGCTAAATGTTTACATATGCTTATACATCCAAGGGTGATCGCGCTTTCTCTGTGGTGGGTCCTAAACTCTAGAATAGTCTCCCTTACCATGTGAGGTCAGCTTCTTCAATAGCCATTTTTAAATCCTCTTTGAAAACGTCATCAGTAAATCCGCTCAGTTTTTTCATCTCTATGAAGCAATCGCACAATCTCTTAAACACATCAGACAGCTGCTTTCCAGATATAGTCCAATATAGTTTGTGTACAAAAGGTATAAAGGACAATTATATACTAATATAAACCTCTTTCTAAAAGAACAACTGATGACAGGCAATTTTTAACATTATTAGCGGTAGTTCTTCAAAATTCAGCCGCATCTGCTCAGCCAACCATTCCTCAAATTCATCCTGCTATGGGATTGAAGCATCACACATTGGAATCACGTGCATAAACAGTGATGTGCACAGACCTTAGCAGGAACAGGGGGGAAGGATAAAAAAGGGAACTGATGTCAGAGGATGAGTGGAGACAAAGGGACCCAAACAAAGAGGGAAACAGTCAATGAGTTTATTAACAACTTTTGTAAACAAGGACACCAGCTGCAGTGATGAGCAGAGTCAAAAGCTGTAGCCGCAGGGCCTAGGTAGCTCAGCCAGTACTGACACTGACTACCACCCCTAGAGTTGCGAGGTCAAATCCAGGGTGTGCTGAGTGACTCCAGTCAGGTCTCCTAAGCGACTCCAGTCAGGTCTCCTAAGCGACTCCAGCCAGGTCTCCTAAGCAGCCAAATTGGCCCAGTTGCTAGGGAGGGTAGAGTCACATGGGGTAAACTCCTTGTGGTTGCAATTAGTGGTTCTCGCTCTCAATGGGGCGCGTGGTAAGTTGTGCGTGGATCGCAGAGAGTTGCATGAGTCTCTGCGATGTCATGCACAACGAGCCACATGATAAGATGCGCGGATTGACTGTCTCAGAAGCGGAGGCAACTGAGACTTGTCCTCCACCACCCAGATTGAGGTGAGTAACCGTGCCACTACGAGGACCTACTAAGTAGTGGGAATTGGGCATTCCAAATTGGGAGAAAAGTGGGGAAAAAAAGCTATAGCCGCTCAGCAGGCTGAGGAATGAGTGTGTTAGTATGATGAGTGCGTATGTTGTGGAAGTCAGGAGCAATCTGAAGAGAGTCCGTTGAAGCTGGTGTGGTGTGAAGCAAAGCCCAGGTGAGTTTCTCCCCCGACACACAGGCAGAGGCTGAGGAATCCTCCTGCAAGGGAACTGGGTGACAATACAGGCGAAGGCAATGGCGAACAGGAAGGTAACCACACCTCTAGAGACAGGCAACCAACAGACACATGAGCAATCTCCAACTAAACAAGAGAGCATGGTTAACACTTGACAGCAAACAATAAACTGGCAAAGAAAGAGGGAAAAGACAAGGAATAAGTAGGGACTGCAATCAGTGAGAAGCAGGTGGAACGGGCGAGTAAATCATTGCCATGATCAGCGCCTCCCCAGGAATGATCAGCGTACCCATGGAAAAGCTAATCACATGTACCGGCTCCACCTTTGAGACACGAGTGAGAGAGAAAAACAAACAACAGTATGAGCCGGCACAAATGCCGGAACGTGACAACTGATTTATTTTATTTTATTTTTTAATGAGAAGTAATTATAAATATTTAACTAATTCTTTGCTTTTTGAGTTTTTAATAATTTTCTTGTATATACAGTATATACTGTACATATTTATATACGGTTCGTTCAAACAGGGGCCCCCTGGTGGCTTGGAGGCACTAAGCGACCGTTTATACCTTGAACCGGCCCTGCCTTTAGCAAAAGAAAGGAGCACTTTTAAAGGTAATTATGCCAGGTTGTTTTCCTAATTCTTCATGTGTTAACTATGAAGTTATATACTTAAATATTAAGTGACGTCTGTTATTGGGAGCAGGATGTTCAGTGTGATATAGCAATATTTCGCCAGATCAAATATTGCACAATATTCAGGACAACCATAGGCGGAGCATGTGTCAAGCTGGGCAAGTCTTAGCCTTCCCCTGGCCACGGGCATGATGTTGGTGTTAATGCTTATTAGGTATTAATCGAAAATTATTGTTGCCGCTCCTGGATAACACTGCTCGTTGCTGCACCAGTTTTCCCACCTCATATACAAACTTTAATTACTAGCGTAAAGGGAAAGCTGACTCTAGATCAGTGGCCGTGGCCAAATTCATCTTAAAACATTGATCTCTTGAGTCACTGCGTGCATGGAGAATGTCTTTATTTCTGAAAGAATTTAACATTTTAAAACAAATATAAAACAATGTAGTGCAATTCTTACATTCAATATGCATCCGATCATACTCGAAACGATCCAGCATGGAGATGACTGAAAATAAATTCTTCATCGTTCCTTGAGCTTCTGAAGAAGACTCTCTCCACTAGATTTTATCTTAACTTCCAAAACCTTAATTCAACTGCATGACAGGTGCGGGACCACTTTTAACGGCGTATGCAGGTCCAAACAGTTCAGTTTTGTGTTTTTTATTTGTATTTTGCTGCATTAGCAAAGACAGATTACTACCTATTATTTAATTTGCTGTTATGCCGATAAAACAAATAGTGCATATTTGCTTGCCTAATATTGAGTTGCTAAATTAATTATTAATATGAATAGCCTACTGGCATCTGTGTAAATAACAATAATTAACCATTTGTTCATCTGGAAGGTTTGGTATGGAGTGTGAACATTTACAGTTGATAGTAGATAAATGCAATTTAATAAAATATTTTGTCTTGAATGCAGGGGTTAAATTAAGATTTTGGAAATGGGGAACCTTAATCGTGTGATTGCTGTTATAACATACATTCAGTTAAAAATATGGGTGTCTAAATATGTATATATTTATAGGCCTGTTTGGTATTTCGTAGAATATATATATATTTTTTTCTCTCAGATGAATCTCTTTGACTGGGATTCTGTTATAAAATAACACTTAATTGTGAAAATAGTTATTTGATTTAGTACATTAAATGACAAAAATAAATGTTTAATAATGATATCAGATGTATTTTATGCATTTTATAATAATCAGATGACAGCTGGGACAAGTTTATCTTCTTGCCTGAGGTAAGGCGTCATCTTGCCTTTGAACATGCTAAATTATCCAATTATTTTACTATTTAAAAGTAAATGAACATTCTTAAGGCGTATACAGCCTTGAAATAAACTAAGCAAAATTGCTACTGCATACTGATCTCAGAAATGGGTGAGCAGTCGATTCCATACAGTATTTCACAATTTCTATGAATTGGAATGGTAGACGTCTTCTTCAGATCATTTTACCACTTTCATAGAGCAATTAAATCAGGTTTATTAAATTTTATATGCTACCACCATCACAGATAGCACACATACATCTCCGAGATGTCTGTTTTAGACCTTTTCATCTCAAAAGCATAACAATCCATTTAACATCTGCAAAAAATCTTAAAAAGATCAGATTTACAAACATTTTAAATTATACAAGTCTCTGCTGAATGTCTTATATTGACTCTGAGACATACTTGTTGACATACAGTACGTCTTCTAGATGTAATCAACGTTAAAAAAAAAATGTCTTCCAGGTGTAAACACACACATCAAATAGACGTCTAGGTGATGTATGTGTGCTATAAGAGATGGGTGAATGGGACAGTGAGAAGAGGGTTAGATAATGTGAATACTTTCTGTAATATAAAGACACAGTCACAATTCCTTTTCATATTAAAAAGTACTGTAAATATTTTAAATATCAGATTTTAATTTAATATTTAATTTGAATTCCATTGGCTTAAAACGATAGTCAATAATATGTCATTATGTTGAACTATGAATCAGTTGTAGCACATTTAAGGTAATTGAATGCTGCTGCTGGTAAAGACAAGATGTGTTACTGATGTATTCTAAAACACATCGGTCTACCACAGCTATACAAATTAGAAAATGATTTGACAGGATGGAAGTTTGATTTTACAGCAGTATCTGATTTCTCCACAGCCTTGGATATTCTCCATGGGATGTTCTAAGCATATAGTCATTATCTTAATACAATTTGATATCAGTACAGTATCATTGATTTGAAAGAGCAGTGCTCTGCAGGACAACTAGATGGCGTACATGCTCCATGTAAATTAGTGCCAGTGACGTCCTCACACATGAGATTATACTAATGTAGTGCCTTTGTTCAAATAGGGGCCTCCTTTTTCCAGACAGTCTTAAAAGCCTTAATTTGGCATCAGCACAAATCTAACAAAGACTAATGTTCATAAACAAAAATTCCAGCCTCTTTTGTTTTAAAAGAATGATTGTAACTATAAATTAACTACCTATAAATGTTTCCAAATTTACTGTATATTTAAACAAGACGTTAACAGGAAATCCGAAAGACATACAGAATGATGCATGGACATCTAACACTAATGCCTGGCAGACAGCGAAATGTCTATATGGAGCTTTGACTCTAGGGGTTTAACACTAGGGGTCAATCAAAGACTTTCAAGCTGCCATAGAGTGACGATTATGTCTGTTTCAAAGGTCATAGGTGTGGCAGGTAAGATGTATGTTGACTAATACTGCCGTTTGATAATAGATAATAAGTCTAGGTGCCTAATAAACTCTAGAGAAATCCAAGTTTAACTCACAAGATTGGCATTTATCTTTATTCTATTGTTCTGAGAGTAAATTATCAAGCAGAAAACCTCTGCAGACTGATCAATGATGGATTTCTCATATATCTGACCAATGCCCCCATATTGTTGAAATCCAATATTTTGCTCACAACAGCAGAATTACCTTTTAAACGTAGCTTATCTTGATCGCCATCTGCACTTTCCTTTATCAGAACAGTAAGGAGGGAATTTCATACTGGTTTGAAAGTCAGTGCAACAGGATCCGGTAAGGGTCAGGCAGAGCTGTTACAAAGAACTGTCTGCGAAATTAATGTATGTAGTCTGGGAATGTTTTACTGTATAGTTTTGGATACCATCACTGCTGTTGTCCAAACAAAAAATTTGTGCAGAGGGAATGTGAATCTTTTTTACATGGAAAAAGATGCAGCCCTCTACTATATATTGTTTTCCCAACGCAGTCCAGATATATCAGTTTACAATTTTGGTTAATGTTTAGGGACATGCTTGTCGACAGGCCTGTTTTTAACATTGCAAGAAAAAAAAATGTAATCAGTTTTTTGTCCTTTTTTTGATAAAAAAAATATGTAAACATCCCTCAAAAGATAAATGTTCTTTTTTTCTTGCTTTAATCATAAATAACAAGCAGTTTCTAATTGTTTTGTGAGAAAGCTCGCTTATCTTTCCTGGAAGAATCATAACAAAAACAATCACTCCAATTTTCTATTATCTGGATTATGAACCTCATAAGGTTTGCTCTAGCCCCACCTTAAACTCTGGTGCTACACAAAAAAGCCCTTGTATACGTGTAGCTGACCTCATAAATGTAGCATTTACTCTCTCTTTTCCTTTCTCTCTCTGTTTTGCCGCACCCTAGAATTCCTCTGTTTTGCTGGAAGGTTATTCAAGGCAGATGAGTATTACAGTCTGTCTGAATAAGAATACCACTCTTAATATCATCTCAGACCAGAGGCCTGAAACTCATCGACTACTTAACATTGGCGAATAACATGATCTGAGATATAATTCCGTATATAATATACTGAATAAGAATAAGAAAAGGTTATAGCTTGAATACAACCTTTTTTTTTCCAAGTCAGAATGATATTATTGTTTCTTTCTCCTTCAAAGATGGTTGGAGGGGTTAACTAAGCACAACGTTCAATCTAATGCTTGGCTATTCTGTGTTCCTGTTGGCAGCATGATATTTAATGACAGAAGCAGATGGAACGCCTCTTTGGCACAAGAGTGAACCCACATGATAAAGTAAAATGTTCGCTGCAACTGAGAAACCAAACTGAAGGTGAACAAACTTAGGGGCAGACAGTACATTCATCAGTAATGGCAATCAGGCATTCCACAGCCTGGAACTCAATCTGCATTATTAATTTGCAAAGCATTCACCTAAAACCACTATGACGCACAATTTATTTACCCTTAATGCCTGGTCAGCAGAAGCCCAGACTCAGCAGTCTATGAAGTCTTTGAAGAGAAGAGAAGAAGGATATTGGCGACCAATGATTCAGCTTCATACTTCAGGGTTTAGTTGCACAAGAGTGTTTTCATGAAATTCCCTACAACTGGTCAGCTAACGCACACCCTTTAGGTTAGGTGGGACCCTCTATAAAAAAAGACCCTATATGCATAAGAAAAAGGAATGTTATGTTGACAGTATTTATGGTATGCTTTTGATTACCAAAGCCAATAATTTCAACTTCTTTCTTAATTTGTAAAAAACAAATTAAAATTACATTATAATGGACTTATGGGGCAACATACTGAGATAAATGTTAAACTACCACTGTTTTCAAAGAATAGCAGCAAGACTTATTATACAAGATAACATGAGACTAGTGTAATAAAATCATGAATTAACCTTTACAATCCAATATTTAAACTACTGGCATGTGGATGCTGCTGGTCTCAAAATGAAGTTACTAAACCTACATTTTTGCTTAATAAATTTTTACATATCGTGGCAGTTTGAAATGAACACTATAAGCACTACAATAATGACTTTTATTCACTTTCACACAAATCATCAGTAACACACCAGATTATCAATTCATAAACACTTACGTTTCTACCTGTTCCTCACACAATGCTGTCTTATGATATCTAAACACTTTTACTATAGCACATTTTAACGTTTGCATTAAATAACTACATCCAATAAGCTAATGTTTCATTACAATACATTACACAGTGCATAATAACAGTTGAAATTAATGCACAGATAAATAGAAATGTATATTCATTGCATACTCTTAAATATTTATACACTGTGTAGCATATCAAACATTCAGAAAAAGCCTAAGGGTTAATGTTTCAGAAAAACATGAACCCTTTCAGAAAATTAACCCTGCTCATTTGAAATGCTGAGTATGAGTCTGCTTTCCTCACCCTAAGAAAACAAATGATCATTTCTCTGGATGTCTTTAAAATCTTCACAGACTCCACATATAATTCATGTGATATATTTCATTTTTCCAAAATTCATACAAAAGTTTTGTGTGAGTAACTAACCTACAAACCAAAATTGCACATGTTGTCAGCCACTGACTGTGTCTTGTGAGACACAAAGTTTCATTCCTGCAAGTGGCGCTTGACGCTGTAAAAACCGAATCCTCCATGCATCCACATTTAAATCTCAGGTTTTATATCCCTTTGGAGACATTTTACACTGAATAGTTATTTTTTAATAAAAACTGAAAATTGCAAGGATTCATACCTGTGAATGTATTTCCGCCTAAGCATTATTTATAAAAGCATTTTTAAAAATCCTCATACAGTAATAATAAATGACCGTAATTGGCCCATCCTGGCCAGCGCTGAGAAAAGTAACAGGTACCATGTGACATTATCGTCTACACTAGAGGGGGACTGCGCTACACTAGTTGGGCGAAACCAACTTATACAATGGAGTGGATACTTTTATGTCTTTGTCTGATTATGACAGATTCACAATTGCAAGGTATCTCATAGTGCTGTAAATTATTTTCAGCATTGATAAAAAATATATATATAAACAAGGACTGATGCATGACTGGGGGGACAAATCACCCCTTTCACAGCAATGGGTGGGACGTGTTCCCCTGTCCCCCCAATTCTATGCCAGTGCGTATTGTCATTTTTATCTGAATATGTTGACTATATTGAGACAACATCAAATACATTATGTATTTAAACTAAAAATGTAAGATAATATGATGGAAAGTGGTGCATTCAAGTCACGTTGGAATGACCTTATTTACAAGTTAAGCACACATATAGGCTACCACAAAGTCGTATTTACAAATGGAAAACTTCGATTTAAGAATCATGACGGAAGCAAATTGTTATCGGTAATAATTCAGTTTTACTAGAAGAGTTTGAATGCAGATTAGTTCGAATGAACTTTTTGTATTGTTAATGAAGTATAAGAATAAAGCTTGCCAGAATAAAATTTCATTTAGCTGGCAAATGTTTGCAACAAAACAAAAATTTCCATCACTATTTATGGCCGCACAAGAATGTTAAAATAGAATAGATAGATAAAGCAGAAACACTTTACAAAAAGGTTCCATTTGTTAACATTAGTTAACACGAACTAACAATGAACAGTACTTTTACAGCATTTATTAATCTGTGTTATTGTTGATTTCAGTGGTCCCACTTTATATTAAATGTCTTTACTATGTATTAACATTACAATGTACTTATTGTGAAACTACACGTTGTTCTGCAAAACACAAGATTTACATTTGCTGTGACCAAGTTTTGGTACGGGCATGTTTAAGGTTAGGGTTCAGTTTAGATTAGCGTTATGGTTTAGGGTAAGGGTTGGGGTAGGGTTAGAATGGAACTTTATTGTAAAGTGTTACTGATGAACCATTAATTAAACAACTAATGCATGGATTTGCACTTCATTTTGTTGCATTGGTGCTAAAAAAGCTTCCTACCTTCGCTAATAAGTGAAAAAGTGTGTGACCTGTAAAGCTGGAACCTGCGCGTCAGTGGCACAAAAGTCAGAAAATACAATGAACAAGAACACTCCAACGCGACGTCTGTGGAGAGCGAGAGGAAGAATGGTAAGGAAACAGCTGTTTGTTTTTGAGAGCTGAGAGGGATATAAAAGAGCAGTCCAGTCCACTGGAGGAGAGAGAGAGACACACGCAGCAGAGTTTTTGAAAAGCAAACCTTGTTGTGTTAGACGAGAAAGTGTGTAAAATAAAAGACTTTTGCTGAACGTTTACCCAGCCCTCGCTTCTTCCTTGAGAAGAAAGTCAGAGACCTTGTCACAGTGGTGCCGAAACCAGGGATTTGGGGGAAGTTATGCCGTCATGGAGTCCTCGCCCTTTGCCGGGCTGATCAAGACCCTTGCCAGCATCCACCAAATGCAACATCAAGCTCTGCTTGAGCTGCGCCAGAAACAGGAGAAGCGATTCCCGGTCATCCTTTAAGCTCAAGCAGAGGACCGGCAGGTGCTATGGAGCTTGATACCCCAGGGGGCTTCCACTGGTGCGAACTTGGCCGCCGCCCCCTCCATGACCCACTTCACACTCGGCAAGATGGGGCCAGAGGATGACACGTAGGTCATTCGTGGAGCTGTTTGAGCATGCGACGGAAGCAGCGGGATGGCCAGAGTCCTAGTGGGCGGTCTGCCTGCTGCTGCCGCTGTCAAGAGAAGCACAACTGGCAGCCCAACAACTACCTGTCGTTAACCTCCTGGAGTATCTGGAATTGAAACGTACCATCTTGCAATGGGTCGGCCGCAGCGCAGAGCAGCTGACGCTGGGCGACCTCGGCTGCCCGTTTGCCTTTGCCCAACAGCTCCGTGACTCCTGCTGGTGGTGGCTGCTGACAGCAGAACGTGACGCCATGGCCATAGTCGACCTGGTGGTGCTGGAGCAGCTGATCAACCGACTACCGAAAGGGATGGTCTTTCTCTCCCTCTCTCTCTCTCCTCCCACGCCTTCTCCTTCCGCTCATCCTGTTTCTATTCCCCAGAAACTTGGAATTCCTACCCCAAAACCGGTTCCCTGGTCCCGTGGGCCATTCAACCTGCCAGTTTCCCCTAACCCTCTCTGCTTTCCCCCACAGGCTGGTGAATCTGCTGCCGCAGGTGTGGGTGTAAAGTCTGGGCCAATCTGCTGGAGCTGTGGGGAACCTGGGCATTTCCGGGACTGATGCCCCACGATGGAGGTGGAGACATTGGTCCGGGTCCCCGACGTGCCACAGGCTGCCCCCGATTGAGCAGGAGTGTACCGGATAGCTGTGAGTATTAAGGGGGGTACATATCAAGCCTTGGTGGATTCAGGTTGTAATCAAACCTCCATTCACCAAAGCTTGGTCCAATCTGAGGCTTTGGATACAAGCCGGTGGGTGAAGGTAAGGTGTGTGCATGGGGATATCCAAAATGTCCCTGTAGCGACGGTCAGTATTCAGTTTCATTGACAAAAACATGATGAGGTTGCGGTTAATTCCTGTCTCACCCATCCACTAATCTTGGGAACAAATTGGCTGGCATTTACTACCTTATTGAGGGGAATGTGTGTGGATGGTCCTGCAACAAAACCCTTAGAGGATTCCTTGCTGGGGATATCCCTCTGGAGCAGATGTGAGACGAGACCCTTAGGCATGCCTTTGATCAAGTGAAAGTGATTGATGGTCAACGCCTTCAGCCAGAAGTTGCACTCGCATATCCGTATTTTTCAATTATTAAGATTGGTTGTATTGAGTGACGCAGGACGCAAAGACAAAGGAGGATACAACCCAACTGTTAGTACTGATGAGCCGTTGGGAAATGTTATTCCAGATGGCTCATTATAATCAAATGGCGGGTCACTTAGGGCAGGGAAAAACACTAGACCGTCTGATAGCCCATTTCTATTGGCCGGGCATTCGAGGGGAAGTTCGCAGGTGGCGTGCGGCATGCCGTGAATGTCAGTTGGTGAATCCCGTGCCCACCCCAAAAGCGCCATTGCGCACCCTCCCATTGATCGAGGTCCTCTTCGAAAGAATTGCCATGGACCTTGTCAGGCCATTAGAGCGTACAGCACGTGGGCATCGCTTTGTGTTGGTTCTGGTGGACTACGCAATGCAATATCTGAAAGCAGTACCTCTGCGCAATATCTCAGCATGTAGTGTTGTGGAGGCACTCTTCAGAATAATCTCCCGAGTGGGGATTCCGAAAGAAATCCTCACTGATCAGGGCACAAAGTTTATGTCACGTACACTACGCGAACTACGAATTATTGGGGATTAAATCGATTCAGACCAGCGTTTAGCACCCCCAAACGGATGGCTTGGTTTTAAAGATTTAATCAGACACTAAAGAATATGATTTGTAAGTTTGTGCATGAAGACGCTCGGAATTGGGACAAGTGGCTTGAGCCCCTATTATTTGCAGTACGAGAGGTCCAGCAAGCGGCGTGCTTGACGTCCTACGGGAAAATTGGGAGGAGGGACCTTCATACAGCAAAAACAAAATTAAATATGTTCTTAAACTGAGAGCAAAACTCCACACACTGGGGAAATTAACACAGGAGAATTTTCTCTAGGCTCAAGAACGTCAAAGCTGGCTGTATAATAGGGGCACTCAGTTACGGGAATTTGCACCGGGAGATAAAGTCCTTGTATTCCCACATCGAGCTCTAAATTACTTGCCAAGTGGCAAGTGCCCTTTGAGGTCACACAGCGAGTCAGGGGAATTGATTATGAGGTTAAATGAATGAATAGAGGTGGAGCACATCAGATTTGCCACCTCAATCTCCTAAAACCTTGGAGAGAGGCGGTCCCCGTGACTTTGGCGATGGTGGTTCTGGAGAGGGAGGAGCTCGGACCGGAGGTGAACTTAAAAGCCACCGATCGAGTTGCGGAGACCACCTCTCACCATCACAAGCCATGGAGGTTGCCAGGTTGCAAGGAGAATTCTCCGACGTGTTCTCGCCTCTTCCCGGTTGTACGAATCTCATAGAGCACCATATCGAAACCACCCCAGGGGTCGTGGTATGCAGTCGTCCCTACCGACTACCTGAACACAAAAAAAAAAAGTGGTTCGGGTAAGAATTAAAGGCCATGCTAGATATGGGGTTAATAGAAGAATCTGGGCCAGCCCGGTGGTGCTGGTTCTGAAAAGTGACGGCTCTGTCCGGTTCTGTGGTGTCTAAATTTGATGCATACCCAGTGCCTCGGATTGATGAACTGCTCGATCGGTTAGGCGTGGCTCGCTTTTATTTTACACTGGATTTGACAAAGGGATATTGGCAGATCCCCTTGAAGAAATCCCATGTCCCTTTATAAACTTTAAAAAATAGCTTCCTGTAAACACTGAATGCCTCTCGTTGATGTCGTGTGATGTCATCACGTTGGCATGTTCACGCGAGAATTCAGAAGTTCCGCTCTGTTTACCACAGAGGAACGTACTTCATGCGAGAGTTAAATCAATTCAAACAGCTACAGAGAGCTGGCGGAAGCACCAATTTAAAGTTAAAAACGTTTTAATTAGCTATTTGTTTTTCACACAAACGTATCGATTAACTTCAGAAGACATTACTTAATCGCTTAATGTCCATTGACTTGCATTGGATGAAGCTAAAAACCTGGGATACTTTCCTAAAAATCTTAAATCCTGTTCTGATGAAGAAAGAAGGTCATATACATCTTGGATGGCCTGTGGGTGAGTAAATTATCAGCAAATTTTCATTTTGGGGTGAACTATTCCTTTAATTGTTGAGATATATTGTAATGCTGTCATTGACTTTTTCAAGGGAACTTGCTTGATTTATTATTGATTTTCAAAGAGCGTTTAAATACTTTAATTGATTTTTTGCATCTGCTATTACTCTCATGTGAAAAAGGAAAAATTAACATTTGTTGAAACTTTTTGATTACTGTTGCATATTAAGCTGATCTGTTATTTACTTTTTTGAGTACAGTGGCCAGATGTGTTAATGATCTGACTGATCTGACTGTACATTTTGAGTCTCTGCCTAGACAGAGAGTTCCAAAACCAACTGATTGCCTTGAGACATAGGTTGAGTCATACAAGCTGAAGTGGCAGTGCTCCGAAGATGCTTAAGTGAGTCCCTTGATCTACAGAGAGGTATCACTGACCGATGCACTCAAAACATGTACATGCCCACTTCAAACCCCATAACTGCACAGGCTGATTCAGTAGCTTCTTCTACTCCGTATATTCAGGCCCAACCTGTTTGCATGCCAAAACCTCCAATAATGGCAGGAATGTCAGACCTGAAAATGCGACATACCTCGCTCAAAGTTCTTTGGAGCTAAATAACACAACCAGAGCTCTTGCTTCAGTTCCGAATCAATCAAAACTTGAGCCCCCTGTGTTCATGAGTGATGGGAAAGTTCAACCTGATGATTGGCTTCAACTTGTGGATGTCTACAGAACCTCCTTGGGCCTGAAGAACGATGCTCAAATTCTCCTTGAACTACTCGCTTCTTAGGCAAAGAGCCCAGGAAGTGATTTACAGTACTGAGTGCACACATCACAGCTTGGACACAATTTTGCACTCTCTTCAAAACTGTGTTTCTTCCATTAGACAATCAAGAACGTGTCTTGAGAGGCATCCTTGACCATGTACAAGCCCCTGATGAACATTTTCCAATGTTTGTAGCACACTTATTGAGCGAATTCTAAAAGGTAAAGTCTCTGCCACCAGAACAAGAACAAATTGACCAAATTTGGAAGCATGCACTCGAGCGATACAGAGTCACACTTTATGGCACACAGAAAGCTTCATTCATAGACGTCCTTTTGCATGCACGAGCTTCATTCTGATCTCAACCCTGACAGCCATTATGAGCCCTCAGTACCAAAAAAAACAAATAAAAATGCAAAAATACTGCTTTAAATATTCTGCACCTGGGTTCATGTCTCAAAACTGTCCAAACTGCAGCTCTGTCCCACAAGTCAGTGCATTCCCTGCCATTGTAATGCAGAACTCTTAAGTATCAAATTATTACCAAAATCCCAGTCAAGATGGCGAGAACTCAACAAACGGCAACATGGGTGAGAGGGGCAAAACATTTGACTGGCAGAAGGGAAACTTCAGGGGAAGGAGGACGTTTCACTGAGGCAATCCTGCCTCCAGAAGATAAATACGCCTCAACCTTCTTTGTGCCCACACCTGAGCCACCTGTCCTTGGTCATGTGGAGGATCCAACATCCCCATAATTTTGGAACACACCATTCATCATCAAAGTCAACCTCAACAACAAAGATGCCGACGCAGCACTTGATACAGGTGCTTCCCTCACTGCGGTTCGAACAAATATGATTTCTTAAGTCCTGGAACACTCAGAAAAAGTTCAACCTAAGACATCACCCCTAATTTAACTTGCCAACAGTGCAGCTTGCGTCCAACTGGCATTATCTGGCTGAATATTGGATTTCAAGGAAAACGCTTTTAACATCGGTTTGTCATTATTTCCGATCTTTCTTCACCACTCATCTTGGGGATGGATTTCATGTTAAGACCATCAGTTAGCATTCATATTTCATCCAAGACTGTAACTATCAGTGAAACAACCCCCCGTCCATGTGAGTTAGCGAGTGAGTGGATGGAGGAGCCAGAGGTTGGAAGCTTCATGTTTGTGGATGTCCAGCCATCAACTTTGCGTGAGAAAGTCAAGGAGGCATGCCTGAAAAAGGATCAAAAAGCACAATTACTAGACCTTCTTGAGGACTTTGGGAGCTTGTATGATGGTCACCTGGGCCATACTTCATTAGCAGAGCATGCAATCAATACTGGCGATGATAAGCCTATCAACCTCCCACCCTACCATACTTCCCCAGCCAAGAAATAATCCATAGAAGACCAGATTCAAAAGATGCTGGAGGAGAACATTATTGAACCATCTTCAGGACCATGGGCTGCCCCAGTCTGATCATTAAAAAGCCTTGTGGTGAACCCAGGTTTTGTGTCGACTACAGGGGTATAAATCAACTCACACTGAAAGATTCGTACCCTCTACCTCAAGTTGACGAATCCTTGGACTTCTGTCACTTCTGCTCAGTCTACGTAGTGAACACAAGCTGTGCACACCACGTGTTTGCGGGGCATGGAGGTTTTTCATATTTCTGTTGCTCTATTTAGTTATTTAGTTAATTATTAAGTAACGCTGTTGACAGTGGAGTGTTTGCCAACTGCAGTTTCGAATGAGATTGACAGTGGCAGCAGATATATGCCACCTGTGGAATGCCAGCCATGTTGCGAGTCTCTGCCTAACTCTGAATATCCCTAATTGGGCAAGCTATCCCCTTTAAAAAGCATGTTACAAGTCGGAGAATTGATTATTTGAAGAACAACAGAGAGAGAGAGAGAGAGAGAGAGAGAGAGAGAGAATATACATTTTCTAAAATGTTATTGGTGACATATTGAGGAGAGATGCACTTGACCATGACTACAAGGGCACCGGTGACAAACTGCCTTCCTCCTGCAGAAGCTCTAGGAATAAAACTGTCATTAAAATCATGTGCAAGCACTTATTCCTGCATCATGTGATAGCATTTTTGTTCGCACCTTCTTAATGGGATTTATTATTCCACAAGGTTTTGTGCCCAAGACACGTGTGTCCTTGAATCCTGCATAATAATTTCAACAGGACTAAACGGAAATATTTGTTGAAACTATTCACATTGAGAACAGCCAAAATAGAAGTCATGCATTTAGAAAAATGTTAATTGAAATCATTGTTTGAAGGATTCTTTCAAGGAAAGGTTCATTCAAAAATGAAAACTCTCGTTAATGAAAACTTGTTATTTATTGTATGCTGTTATTTTTTCTGTGTATTACAAAAGGAGAAACTCTGAAGACTCTCTACTCAGCTCTTGTTTATTCAGTTCAGAAAAAGGCACGATTTTCAAGGATTAATGTAAATTTCGGTCTGTTACACAAATATTGTTTAGCTTTTAGGACACGTAGAATACAATCTGTATATTTACTATTTTTATGTTTCTTTTATTGTGTTTTAGACCTTTTTGAAACTTGACAGCTGTGGTCACTATGAACTGGTTTTGTGTGTCAAGGAGCTTTGTGAATTTTCCAAAAATCTACTTTTGTGTTCCTAAACAAAACAAAACAAAACAAAACAAAACAAAACAAAACAAAACAATAAAACAGTGGGTATAGAATGGCATGATGGTGAGATTTTTCATTTTTGGGTGAACTATTCCTTTAAATCCTTTATTTTATTTATCCTCTAAATTAGTATTCATTAAGAGTGCATAAAAATAGTTTGTCCTCATTAATCACAGAGTAAATTTGACACTTGACTGCACATTAAATACTGTAATCAACATAGTTCTTGGTTGGAAACTACAGCAAAGACAAAGTCTCGCTAATGAGCTTTACTGCTATGCATGTGAAAAGCAAATACTCATGCATAAATAGACAAAAACAAACCTAACGACCTGTCAGACGAAAACAATCGAGAGACAATCAAAGTCAGCAACAGTGTCTAAATTAACAAGGGATTAACAGCATGGATTAAAACTGCAAGATTAAATTAATGTAAACAAGGGATTTATTTCTAGCACAAAATCCAGACAACAAAGAGAAGCACTATTAAAGTGCTAGTTCACCCTAAAATGACAAATTCTGTCATCATTTACTCACCCTCATATTGTTCCAAACCCTTTTGACTTTTTTCTTCCAGGTTACACAAAATAGGCAGACTTTTAGCCTCAGTCACCATTAATTTGCCTAGCATCTTTTGTCCATACAATGAAAGCGCATGGTAACTGAGGCAAACTTTCTGCCCAGCATCTCTTTTTGTGTTCCATGAAAGACAGAAAATATGGAATTGGAACATGAACATAAGGGTGAGTAAATGATGACAGAATTTGTATTTTTGTGTGAACTATCCCTTTAAGAACCTCCTGCATACCTATGCTGCAATTATAATAATTTTGAAGCATTGGAATGGCCAATTACATGCAAGATGAGGCTGCATTTATTTTGCTATTGAAAATCATGCGAGGCAGAACATCAGCAACAGGGTTCACTAGAGCAAAACATTAGCTGAGTAGCACAAATCCAACCTGCCACTGGGCAGAGGACAGGAGACCGCATATATAATGTACCCTAACTCTGTCTCCACCCCAAACACCCCCCTTTTTCTCACACACACAAACGTGTATGCACATGCACACACAGAGAGATAGAAAGCGAGCGGTCAATCAACCTGTCCAATGCGCAGATGTCTTTCACAGATAAACCAAGGAGGCTGACTCACGTCACTGATGCTGAATAGGAAGTCAGTCAAAGCACTGGGACACTGATATAGCCTATTATTTGCCTTTTACAACAAGAAGACTAGACTACATTGCCTGCCCATTTCTTTGTAATGCTACACTAAGGAAAGACACGGGGGTTAGAGGCGGATGAGCAATTATTGTTTCAAATTTCAAACAATAATGCTCATTTCTTATTTAGTTTAAACATTTGTACTCACAAAAAGATGGAAAGAGGATTAGTTTATGGCAATAGTTGGCTAAGGCAAGCATCGCAAAGCCTATTGCACATTCTTAGAATTTTGGACAAACCCCGAACCCTAAGCATTCGTTTTTTTATCTGTTTGTGCTACAGACATGAATGATACCTCAAATTGTGTGGCTTGTTGAGGAGCAGTGTGCTATTACTTTTTTAAGCAGTCGCACACACTTATGTTTTTGACCTGATGGATGATAAAACGAGTGAAAAAATCCCATAGATTTACATTAAAGGAGGGACCTGAGATATAAATAGCTTGTGAAGCTTGAAGCATCTGTGCTCAAGTACTAGTGTAGTGTATGTTTCAGGTATTAGTGGTGGGAGTTTTTATTTGGGCCAGTAAGCAACCACCATTAATACCCTAGTCTTATGGTGGCAAGTTGTGCATAACCGGTCCTGCTCGACTCCAAGCAGGATTTGAACCAGCTTCTCCAGCATAGGAGGTGGGCACGCTAATGAGGAGGCTAAAGGCTACAGCCCATAGCGTCAGTCGCTAGTGTGCCTCTTGAGGCCAGGGGAGTGAGGTTTACACATTGCACAGCTACCTACCAGGTGGTTACCGTTACACTCACCCCCCTAAACCTCACTTCCATCCAGGCCACGGCACCACTGTAACCGTTGCAGCTCGACCTGCTCCGAACAGGATTTGAACCAGCATCTCCAGCATGGAAGGCGGCCACGCTAATGAGGAGGATAAAGGCTCTAGTGTCAGTTGCAAGTGCACTTCTTGAGGCCAGGCGAGTAAGGTTTACACACTGCACAGCTACCTACCAGCTGGCTGCTGTTACACACTGGAAAGCACACTTAAATTTTCCTCGGAAAATTTAAAAAACTAGCTCATCCTGGAATTTATTATCATCATCACTGGCTCTTGCAGCCAAATTAGTCACTGATTTCCACATATTTCTTTGCTTAACAGTAATATATCATTTAACACCATTATGTCCTTAGTCAACGTATTCCATCAATGCTGCTTGTCGATACAATAGAATTAGTGTGGGTACATGAGTTGCATCCTCTGGGGTCGGGCCGCTTTGACATGGTCTCTACTCAACCCCCCATTGTCTCGGGAAATGGCATTTTCGATTGAATAACTGGTGTCCTAGAAATGAACTCTAATCCCTAAATGGAAAAGGCACCTAAATGTTCAGTCGTCAGACCTTGCCTGAGTGGTCTGATCCATCCGATTAACACGTGCAGCATGGATGCAGTGAGCTACGACCACATGGTTACAAAGAGACGTCCCCGCACTGCGGTGACAGGATCCTGCACTGGGGAGCATTTGTTTGCATATGTGTGTGTGCACCATGTGTATCAGTGTCAACACCTTTTTTTTCCCCTAAGGCGACGCACACATGGAATATTTACCCTGGAACAAATTATGTATATGTAGTTATTCATATTGTAATGAAATCATCTCCCTTAAGGACGAATGCTTAGGGGAAAATGTGTGTGTGCTATGCTGTTTGCAAAAATGTATGTAGTTTATAGACTGAAAGAAATGCTTTGATTAAACTGTCTTTTAATATCAAAAACCATATGAAAATATTCCGAACTCCCTCAAAAACTTGTTATAAAACCGATAGTCTCAAATCGACTCTAAAATCTGATTGGATTAACTGCGTTTAAAATCGTTATGATATTGCTAAATGTAAACAGCCTATAGTTACTGTAGGCTAAAGAACTATATTACTTGAAGAACTGTTCTGATTGCAGTAATTATTCTGATAATTATTATTAATAAATGTAACTATTTATTAAACATTGATGTCTGTAATCATATTGGTAATGCTGCCGCTTCACATTGTGCCTATGAACATCCCTTTTATCTGGTAAAAACATAATAACGCATGGCCTCAAATAGAATATTGTTCTATTAAACTCTCTATTAGTGGTTACAAATACTCTATATTAACTGGTTTTGCGTCAATACCCAGATTTAACAGTGGCAACCCAATGCAGTACTAAAATTGTTTATCATTCAAAACTTAACAAAAATGACCATAATGCTGCCTTCATGTGCTATTTGATTTATCCTACTTCCCAATTCTGAAGTGGTAATTACGAGCATGTCGCGTTCAAGTGCTTTGTTGTCGGAAAGAACAGGAAACATGGATGACGCCAGGTGTATTCATAGATATTTCTTAAGGAACATTTATTTTGAAACCAAAATACATATTACTCCATTAGCTTGCTGTTGATAATGGAATTTTGGTCAACCACAAGCTATTTTCACAATGTAAAAAAGTACAAAATGCATCAAATGGTTGCTGATATGCATAAATTAATATGACCAAAACGGCAAGTGCTAACAATTAGCTGTATTTAGAAAAATTAATAAAACTTGTCATTCACTACAGAAACTGTACTCTCCTCCGCCATGCTGAAAATGTACAACTCCTCCCAACTCGGAAGCTTGGGTATCAAAATTATCTCTGAGTTTCCCAGTCATAATTATGGCTTGAGCGGTTGTTCATGTACAACTTCCGAGTGGGAAACTGGTATTTACGATAATTCCGATAGCAAGGCAAGGCAAGTTTATTTATATAGTACATTTCATACACAATGGCAATTCAAAGTGCTTTACATATAAATGATAAAGAGAATACAAGATAAAATAATTTTAAAACCAATTTAAGAACAAGAAATGAGATTAATAAGTAATAAATTGAATTAAAAAAATAAGTACAAATTATTAAAATGAATAAGAATACAGAAATAAAATGATGCAGTGCAATCAGTAAGTGCAGCACAGTGCTCAGTCAGTAAATGCACAGTTAAACAGATGTGTTTTCAGTCTGGATTTGAATGTGGCTACTGTTGGAGCACATCTAACCTCTTCTGGAAGCTAGTTCCAGCTGCGGGTGGCATAATAGCTAAACGTTGTCTCACCTTGTTTTGAGTGATCCCTCTGTATGTCTAATTGACTTGATCCTAATGATCTAAGAGGTCTGTTAGGTTTATATTCAACAAGCATATCTGAATTGTATTTAGGTCCTAGGCTATTGAGCGATTTATAAACAGGTAATAATACTTTAAAATCAATTCTAAATGTAACTGGAAGCCAGTGTAAAGACCTGAGGACTGGAATAATATGCTCTGATTTTTTGGTTCGGTTGAGAATCCTGGCAGCGGCATTCTGAATTATCTGCAGGTGTCTAATGGCCTTTTTGGGAAGGAAAATGGTCTTTTCCTTCAGGTGAGGAGTCCATTGCAGTAGTCCACCCTACTGGTGACAAATGCATGAACAAGTTTCTCTAAGTCTTGACAGGATACAAAACATTTAATTCTGGCTATTGAGATGATAGTAGGCTGATTTAGTTATTGCTTTGATGTGACTCCAAGATTCCTTGCTTGATTTTTTGTCTTTAGACCCTTGAAATCAAGGTATGTATTCACCTTGGGAATTTCACCTTTGTTGCCAAATACAATGACCTCTGTCTTGTCATTGTTTAACTGAAGGAAGTTTTGGCACATCCAACTGTTAATTTCATCAATGCACTGTCACAGAGATTGTATGGGGCTGTAGTCATTTGGCGTTAGGGCTAGATAGCTCTGGGTGTTGTCTGCATAGCTATGGTATGTAATTTGGTTCTTTTTCATAATTTGGCCTAGTGGGAGCATATACAGTTTGAACAGGAGCGGTGCAAGAATTGAGCCTTGTGGGACTCCACATGTCATGGATGTCCACTCAGATTCACAGTTGCCTATGTTCACATAGAAACCCCTCCCTTCTTGATAAGACCTGAACCAGCTGAGGACTGTCCCAGAGACCCCTACCCAGTTTTCCAATCTGTCTAGGAGAATGTTGTGGTCAACAGTGTCAAAAGTAGCACTGATATTTTGCCTGAATCAGTATTTAGCTGAATATCATTAAGGATCTTTATGTGTGCCTTCTCTGTGCTATGATGCGGTCGGAAACCAGACTGGAAATTGTCCAAGTAGTCATTTGAGATTAAGAATTTGTTCAGCTGACTGAAAACAACTTTTCAATGATTTTGCCTATGAAAGGAAGATTTGAAATTGGTCTGTAGCTGTTCAGTATTGAGTTATCTAGATTGCTCTTTTTAAGAAGGGGCTTGACATCTGCAGTTTTCAGGGACTTCGGAAACGTGCCTGAAAGGAGTGGCACATTTACTATTTCTAGCAGATGTTTTTCCAGGCAGTTAAACACATTTTTGAAAAATTATGTGGGGAGTGTGTCAAGACAGCAGGTTGACGTTTTAAAGCTGTACTATTTCTTCCAGGGTTTCACCATCAATTGCCTCAAAATCAGACATAGTGACGAATTTCTGAAGTTTTTGTGGTGGGTGCTTTCTAACCTCAGTGCAACATGAGGACGAGCTGATCGCCATTCTAATATCATTGATCTTCTTTATAAAAAAAGATGCGAACTCAGAGAGCATTTCACATGGAACCTATGTTAGAGGGTTTGTTAGTCTATCTACAGTAGCAAAAAGAGTGCGGGTGTTGTTTATATTGCTGTTAATTATGTTTGAGTATAGCATGTGAAGGCAGCATAAACACAAACATTGAAATGTATTACAGCAAATGAATGTTCCATACATATTAAGCTCAATTGATAGCATAATGTTGATAACCACAAACAATTATTTTGACTTAACCCTCGCTTATGTAAACAAAAGCACAAAATTGCAGTTACAATAAGTAATATACAATGGAAGTGAATGGGGCCAGTCCATATACATTCAAATACACACTGTTTCAAAAGTATAGCCACAAGACATAGACATGATATGAGTTAACATGATTTTAGGGTGTTCAAATTAGGTACTTAACAGCGTTACTGCATTTACCAGATTAAAGGGTTTACCAGTGTTATGTCATCATGACATCCTCTTTATTCCTCTCCCGGCTGATTGGGCTGATCCATCGTTACGGCCCAGCCACGCCCTCCTCCTCATCACATACCCCCAATGCCTGATTCAGGCCGGGGAAACCTCCGACCTGACTTAACCCCCGCCTTCCTGGAGGGGAGGTGTTGCCCTTTCGGCCGTCCCCCCGCTGGCTGGTCTTCCCCACCTCCTGGGAATCTGAGTAGGATGAGGAGAGGAAGAGGGGAGAGGGAAGGAGAGAGCGGGAGAGCCCGAAAAAGAGAGAGGGGAGAGAGGAAAAAGAAAAAAACTCAGATTCCTGACCATGCTGCCACATGGTCCACAGCCAGCTGCACTGCCCCCTGGTGGATGGCAATGGGCTCCTCTGCCCCCTGGCGGACGGCAGCGGCGAGGACTCCATGACAGCGTGTCTTCCTCCAATCCCGGGTTTCGGCACCAATGTGGCAAACACGCCTCTTGTTCATCGGGAAAGGAGGAAGCAGGAACCAACCAAAATAATTTTAATTAAAAAAAACACAACATAAAACTGCTTTTCAGCATAACAAAAGCACACTCATAAACACTGATGCACACACACAGCGGCTGTGTGAGTCTCTCCCTCTCTCTCTCAAACTGACGTCCCTGGCTCCTCTTTATCCCACTCCCGGATGATTGGGCTGATTCAGTGCTGGGCATCCATCGTTACGGCCTGACCACGCTCTCCTCCTCGTCACACCATGATTTTTTCATCTGTTTAAAAAAAAAGGCAAGATTAGAATTTATTTTTTTTGTAATCAACATTATGCCACAAATTCTATTGATTGAGCTCAACTCGTATTGAACCCGTAACATCTAAGCACAAAACCTTTGCAAGGTTGTTGCTCCTTTAAGAAGAGACTCCATGAAAGTGCTTTTTAGAAATTAACTGTGACTCCATCACTTGACACTGACTGCAGGGCTACAATTTATCCGTGGAAACACCAGACTTGAAATATAACACTTTACAACATTTTCCCGAATGCTGTCAGAAAGCACTACTGCATTGCCATAGCAACCCTATCTGTAATAGAGAGCTGACAGCCAGAGAAACAAGAAATTGGAATTGTGAAGGGCTCTCGGCACAGATTGTGATTCTACAAGACATAGTTACTCAGTTACGAACAGCACAGCACATCAACGATGACCTTGCGGTACCCAAGGTCAGCATGATTGCGTAGGTTGAGTTTCACAATAAGCCATGAGCACAAAGACTCAGTAACACCTTTTATCCACAGAGACCACTAGCACATTTAATTACACACTGAAGATTTGCTTCATGGTTTTGCATCATGGAATTTTGAGCAAGGAAGTGTGTGAATACTCTGCCTAATGGAGCAACAAACACTAACTGAACACTTGAGAGTGGTCTTGAGAGGTAATTGGTTCTGAAAGATTGTGCATTTGAACATATGGCTTAAAACTAACAATGGTATGAACATATAAGTCCTTTGTTAATATTTTCCTATGATGAAATTATAGCGAAAGTGGATTTGAAGGGATAACAAATGTCTGCGGTCAAATGAATGGATAAATCTATTGACCAATGCAGGGTCCCCTTCCTCTTTGGCCAATGAATTTCCATGACTTTTCCATAACATTTCCAGACAATTTTTAAAAATCATTTCGATTCAGATTTGTAAATTAATCATAGTGCGCTCCAAACCCTAAGGCTGTTCAAAACTTATGCTTCCTTAATTTTATGCCTGTGTAGAGAATTTTAAATCAGCCACTTATGAGGGTCCATTTCAGTTAGGATCAGGGGCAGAGCCAGGAGTCTTTCACAGGGGTAGCCAGGTAGGGGCCAGCGATCAGTCTGGTGGCACATAAATGTTCGGGCAGCATTTTCGTATCGCCGGGAAGGTGGTGGGGAGTGGATGAGGGGATGGTAGTTGTTGGTGTAGCAAGCTGAGGCACGTGAATACAAAAACGGAGGGGAGTGGATACAGTTACACCTGGGATGAAGAGGTGCCGCGACCTTGGTGTGCGCACATGTTAAGTCTCCTTTGTGTTGCGGTTTCACAGAGGCGGTTCCACCTCTAAAAAAATAAATTGTGCCCAAAACGAAAAAATAATGGCCAAAACGGCAATTGTGAGTTCGGTCCATGGTGGCCACGGCCACCCCTGGCCACCCCCTAGCTCCACCACTGGTTAGGATGCTGCCTTTGTGGCTGGTCACACATTTTTGCATCCATTTTTAGCTAATTTTTTCTATGTAAACATGCAAATTTTCCATGTAAATTTTATACTGAAAATGCCATTGTTTATGTGAATGCAATTACATCCTGGTTCCCAGGGTACCAGAACCTGTTTCTTGGAGTTTGTTCGCGCAATACGCTATCAGTTGCGCTAAATGGAAATGCATTTGCACTTAAATTGATGCAAAAATGTCTGATAGGGGATGCAGCTTGTCAGTAATTCAGCAGAATAGGGTTGATCTTAAAGCTGCATGTTGATTTCCTGTGTAGTCATTTTGTTTGGAACAGAGCTCTTGAGTCCACATGCTGATATTTTGCTTACCAATACACTCTAGGCAAAATCTTTTTATAATTTTAATGTTATCAACCAATGAACTGACGTGCCTAACATAATATAAAAGCCAACTGCCCAATTAAAAAATTACATTTACTAGTAAGTTGCTTCAGAGCGTGAAGATGTATTAGACGGTTTAATTATTCTTATTAAAACCCCAAACCCATGTGGTGTCTTGGTAAAATACTGTTTGGAGATTATATGAGTTGGTCCTCCTTTGTTGGGTAAACTAACATTAGGTCAGAGCTTTATCAGCTTAGTTGATGCATCTTGTAAGATCTTAAGATACCCCAGCATTCCTCTATTCTAGTCCAATCTGAGATAACTGTAGGATGACAGAGGCATGTTGCAAGTTGGATTACCCCTTAACCTTATCAGACAGCTTCTTTTTCTAAGGTGGATCTGAAAGCCATTAGCCAAATTAAAAATCCCTTTGTTTTGAATGCAAGATGGGTCACACCTAAAGATTTGCCTGGCTGATAGAAAACTCCAGAGCTCACTTAGTGATAAATGCATTGTGGAAATGTCCCTTAAGCCACGGTATGTACTCAAATGAGTAGTAGTTCAATAAAAAATCATTTTGTCATGATTTTCTCTAATATCCCTAATATAATTACCCTGAAATCATTCCAAACTGGTATGACATTCTTTCCTCTGTCACCTATCTCCAAAATGGGTAGAAAAGCATTATAACAGCATTCTGAAAGTAGTCCGCTCATGCCTTCTGAAACCATTCGATAGCCTTGTGTGAGGAACAAACCAAAATCTGTCATTATTTAATAGAACATTTAAATTATTCAATGACATATTTAAACTTGCCTCATCAAGACACATCATGAAACTCCACTGGTTCTCATGTATCTGATAAGCAAACTCGACATGCCAAGTTTGAATATGTGGAAAAGCAAATGAGATCTGTGAACGAATAGTGTGAATATTATTCAGAATTTCTTTTTGTATTTGACAGTTTGAGCTGAAATTAGCAGCACTTATTTCGGAGTCACTTTCATTGCCTTGAGCAACCTTCAAAGTAGGTCACAAGAAAAAGAAGTCATAGGGCTGACCCTAAAGAGAACAGTGCCTGACTTATAACTTTATAGCAATACTAAATAGTTTAATTGCCAATTAAACTATTTAGTATTGCAATTAACTATAAGTCAGGCACTGTTCTCTTTTGGGTCAGCCAATGATGACAACCCTGACTTTATAATGGAGATTAACAGCAACTTTGCCCCTGAATTGAGCACCTGTAAATTGGGTACTGTGAATTCTGCATTTAACCAAGAAAACTATACCAGCTGGGGACACAGAGCGACTGGCTGAAAGTTATAATAATTATAACATTAGAAAACTGAGACTTTCTTTTTCACTCTCCATCCACATCCCTATCGGAGTTGGGCACAGTGGAGACAGCCTCCGCCACCCTTTCCCATTTACCCACCTCTTACTTTCCGACATGATATTATTATCAAGCTTCACAAGGACAACTTTTTCCATGTAGTAATTTCCACAACAAGAACATCCAGCTCTTGTTTACTTAAGTTTTTGTTTCTTTTCCTTTCCTCCATGTGAAATTAAAAGTTATCAAATGTTTGCTGCAAGTAAATTCTCGTTTGACTGGCAGTGTCGTTAAACTTACACATCTCACTCATTTTACATTCCAAAATATTATTGCAAATTACTTGCTACTTTAAAAAAAAGGTTAATAGATAAATTGGTCACACTTTATAATTAGGTGGCCTTAACTACTGTGTACTAACATTTAATACATACAAGACTATGTATTTACTGTGTAACTACATGTTGTTCTGCAAAATTCCCACATTTGCTGCTACTGAGGTTGAGGTATGTGTAGGTTTAGGAGTAAGGGTAGGGTTAGGGTTAGAGTTAGGTTTTGGGGTAAGGGTTGGGTTAGAGTTAGCGGTAAATTTAACAGTTACTACAAATGCAAGTACTTTAAATATAATTAAAATTCAAAAAAATGTATGTACATAATAAGTACATTGTATCCAGTGGCGGGCCGTGCATTTACAGTCTAGGCCTTCAGTGTGAAAGATTCATGCCATTAAGAAAACACAGTTTCACAATGAATAAGACACCCTATCCCTTTGGGCATCGTACATTATGTCGCAGCTAACTAGTAATACCAATTGACATTTTAAAAACATGTCCACGTACAAAAGCCAGAACTTGAAACGACACTTAATGCTCAAGCAAGCCTAATTTTAACTGCAGCATGACTGTTTTGTGAAATGAACGTCTCCCAAAAAGACGTTCAAAAATCATAATTTTTCATATGAATCTACCAAGGAGGTCTATAATACCTGGAAAAATCAGTCTAATAATATTTGCGATTTAAGTGTTGCTTGCAATAAATTTCGTTTTGTCAGGTTACATGGTTATGCTGCATTCCATTCATGTTGGATGAGGAATATTCCTACTTGATATTTCCGACCATAAATGCATTCCATAACCCAATATTCAGAAGATGACATTTAAGGAAACAAATCTGCAATGCTCCTGTTAGCTTAGCAGGGGTTTGACTCTCATTAGAGATGTCTCCTAGCAACCCAACTGATAAACAATGCTGCAGCCCTAGCATTTGTGCTTCAGGTGTACGATTATTAAAAGAGATTATAATGATTTATACACCTGTTTCAGCAGGCATTTGTAAAACAAGCTTTAATATCTTGTAATGTGGAAACGAACTCATTTATCGATATTACTTAATAAAGTGAATGTTTATAACTTACTTTGTGTATCTCCCTAAGTGTCTACATTTTTGTGTGACATCATGCACCTGCATCTCGGCGAAATCAGAGTTGAGAATTTCTGCACGAGCCTACAAGTTTTAATTCTGACTTAAAGATGCATTCCATTGCACTTTTCCTAGAAAGAAAAATCCGACTTTCCGAGTTGAATGGAATGCAGCACTACTTTTTAAAACTTGATCCGACACTGAATGCTCAAGCAGCCTAATTTACACTTAGAAGACTCCTGATGTTGCTTAAACAATGCAAAAAGCACTTATCAATTTACTTGAAGTGAAAATCAGTCCTCCTTTCCTGTTTAATAAATTAAGTAATCACACAGTCATGCAGAACATCTCATGTTTTTAAATCCATAAGGATCTCTTTCTCAATGGCAATACCAGCAGTGATGACAGCCGACAGGTCAGACGGCTTGATCTTACGCTTTTTGCTCTTAATTACGTACATCACTTAAAGCGTGATTGTGTCACTCAAGACCAGCTAGAAAGCCTCGATCGGGACATACACTAAAGATCACACCCATCAAGAACAAATAAATCAATCTGATTGGCTGATGAATCTGACAATCTTACTTTAGTTACCCATTAATTTGCACTGTTGAGGGATTCTGAATTCTGAAGGCCTGAGGGGGTGGAGCTCAGACTCACGCGCTGCTTCGGGCATGTGATTTGTGAAACAGTAGTCACACTTTGCTTGTAAACATCAAGGAATAAATTCTGACTGGATAAACTTTTCATTTTTCTCTATTTGTTTGTAGATTAATTAAGAGTGGAATGCGATTAAAAATACATAGGCAAAAAGGTGACTGAGAATGAAAGTGTAACACTGGGTTCTTAGAGTGGAAGAGAGGAGACGCAGGAGTAGATTCTTTCAATCATTTAATTATAATCAAATAAACGCTGGAGTAGAACAAACAAAAAGCTCAACAATAGTAATCGCTGGAGTAGAACAAACTATAAATCTAAACATCAAAACTTAACACAACATAACATTTCAAGGACTGACAAAGGAATGGGCAAAACTAGATGATATTTATACAAAAGGAACTAATGAGGGAATGGAATACAGGTGAGGATAATAAGAAACAGATGGAAGTGATGAAGGCAGTGAAACATGGGAGATGTAAGAGTCCTTGAAGAAAATGAGGGAGACAGACTGACAGAAAGGATAAAAATATTTATTTATTTGGCATGTTAGGGAGGCTTTGCTGGCCCTGAGAAATTGCCACTGATTGTATCAAATGGTTAAGTACATAGGTGTTAAGGTCACCTAATATAAAGTGTGTCCGATGAATATATATATATTTTTTTTATTATTTATTTGTATTTGTTGTAAGCTATTTGACAAGGCAAGCCCATGAGCAGGCTGATCAGACAATGTCAAAGCCTGTCTTTTTATTCTTAAGAAAAAAATTACGATGTTCTGAAGAAAATATTTGAGAACTTCTTAAGAATTTTTTAAGAATTGCACTTAGGAACGTTCATATAATTTATCCCATTTTTGTGAATCTGGCCCCTGGTCTTTAAAAAGATTTATGGAGTGAATAAATATACAGTATGGTATGGTCCCGGTTTTATCTTCAGCTGTGTTGGGAAAATTACTCAGCTTGGGGAAACCGTAGCTTGTAACTTGTATTTTTATTAACAAGCATTAACAAAGATTAATAAATGTTATAAAAAATATTTTGTTCATAGTTAGTTAATGATACCAAGTACATTAACTAATGTTATCGAATGGAACCTTACTGTAAAGTGTTACCACTGTCATGCTATAAGAATGTTAAGTTAGTAGCGTAGTCAGTACCTTTAGTTTCTCCCCAACACCAATCTACAGACAGTCAACCACAGTGAATTAAGTAACAAAATGCTACATGGACCATCATAACAATTCACCAGATTTGTTTTTATGGCACACAAATAATATGCACACAATTAGACTTCTTTACACAAATGTGTGGTCCTACATCAAGGAACCATGACTTGGGGTTCATAAATGTTAACACCATCAGAAAAAGTACTTTAATGTACTTTGAAAGCTTTAACAAACACTTGTTGCTACGAAGACAACGTTTGCTTATTATCCACCAAATGTATGTCGCTAAAGTAGAAAAGTGAGACAATTTCTTTTCATATAGTTTATAAAGCTATGCATATCAAGCAACAAATGGTATAAGATAAACATTTATGCCAACTAAAGGATAAGAGAAGCAGACCTTAAATAAAGTCAGTCTTCGCTCTTTGCAAATATACATTCTGTAGACCAATTATTCAGTCCTCAGCTTTTGTAAACTCAAAAGTATCACAGTACTACCATGTTTTTTGGACATGGCACCAATGAAATGGAATGTTTTTCACTTACAAAAAAGTACCATTAATACTATGGTATTCCATGTAAATACCATGGTAAATGATTTTCATTACCATTAAATATATCAAAGTACCATGGTATTATTACCATCTGACACCTTCTCTGTACTATAGTACCACCACAGTACTTTTTTGTAAGGGTCATGGTAATACCATGTTCTTTGGACATGTATCATGGTAGTAGTATGGTATTCTTTGAAGTACCTTGGAAAACAATGGTATTTTAATACGATAATCATAGCATATCAGCAGGGGTCTAAAGTACTTGAGGAATTATACTTCATTACTATACTCACCCAAAAAAGAAAATTCTCTCATCATTTCCTCACCTCCATGCCATCAATATTTAAATCTCCACTTTCACTTTCACTTGTGAAAGAATGTTATGTTAAAGTTATGCAGTGTTACGCTAATTAAATTAATTTGACGTACAATGTAATTGGCCAGAACATACTCTCTCATTCTCAAAATCTCTCTTGATTTCATTCTAGTTTGGGAAAAAAGTTACTTTTTAATATTAATACTTTTTGTTTTTACTTTCACTCAAGAACATTTTTAGCTAGATACTTGGAATTTTCACTGAGTGACATTTTCACTCAGTACCCATACTTTCACTTAGTATAAAGGACTTTTTACACCCCTGTATATCATAGTACCACGGTATTACCATTTGATGCCATAGCTGTACCATGGTACTGCCACAATATTAAAGCTTTTTCTGTTTTTGTATAAAGACTCTACTGCATCTGATGACTCATCTGTGTTTTAGCACAATCTCAAAACAAATTCTTAGAATATTTTATATCAGGCTTACTCAAATAGTGCGTCTCATTCCCCTAAAAGGCAAAAGGTCTCTTATGAAAGGAGCTGGCAAGATGTTGATAAGTGCGTTTCTGAAAAGGAACAGCCGCCCTACAGTTTATTCAGGACACAGTCATCAGTGATGTGTATGGGCAACCCATCTGAGACATCCAGTATAATTAACATCCATGTGTGAATGACCTCAAATTAGAGCAAAAAGGTTACTCGTCTACACAATGGATTTAGGTTAACTAATTTATTTAGAGGCAATTTACAAAACAAAAACTTTTTTATTGTTCTCATGCTACTTTTTATTCACCCAAACATAAGGTTCGACTTGATTTATTAAGTTTAAAGATGTTTACCCAAAGAATGGTCAAGACTGTTTTGTTTTCAAGGCAATGACCTCTCTAGTCTTTGTCCCTTTCATACCCCCATTTGCTTCGCCCTGAAATATCAACAGGTTTTGTTTCCAGTGTAACAATACATTAAAAGTCTCAGACAGGCTTGAAAATACACTCCAAATGGGGTCTGTGTCTGTCAATCAGTGTAGAGCCGTGCAATACACAAAACATAAGAAGAAAATAAATATCTTGTAGTACAGCAGCTTGTTTCTTTACAAAGTTAATATTGTGAAAGATTCATGGTAATTGGTGAGTATTCAATTAAACCAAGGAAATTCCAAAGCAAAGCTGCCAGACATTTGGCATAATTAAATTTAATAATGACCATCTGGTTGTCGTCTCCTCAAATTCACATTAAACCAGACCCACTGGTTAAAAGTCAAGTGATTGACATGCACATTGAATTTGCATCTCTTTAATGCTGACAATAGCTTGTAGCCAGACACAATATCTCATTTGTCAGAAGTTCAATGCCAGGAGCGATTTCCAGCCAAGGTCCTGTTTGTGAATGAAAGAGGGGGGCAAACTCATGCTGTTTTACTAGAATCACAAAGGTCTACTGTGACAAAGTGGATGTCACTTCTTTTAAACACTTTCACTGTTTTCACAAAACGGCAGTGCTGGTTATTGTGGCTTTGACAGTAGGGACCAACAGCTAAAATAAACAGCTAAAAGAATCTAATCAGTTTGAGGAATAGATAAAAGATTCTCATGCCATAGGGGGTTTAATTTTGACAACAAAAAAAGAACACGGTCTCAAGGCAGAGCATATAAGCATTTTATTAAAATAGACTAGAGAAGATTGGGCTAGATGTGTTACCGTAGACTAGTCTGGCCATTCTCTGTTGACCTCTCTCATCAACAAGGCGTTTCCATCCGCAGAACTGCCACTTACTAGATGTTTTTGCACCATTCTGAGTAAACCCTAGAGACTGTTGAGCATGAAAATCCCAGGAGATCAGTAGTTACAGAAATACTCAAACCAGCCTGTCTGGCACCAACAATCATGCCAACCAACAATTTTTCCCCACTCTGATGGTTGATGTGAACATTAACTCCTGCCCCATATCTGCATGATTTTATGCATTGCACTGCTGCCACGCAATTGGCTGATTAGATAATCGCATTGATAAGTAGGTGTTCAGGTGCGTGAAAAAGTATTTGTAATATGAAGCTTTAATTGCAATATAGATACATTTCTATAGCTCTGCTTTATTTTAAGTTGTATCAGTAGAGTTTAGGTTTAAGGTTTAGGGTAGGGAGGTTGGTTTTGTTGATTTAAAACTCGATAGATTATTAACTGCAAGAAAACTCATCTGTTTGGGAGAAAATTTGACTTGCTTTTAGCGCCACTTAGTGGACATTTCACCTCATAACTGCATCGAAATGTGTAATGAGCCAAATGTCACCACAGTTACATTATTTTCATGAGATCAGGTTGTCAATTAGATTAAATGGAAACAAATGAAAACTTTTGCTTAGAGGAATAGCTCAACCAGAAATAAAACATTTCATTTACTCAGAATGGCAGAATGTCAGAGCTTCTGTTTTCCATACATCAGTGGATTGTGATTTGTACTGCTAAGCAAAAAAATAAAATAAATAAAAAATAAAAACAACAATGAAAAACATAGTGGGTTGGAACAACATGAGGGTGAGTAAATGATGACAAAATTTTCATTTTCTATAACATCAGCTTTTGTATTGCTGGCCAACAAAGGGAAAATCTGATAACTCAGAAAAATGGCTCCAAAGTCTTTTGGCTTTAGTGTGGATTTTGTTATTACTGCTATTTTTACACTCTGAATATGAACATAGTTGAGTCAAACCCATTTGTCACAGGACAGATCATAGTCTTTGAGACCCAGTTTAGGTCATAACTCAATTTTGAGTTTTCAAAATGTGTAGTTAATGTGTTTTGCCTTTGCAAAGCCAAATATTTCTAATTTATGAAGAAGTAGCTGAGACACAGTAGAAAGAAGGAATGTTTCCCTCCATGATGTCAAGTTGGTATTATCAAATTGCTTTTTGAACATTGAGACTATGGTCTGAGGAGAATGTATGACCGCTATCGTTTTCCTATTGTCCTCACCATAGACAGTGGGACAGGACAGCAGTGTATAGAGGAATGAAAACAGAGTGGACGGGCGTCTTAATGGATCGCTGGTTCCAGCTCATTTGGTCACATATAGCAATCCTGCACCTCTCTAGTTCAATATGAATTCAAGGTTTACAGGCTGTCTGGAGCCGTTCTGTCTGCTGTCCACTGTTACCTGAAGCTCTGTAAAAAGCATTTCTCTGAAAGATAGAAACTGGATAAGAGTGTCAGTCTGATGACATATGAAACACACTCACACTTATTTGTGTCTCGCCAAATAAACGGTTTGGCCTATTATTTAAAAACCGTTTAATTTGAAGTATTAAATATATATAGGCGTTTTAGTAAACAACTCATGATGACATTCTTACAGCTGCTTGTGAGAATGTCAACTGAAAGAATGGACACTTTCCACGAATAGGGTACAATTTGGTGTCTTATTACTTTTTCAAAAGCATTAGAGGCACAAATCCCATGTTTTTGTTTTTGTTGCGCAGTTGCGAGAACTTATACAAGTTCGATAAACTATTGTTGAACATAAAATTAACCTTACATGAAAAGTTGCTACTTTTAAACATGTCTGTTGACTGCATTTGTAACGGTGGCCAGCTGATAGATAGCTGTGCAATGTGTATAAACCTCACTCTCCTGACCTCAAGAGGTGCACTAGCGACTGATGCTAGAGGCTGTAGCCTTTAGCCTCCTTGTTAGCACACTCGCCTCCCATACCAGAGATGTCGGTTCAAGTCCCGTATGGAGCTGGTAGAACAGGAGCGTAATAATGATGCCGTGACCTGGGTGGGAGTGAGGTTTAGGGGGGTGAGTGTAACGGTGGCCAGCTGATAGATAGCTGTGCAATATGTATAAACTTCACTCTCCTGACCTCAAGAGGTCTACTAGTGACTGACACTAGAGGCTGTAACTTTTAGCCTCCTTGTTAGCGGAGACACCATTTCGAGTCCCATACGGAGAGGGTATAATAGGAGCGTAACACATTTGTCAAACTTAACCATTAACCCTGTTACCAAGTTATTGTATAATGATCAAACTAATATTTTTAATTTTTGGGAAATATAAGTCTATCAGTTGGTCCCAAACTAGCTACACTGTTAGACCTTACTGTGCTTTTTTACAGTTTAACAGTTACATACTGGCAACACAGTTGCCTGCTAGTTACTGTAAAAACCTGATTACAGTAAGCTACTGCAATTACAGTCTACAGTTATTTACTGATTACTGTAATTGGTACCTAAGGTATATTACTGTGAAAATACAAATTGTACAGTAACTAGTTGTACTTATCAGAGTTAACTGATTATCAACGTTTTATGAGCACAAAAAGACACAATCCTCAGGAAATGACATACACAATTCAATTACAGCATTTTTCAATTTGTATTTGACAGTTTGTTACTGTAATAATTAGATAAAAAGTTATTACTCTAATTAATGAGTGATGTCAGAAATTGTTTATGATGCAATGCATATTACAGTTAAATACAGTTTGATGATATTATAGTAATTTGCTGGCCATTTTACGGTTATTATCCATATAAACTAAAGTAAGGGTCAACAGTGTAGCCCTTACTGAGTGAACGTAAAGGAATAGTTGAAAAATGGAAATTCTCAAATCATATACTCGCCCTCAGGACATCCCAGATGTGAATGACTTTCTTCTGCAGAACACAGAGATTTTTAGAAGAATATCTCAGCTCTGTTGGTCCATACAATGCAAGTGAATAGTGACCCAAACTTTGGAGTTCCAAAAGCTCTTAAAGGCAGCATAAAAGTAATCCATAAGACTTCAGTGGTTAAATCCATGTCTTCAAACACAGTCTTCAAGTGTGGGTGAAAAACAGATAAATATTTAAGTCCTTTTTTACTCCACTTTCACTTTAACATTCTTCTTCTTTTGTTTTAGGCGATTCACATTCTTTGTGTATATCGCCACCTACTGGAAAGGGAGGAGAATTTATAGTAAAAAATTAGTTAAATATTGATCTGTTTCTCACCCACACCTATCATATCGCTTCTGAAGATATAGATTTAACCACTGGAGTCATATGGATTACTTTTATTCTGCCTTTATGTGCATATTGGAGCTTAAAAAATGTTGACCTACAGAGCTGAAATATTCTTCTAAAAATCTTTGTTTGTGTTCAGCAGAAGAAAGAAAGTCATACACATCTGGGATAGCATGAGGGTGAGTAAATGATGAGATGATGATCATTTTTGGGTGAACTATCCCTTTAATTTTCTGCCAAATTTTCATCCTTGTTGACATTCTAAAATAGTTTTTTAACTGTACTTATGCATATACAAAAGGCACGTCCCAAATATTGCCATGTAATATTGGTTTTAAAGAGGTCCTACTTTATGTGAAAAGTGGCAATGTCATTTGAGAGCAGTGGGTGTTGAATTTACATTTGGCTGCTTTTTGTCTCTTTGAATCAAACAAACCTCAAGAATTTTTGATCGACAAAATATTTATGAGGTTTGAAGAAACTTTAATATCTCTATCCAACCCACTTCTTGTTGTGACACATGGCACAGTTGTCATGACGATGGAACAACAGAAAGAAACCAATGCTTAAATGTTGTGCCAGAGACTCTGATGTGATATTTCAGTTATGTTGGAGTCAAAGTTTGTGGTTTGCTTGATCAAAGTGAGATGATTGTTTTAACAGAAAGGAATGTATAGAATTTAGTTATTACATAACTGTCACAACAAAAAGAGAAATTGATATGGAAGAGAGAGAGAGAGAGAGAGAGAGAGAGAGAGAGAGAGAGAGAGAGAGAGAGAGAGAGAGAGAGTGAAGAGCTCCAGAGGTGAGAAAATATTGATAGGGGCATTACAAAACAACCGAAGAACAGATGCGTGACTTATGTCAACACATTATCGCTCTGATTAATATCAATGCCAAAACAAGAAGAGCAGACTTGACCGCAGGTTTGATCAAAGCTCTTTCTGCTTTATTATATGATGTATCTAATTATTCATAATTGAGCAAAATCCAGAAAATTATTTTCAGTTTAACATATATATAGTTTTACATTCATAATGAAAAACAGTTTTCAGATATTGATATTTGATAACATTTTTAAAATGTTTATTGTCAAGATTAATTAAAACTGATTAAAAAAATATGGAAAATACAAAGAAAATACAAAAACACACTGATCTTAACAGGTTTAAAGTACTAGAATTATTACTTTAAACCTGGGCATTGAATGTATTATTTGTATAACTAACAGCACACCGCTATTATCATAATATACAGTACATAACATAATATATGACTATACGTATCTCACTATTATTCACTTTTATTTCAGTTGCACCATTTCAGAGACAATGAAAACATATTGTTTACATTTTAGCGATGGGTTTATTTTGAATTAACATGAGTGAAATCTGAATCAGTGTTGGTTAAGTTACTCTAAAAAAGTAATCCACTACAAAATATGAATTACTTTTTTTAAATTATAATCTTATTACTTTTCAGATTACTTCATAGAAAAAAATAATCAAATTACTAATTACTTTACTTTTAAGTTACTTTCTAAAACAATTTTCCACTCAATAAATTTGAAATCTGTATGTGTATTTGTCTATATTTCCTCCTTGTTCATTATCACATTTCTTCCTCACAATGATGCGTTAAGGGACGCACATCCTTCAGCTGTCACAGAAATGCAAACAGACGTTTGTATTCTACATAAATTATATTATTTTAGAAACATGTGAAACATGTGTAACCCAAGTGATTACTTAAAAGTAATTAACTTATGAAAGTCGGTAACTGTAATCTGATTATACAAATAAAAAATGTAATGTATTACATTAATATTTGATTAAAAATAATTTTGATTATAGTAACTAATTACTTTGTAATCATGGTAACACTTTATTATAAGGTTGTATTCCTTAACATTAGTTAATGCATTAGGTATCATGAACTAATAATGAACAATATATTTTTTACAGAAAGTCTTTGTTAATAATAAAAATATAATTGTTCATTGTTAGTCTATGTTAGTTCATAGTGCATTAACTAAAGTTAGCATATACAACTTTTGATTTTAAAAATATATTACTATATGTTGAAATTAACATTAAACAAGATTAATAAATGCTGTAAAAGTATTATTCATTGTTCATGTTAACTTATGTTGTTAACTAATGTTAATAAATGGAACCTCATTGTAAAGTGTTACCGTAATCATATTACACCCAAAACAGATCTGGATTAATATGTGAATTACAAATCAAGCACGATTTGCTCTCTTCCAGGTATGTAAATATTTTGTGAAGCTTGACGAAAATGTATTTAATTCTTGCTGTGATTAGTTTTGATGCAAAAAATAATTTTTTCAGCAATTTGCTTCATTTAGTCGGTTTGCTCTAGGTGTGAATAGGCCTTTAAAGAATGCACTATTTTTTGTTCTATCCAAACTATGCTTGCAAAGATTATTGATTGTTTTATTGATTATTGACACATTATGCATAATGTGGCAAAGAGAACATGTGAGAAGATTGATTTAGGCCATATATAATACCAATATCTCTCCTCTGACCTGAATACAAGCGACGAAAGAATTTGAGAGCATCTCAAGTCTGCACATGAACTTTACGGCAGTAATCAGATGTGGCTTTAGATATGACCTCATGCAATAAGGGAGTGGAAATGAAAAGAACAGGAATGCGAATGGGAAGGATCCTGCTCAAAACCAGATGACTTGAACACCCAAATCCTCAGGACTGCAAACTATCTTAGTGACCTCTCAAATTTATTCTGCGTTTAATCTGTCTTCCAAAATGTGACTTCTTTAGTAATCAGATAAAGAAATAGCAGGTACCAATGCCTGGAAGACTGGGATAAGTTGCTGGATAACCTGACTTGATTTTGTTTGACCTGATATCAAACCCCCTTATCAGAGTTCTGGATCATGAGAGAGCTCAAATCTGTTATCATAAACTCTGTTTGAAATCACAAACAAACTCCAGGAGGAGGCCAAAGACAACACAGAGAAAGAGGCAAGATGAAACAAGGAATCTCCTGGAGATAAAAACCAACTGCAGGCAGTCCAAAGTCCTCCAAGGGTCAGGGCCAAAGTTCAAAACCCTATGTGTATGTAAGGGTTCAGGAAAGAGGATGCACTGTGAAGTCCACTGACAAAATATGCAATGAATCCAGAGAAAATTCCAGAAAGGAACTCAAAACCAACAAAGGACTGACTTGAAGACAAGTTCAGGCTCCAAGATCATAGAAACCCCAATCCTACATTCAAGAAAGATAAAAAACGTTATTTGTTTTGCTTGAAGTAAATAGAAGTATTTGCAAGGCAGCAAAAGAACAGTGGTAAAGTTTTAGGCAAAACGAGATAGCTGGAAAAGTTAGAAAGCCAAGTATTGAAAGAAAAAGGGAGAGATTGGCAGTTATTTGCAACGTATAAATCGATATATACTGTAAATAGATGTAAGAAATAAGATAAATCACAATTCAGAATGAAAATAGTAAGGTAATGTTATTGTTGTTGGTCAGATTCAACCAATCAGTCAACATTCAATGTAAGTCAAAGGGAAATTTTCACTGCAAAAAATTTGAATTTTTGTCTTGTTTTCCAGTAAACATTACTAAACATTCTCCAAACAGGATCAATTTACTGGAGAAGCAGAATGGCATACGATAATTTGTCTGGCTTTCAGAGAAATCTAACTAAATATAGTAACGTTTCTGCTTAAAACAAGAAAAAACTATTTGCCAATGGTGTAAGAAAAAAAAAACTTGATTCAAAGGAAAAACAAGTTTCTTTTTCTTATCCAATTGGCAAATAGTTTTTAAGAATAAACCTTCCCTATTTTTTAGATTTCTCTGAAAATAAAACTCTGGAGCAGTCCTTTTTTCTTTTCTTCTTGTTTTAAAGATGTTTAGATATTTTAACCAGAAAAAACCCAGTAAGAAAGTGATTTTTTGCAGTCTTCATGCTTCAAAGTTTCAAACAAAGCTAGATAGCTCACATAAGCTACCATCAAATAATTTAACTGCTGAAGTTTGATACTTAGGGTTAACCCTAACCAGAATGTTTGTGTGATATTAATATGGTGCTGCCTTACAAGTGCTGTAACACAAATATGAAAAATCCTGATTCCCAAAATAGCTAAATCTCAGGATTGGAATAATAATAATAATAAAAAAATGTATTAAAAACATGGCTGATGATTGTGAAAAATATGTAGGCCTGTCTCATGAGATCTGACAATATGGAATATTTGCTAACCTTTGACTTTTCTTTCAGCATGAAGCGCAGCATTACACAAAGACAGGAGGTAAGTTGTATTGAATATAAGTCAATAACTCATATTGCTGTTCAGAGTAAGGGTCAAAGCTCACGCTCTCGTTCCAGGCGTTTTACATACTCAAGCTTTTATAGCATCCTTGTTTATGGTGAGACGATACACAGAATACTGAGCTGTAGCAGAGATATGCTGAGATTAAACACACATATACTAACTTTGGGAAAGGTCAGTGAGCTGTATTTGTGTGTGTGTGTGTGTGTTGGCTATTCCTCTTAAAATGTCAACTCTTCCCCCACTGCTGCAGTCATTTGTCACCCTGCCACCCTGTCCTAATACCCTGTCCATATTTATGTGGCCGGCAGCCTCTGACCAAACACAAGTAATAAATAAATGACCCTTCAGCTCCTTGACTCACCAACACATCATTATTTATTAGTGCCTACACAGCACATCCCGCATCATTTGTGATTAATGTTAGCTCAAATCATAAGACTTTTTGAGGAGAGGTGTGCTATTATTTTTCTAAGTGACCAGACCTACAATTTTTGCCTGATGGATGATGAAACAACTTTGTCCCAATATTCAAATAATGTGGACGGTATAACCTCGATTAGCAGTATTTTATACATATCCAGCAACTCATTATTGGAACATTACATATCAATGTTTCTAGAATGTTTTGATGTTAATACAAATAAAGTTGAGATCACTTTTTTTAGGTATGACATGCTAGCTGCCGAACTTAAAAGATACTGTGGTCTGTCTGGGTTTCATCCATTCGAGATGCACCAGGCGCACACACTCACAGCCCGGCCACGTCCTCCTACTCGTCACATTCTCTAAAATTATAATCAGATTACTTTACTGATTACTACACTGAAAAGTAATCACATTACTAATTACTTTAATTTTAAATTACTTTCCAAAATACTATATTTTCCGCTCAACAAATTCAAAATAATGCCTATTTTCTCTTTGTTCATTGTCACACACATTTCAGCTGTCACAGAATCACAAACAGACGTACATATGTGTGTTACACATAAATAATATATTTTTAGAAATATTTCTAACCCAACTAATTACTTTCATTGAATGTCAGTAACTGTAATCTGATTACAAAAAAATTCAAATGTAATGTGTGATACTACTTTTTCCTGCCTAAAAGTAATTAGATTACAGTAACTAATTACTTTGTAATCCAATTACACCCAACACTGCCCAGGTGAAATGTCCACAGAAGTTGTTTTCAGCTGTACAGGATGTAATGCAGTGAAGAAGAATGCATATTTTATACACTGTATACCCCCAAACCCAAACCCCAAACCTTACCATCAGTGAAGTAAAAATGTATTATTAGGGGGGAAACTGCAACCTCTGAATCGCACTTGTCAGTGCAACACGCTTAAGGTCATACCACAAGGGAAATTAAACATACTTGAGCTGATGCAAATATTTCTGATGGGAGATGGCCAGTGAGTCGCCATAATGGGGCCAATCCTAGTATTGGAATTTTTGGAAACAACATGCAGACTTCCCATGTGATCATGTTGCATTTTTTTTTCTATGAAGTTCTTTAAAAATACATTAAAAATGCAATTCACACAAAACATTTACTGTGAACATGTTTTCATTTTTCTAGTCATTTCGATATGGTGTTGTTACAATACAGAGACAGTAAAATAAAATAAAATAAAAATAAATGTCTCATTAAAAGCTGTAATTCTTGAAAAAAGAAATGTCTGCATTAGTAGTTTGGAATAATCTTTCATTACTATTTCTTAAAACAAACAAACAAAAAAAAACAAAACAGTGAAACAATGTTTTTTAAAATAATAACATTTAAAAAACTCCTGTCCACTAAATCAAAGTCAGGTGGTGTAACCAACATGCAGATAGCTATTCTGTGCCACACATTCACACTTCTTGATATCCGTGACTCAATAAAAGAGATTTGTAAATAAATATTTTTTACTTTGTTAAATATGCTTGACAACTTTTTTTTTTTTAAATCACATAAAATCACATAAAAATGTATGAAGCCAACATGGACTCAAAGATTACATTTCTATGAACTTGACAGGATTTAAACTAGATTTTTATGATAATTTCTCAGTTTTATCACCATGGATGATCTTTTTTTTTTTTTTTTTTTGACTTTTATAGGAAAATTATGTATTTAGTTGTTAATTATTTTATATTTATTTTGTATAGCACTTTAAATTGAAATGGATTAAAAACTAAAGGAAAATAGAGACAAACAAAGATTAACAGAAAAGAGAGATTGAGCAGGTTAAGACTGAATTTCTTATCAGATACTCTAGAAAACTGCTGGAATTCAGGATCATGAAAAGCAGACAGACGTGCCTCAGATAAGCTGACTTCCACCTGGATTCAAACTCAACTGCTTTTACTACATAGATAGACTGTGGCATATGATATTTGATTAAGGATAACAACAAATACATTATATTGCATAATATTGTATAACACATGGGTTGTTGCTTTTTTTCATTGTCTGGGAATGTCTGTCATCAAAAGTCTTTTACTGAAACTTATCCAGTGTCCAGATTTGCAGTGACAAGGTTTGCCGAGTGCTTAAGATGTTAAACTTATGATCCTGAAACCTCCTCATACACGCGTTCTTCACGTACACGTACACAGCCACTGTTGTTGTTTCTATCTTCGTCTACTGATGTTTAGACGGGATTGCATCTTCTAGCGCTCCTTTGTTCATGACAGCAACTGCTCAATTGTGAGTGTTGCCACCTTGTGGACCCATTAATAAGTGCAAATAATTCCAGGCGCATGAGCATACTTGAACTACTACAAACTGGTCCTGTAAAAGCAGCTGCATCTTTTCCTTGTTGGAAATGATGTAAAACACTTGCAGGCTTGTGGGTCTGGCAGGGTCATAACCCAGCACCTGAGCTAATCATGGACATTATCAAAACAGCATGCTCTTTGGGGTCTGTTTGTTAATGAAATCCAGGGTGGCCTCTCGCTCTCCCTTCACTGCCTGGCCCAGGCCCTCGTAACAGCACCTGGAACAGGCAGTAAACACCTCTGCCCCAGTGCTGGATGAATGGGGTGCTAAAACTGAACAGGGCAGAAGAAGAAACATTTCGATTAAGCTGTAAATCAGGCAGTGCACACAAGGAAATCATAAGATTTTAAGCATCAGAATATATGTGGCCTGCTTAATCATTTTGAGTTACTTTGATCCAGAAACACATTTTGAGTTTTTTGCACTACAGTAAAAAGTAAAGTCTTTTTCTAAAAGTAAAGTCTAAATTATTATATCATATAGAAACGGTAATTATATAATTAGGAAACTTAAACTTTCCTATTTACTTTAGTGTATAAAACTCAAAATGTGTTTCTGGGTCAGAGTGACTCAAACTGATGGAGCAGGTCACATACACCGATCAGCCACATCATTAAAACCACCTGCCTAATATTGTGTAGGTCCCCCTCGCGCCGCCAAACCCGCATCTCAGAATAGCATTCTGAGATTATATTCTTCTCACCACAATTGTACAGAGCGGTTATCTGAGTTACCATAGTCTTTGTCAGTTCGAACCAGTCTGGCCATTCTCTGTTGACCTCTCTCATCAACAAGGCATTTCTGTCCGCAGAGCTGCCGCTCACTGGATGTTTTTTGTTTTTGGCACCATTCGGAGTAAATTCTAGAGACTGTTGTGCATGAAAATCCCAGGAGATCAACAGTTACAGAAATTCTCAAACCAGCCTGGCTGATCAGTGTATAATGTTAGTGGGAACTTAATACAGTGCATAACACAACAAACTAGCATTCATCAACCGGGATGGCCAAGTGGTTAAGGTGTTGGAAACATGTTCTCGTGGATTTGATCCCCACTCCTGATAGAGTAATGCAAATTTTAAATGGAATAGTCGTGGTCTGTCAACAAAGAAACAAACTGCTTTCTTAAAGTGGTTCTGAAGAACTCTGTTGAAGAAGCAAAGGGAACTCTCATCACTTTAAAATTGACCAGGATGGCAGAGTGGTTAAGGTGTTGAACTTAAAAGCTAATGAACATATGTCTTTGTGGGTTTGAATCCCAGTCATGTGAGATCTAAATGGGATAATACTAAACAGTAATCTCAATTCTACCAGAAATTCCAGCAGATATGCTTTTAGACAGGTAGAGAAGGCAAGCTTATTTGCACAAGATGTGCTGTGATTTGAAAAGTTATGAGATTTACACATGGCTAAGTGGTTAAGGTGTTGAAATTGCCACCAAATGGACAAATGTCTATATGGGTTTGAACCCCACTCCTGGTACAGCACTATTAATTTTAAATGGATACATCTTAAAAAGGTTTCCTCAGTACACATTCAGTAATGTGTTTGTCAGTAAATACTACATTGTACTTTTATGTTACATATCTCTTTTGAAAATCAACATCTAATGTCGCCCTGACATCTGTGGTCATGAAGTCATTTGAGAGACTGGTGTTGGCCTACCTGAAGGACATCACTAGACCCTTTCTAGATCCCCTTCAATTTGCTTATCGAGCAAACAGGTCTGTGGATGATGCAGTCAACATGGGATTGCATCATTTCCTGTAACATCTGGACAGACCAGGGACATATGCAAGGATCCTTTTTGTGGACTTCAGTTCGGCTTTCAACACCATCATCCCAACTCTTCTCCGGACTAAATTACACCAACTCTCTGTTCCCATGTCTATCTGTCAGTGGATTACCAGCTTTCTGACAGACAGCAGTTTGTGAGACAGGGGAAATTCACTTCCAGCACCTGTACAATCAGCACTGGTGCCCCCCAGGGATGTGTGCTCTCCCCACTACTCTTCTCCCTCTACACCAACAACTACATCGCCAAGGACCCCTCTGTCAAGCTCCTGAAGTTTGCAGACGACACCACTGTCATCGGCCTCATCCGAGATGACGATGAGTCTGCATACAGAAGGGAGGTTAAACAGCTGGCTGTCTGGTGCAGTCAAAACAACCTTGAGCTGAACACGCTCAGAACGGTGGAGATCATTGTGGACTTTAGGAGGAACCCCCCAACACTGGCCCCCCCCACCATTCTAAACAGCACTGTGGCAGCAGTGGAGTCATTCAGATTCCTGGGCACTACCATTTCACAGGACCTGAAGTGGGAGACCCACATTGACTCCATTGCGAAAAAGGCCCAGCAGAGGTTATACTTCCTTCGCCAGTTGAGGAAGTTCAACCTGCCACAGGCGCTGCTGATACAGTTCTACTCAGCAGTCACTGAGTTTGTCCTCTGCACTTCAGTAACTGTCTGGTTTGGTTCAGCTATGAAATCAGACATCAGAAGACTACAAAGGACAGTTCGGACTGCTGAGAGGATTATTGGTCCCCCCCCCCCCCCCCATCCCCCCCCAGGAAAAAGGCTGGAAAAATCACTCTGGACCCCACTCACCCTGCCCACTACCTTTTTGAACTGTTGCCTTCTTGCTGACACTTCAGAGCTCTGAGCACCAGAACCGTCAGGCACAGGAACAGTTTTTTTCCCCAGGCTATTCATCTCATGAACAGTTAAACTGCCCCATTGAGCAATAATTAATGTGAAATACACAGCTTAGTCTTTTTATATTATCCAACACATCCTACCTCTACAATTTGTATTTAGATTTACACTACGTATGTTTATGTGTGTGTGTGTGTGTGTATGTATGTATATGTGTGTATATATATATATATATATATGTGTGTGTGTGTGTGTGTGTGTGTGTGTATGTATGTATATGTATGTATATATATTCATATATGTGTATATGTGTATATATATGTGTGTGTATGGGTGTATGTGTGTGTGTGTATGTATATGTGTGTATATGTATGTATATGTGTGTGTATATATATATATATATATATATATATATATATATATATATATATATATATATATATATATATGTGTGTGTGTGTGTATGTATATATATGTATATGTTCATATGTATGTGTGTGTGTGTGCGTGTGTGTGTGTGTGTGTATATGTATGTATGTATGTATGTATATATATATACAGTATATATATATATATATATATATATATATATATATATATATATATATATATATATATATATATATATATTGTCTATTGTGTATTCTATATATACTTTTTTCTTTTCAATATTTATCTATTTTTTATTCAATTTTAATTATTTTATCTTGTTGCTGTTTTTGTATTGTTGTGTACTGGAAGCTCCTGTCACCAAGACAAATTCCTTGTATGTGTAAGCATACTTGGCAATAAAGCTCATTCTGATTCTGATTCTAATGAGAGCTTTTATAACACTTAGTATTTGATTTAAGAGGGAACTAATATACATACGATCCACCCATATTGCAGAAAGTAGCACAGTACCAAGTCCAATGGCTTGTTCTGCTGAATGGAATGATAGGTTTAAAATGTCCTGTGAGTTTGTGGCCTGCTGTGTAAATCTTTCCATCCTTCTAAGGGGGAATATAGACTCCATTCAATTTTAGAAACACTACCAGTCAAAGGTTTGGACACACTTGACTGAATTTATGTTTCTCCTAATCTAAAAGGAATATTTTGCATCCAATACAAGCTCAATCAACAGCATTTGTGGCATAATGTTAATTACGTATAAAAAATAAAAAAAATTGTCAAGATGTAAAGATCTTAGAGTGATAAAACTGCTTACTAACCTTATCTGTGATAAGTTGTCATGTTGTAATATTGGATATAACTTTACACAGATGAGGTTAGTAAGCTGTTTTATCACACTAAAATCATGTTACACATAAAACATATAATGTTTACATCATATGGCTATACTTTTGAAATGATGTGTATTTTAGAGTTTATGTACTAGCCCCATTCATTTCCATTGTAACTGTATGATTTTTGCTTATTTTATAAAATAATAATAATAATTATAAAGTAGGGATAAAATTATTTTATGTGAAAATCTACATTACATAAAATAATCACAATTTCAAAAGTATGGCCAAAAGACATAAACAATGTGAGTGTTAGTGTGATAAAATCACTTACTAACCTTTTCTGTGTAAAGTTATAACCTAAAACCCCAAAATGACTGAAAAATTACGATTTAAATAACTTTACAGCTCAAATAATACATGCGTTTTAACAGAAGAATTAATGTAAGTGCTTTTATAAAATTATAAGCTTCAAATTTGACCCCATTCACTTCCATTGTAAGTGCCTCACTGCAACATCGATTTATGCTTTTTCAAGAAAAGGAGGGACGAGTTGAAATTATTTTTTGAGGTAATCATCATTATGCAAAAAATGCTGTTGATTAAGCTTAAATTATATTTAACACGGAATATACCTTTAAGTTGTATTAAACCCGAAATATATCTTTAAAAACATTTTGATCTGAAGATTTATGCTTAAATAATTGACATTAGTTTTGTAGACACATGTAAATTGTGCCTATACTGTATGTATTTCTTTACAAAAGTAACATTTTAATAATAATAATAATGTTTTAAAATGGATGAGTTTGACCAGTTCGTGAGAGTAAAGCAGTCAACAAGTGTCCACCATATATGGAAACTCCTTTGATACGGTTTAAAAATCTCAAGATGCACCAAATGAAGTTGGTCGAAAGAATGACCAGAGTTTGCAGAGCTGTAATCTAGACAAAGGTTGGCTACTTTGAAGAAACTAAAATATATTTGATTTGTTTTTGGTCACTACATAACTCCCATATATCCATCTGTGTTCCCTACACAAAAAGAAACATCTTAAACCAGCCTAAACTGGAGTGCTGGTCTTAGCTGGTCTCCCAGCCTGGTCTAACAGGTTTGTTTGTTAATTAAATTTTACTGCCCACATCTCAAAAACAGCCCAGTCATGTAGATTTGCACTCTACAACATCAGGAAGATAAGACCCTTCCTCTCTGATCATGCCACATAATTCCTTAGTCTCTTGTCATATCTAGACTGGATTACTGTAATGCTCTTTTAGCCAGCCTTCCTGCATGCAAATGATACAGAACGCAGCAGTATGGCTGTCTTCTACGAACCCAAGAGAAGCATGTTACACCCCTCCTTGTCACTCTACACTGGCTGCTGGCTGCTGCACATATCAAGTTCAAGGCTCTGATGTTGACATACAGAAAAGTCACTGGGTCTGCTCCAGCTTGCCTAAAATCATTCCTGCAGAGCTACGTTTCCACCAGAAAGCTGTCATCTGAAAATTAGCAGAGCCTTGTTGTACAAACACAACGAGGCACCAAATCACTTTTCCCGGACTTCACTGTACCTCGATGGTGGAATGACCTTCCCTACTCCATCCGTGAAGCAGACTCCCTCTGTCTTAAAAACAAAACAAAAACAACAACAACAACAAAAACAGCTAAAGACAACTTCTTGACCAAACATTCAAATTAATAATTAAAATAATATTAATTATTGGGTCACTTTAATCTCTGTTTTGGCATGTACTTTTTTGATGTAATTGAAACGTTGTAATGCAGCACTTTTTGTGTTACTGTCTCCTTAAGATGAATTGCTTATGTTGTATCCTTCCTCATTTTGTAAGTCGCTTTGGATAAAAGTGTCTGCTAAATGAATAAATGTAATTGTAGTAATAATAAATAATATAATAAATATTAAATAATAATAAGTTCACTGGTGGCCTAAAATAGGTAAAGAAGTTAAGGAAACGAAGAGGCTACAATAAGCTTGAGTTATTGAGTCAGAAACCGATCTCTAATAAAGCATGTTCCTTCTGCTCCATCTAACTCAACCTCCTCCAACCCCATGTCATTAATCGAGAGAGAACCAGTGTGTTATATTGATTTGAAGCACCCTACGGTGAGCAATCCTTTCCTCCGTGACCTGTCTGGTATGACGGACAAAAGAAACGGGAAAAAAAACAGATAGAATTTAAGCACACGCTGGGAATCACTAGTCTACAATATTAAGAAATCATTCGCACCAAAAAGCCACCACAATTACCCAACAAGAGCTCTCAAAGAAGATAATGAGTGTGAGCATTAGTGTGCTCTTCAAAGGTGACTCTCTGGCCCCCCTTAACTGTGATCTATCAGGATTTTTTAGGAGATGGACAGGGAAAAGTAGTGGCCCTACTAAAGGAGAAGCCATTTAAAACCAAGAACAATTGAACAGTCATTAACATGGCAAAGGTCTGCTCATTACAAGGGATCATTAGAGGTGCTCTCAGATGAAAGGGACCCTGCTTGCATTCCACATTAGGAGGTGTCCACTATTTTTAAAGAAGAACTGGGTAGAAAGGGGGTTAGGATAAGAAACAGTGAATAAGCTCAAAATCAAACCTCCCCTACAAACTTCACATCCTTACTTTTGAATCTGTTGACAATGTTGAGAAAATTAACCTGTCATGAATCTGTATTTTTGCATTATTTCATTGAAAATATATATTTAATGATATTAAAAATATATATTGTCTTCCTGGCAGACAATAATAGAGGCTAAAAAATCCCATTGACTTAAATTTATGGAGGGACCAGATCCCTATGTAGTCATCACTGTGTCTTGGCAGCAGGCTCTTTTTGAGCCGGCAACCACGACAACACCCTAGAAACCTCTAGAAACCCCCCAGTATACCCTGACAACCACATAGCAACAGACTACAAACCACCTAGCAACACTAGAGCAACTGAATAGCAATGCCTCGGAAACCAACCACAACATTCTGGCATCATGGTGGTGAGTTTTGCACAAGCCAGCACCAAACACATTTTCTATAGGAAAAAAAAAAAAAAAAAAAAAATATATATATATATATATATATATATATATATATAATTTATAAGCAATATCACATGAGTAAGAGTGCGATATGGCCCTATATGGCCACAGGTAATCACAGCAGTGCTGATTTAGGGCCATATAGCACGATTGAGAGTGTGATATTGCTTATATACAACAGTTCAGTGAACAAGGAAAAATTTGGAAAAACTGAATACGGTCACAAAAAACGCATTTGTGCATGGAACTACTTCTTACGCGATGGATCATAATCTGCCGTTGCTGGTTCAAACCGAATGATGCGTCCAAGCCTCACAAAAACATCACTTCAGAACTACTAGTATCACAGCTTGGGCTGTTTCTAACATATTACTGGAGAAACAAGGATATGTGTGTGTGTGTGTGTGTGAGAGAGAGAGAGAGAGAGAGAGAGAGCGAGAGAGAGAGAGATGGAGTGTGTGCAATCACCTGTTGATGATGCTGTAGTCTGTTAGTCAGCTTTCTGAAGATAATGTCATTTTAGTCAAATTCATCCTATTTTCTCAGTGGAAAAATAGCCGTACAAGCGGGGGTATTCCTCCCTATTTCGTGGTAGCTGGTTCGCAAAGTCATTCACAACTATAGAAACCACAGTCTCCTCCGCCATTTTGTCCTCTCCAATGTGGAAAGTCTGGTAAGAAATAAGCACCTTGAGTTTGTGTAATTAATCAGTCTGTTGTGTCTCTCAGCTGTGATGAGCCTTAATGCTGAAGTTGTTACAGTTTTTTGCGATCGCTACGACAATTTTTTCAATACTTTTAACAATTTTGCTTAACACAGTTAGCACAACATCTGTCTGTGTAGGCTATACAATTAACACATTTCTTGTTGGTTTGACACAAAATGCATACAGTTAACACAAAATTAAAATGCTTGAACATCTTTTACACACAAGCTCAACCAAGACAATGGATTTTTACTGCCAAATTTACAAATGCTTTCACACTGTATGTCAGAACAGATAACATCATGTTCTAAACCTAACTGACAGGCTTAAGTCAAAGTGAACAGCTGTTCATATTGTGAATTGAAACACAAATATATCCCCTGTATTTTATTCCATTGCTACTGAGAAACAGCTGATTGAAGTTATGCAAATAAATCACAGCTGATTCCCATCTAGGAAACACACTCAGGTGTTGAGTTTCTTTCAATCGCATGACCATATGGTATACAATCAAAGAGGACCTCTTTGAGCTGATCTTGTGTGGAAAAGGAACAACATGGAGCAACACAAGGAAAGTAAGAAAAATGCCTGCACGAGGGAGAGAAAGACGAGTACCAGGACAAGGGAGAGGAGTGGAACAAGGGCAAGGGAGAGGAATGCCTGGACAAGGACAAGGTAGAGAGAGTTAGTTAGAATGGAGAGGTGTTAGAATGCGTGGTGGCGCTCAAAGAAGGGGCAGAGCTAGGGTAACTGATGAAATAAGAGCTACTATCATAGACCATGTCATAAACCACAGGCTATCATACAGAGAGGCTGGTGAACGAGTACAGCCAAATCTCAGCCGGGACACAGTGGCATCCATTGTCCGGATTTTTCGAGAAACCAATAGGTAGGATATTGTATAAGGGCTTCTCCTACTGCAAAGTGTAAATAATTTTACCATGTATTACAGTGACTGTATGCCTCCTGTCTCTAATATGTAACTGTATTTTGTCTCTCTAAGGATTCAACGCTACCTCCCTCAGGGGGCAGAGGAAAGTTCCTAAATGAAGAACAGAAACTTGCTATTGTCAACATGGTGATTACTTTCAGAGAGTCATGGATTTGAAGGCCAATCAAGTCCCACATGAAATGATCTACGTTGACGAGGCTGGCTTAAATTTGGCGAAAAGGCGTCAGTGCGGAAGAAACATAATTGGCAAAAGGGCCACTGTTACCGTGCCGGGCCAGAGAAGAGCCAACATCACCATGTGCGCCGCAATCTCCAACAACGGTGCACTCCTGCATAAATATTAGATTGGCCCGTACAACACCGACCGCCTTCTCCTGTTTTTAGAAGACCTGCACGAAAGACAGGTGCCAGAGGTAGAAAGGGGACAGGTGGGAGACCACTTGCCAATATATGTGATCACATGGGACAATGTGGCATTCCACCATTCCCGTGCAGTCACAGCCTGGTTTGATGCCCACCCGAGGATGATGTCCCTTTTCCTTGCCCCTTACTCCCCTTTTCTCAACCCCATTGAGGAGTTTTTCTCAGCCTGGAGATGGAAGGTTTTTGACCATCGTCCACAGGACCAAATGTCCCTCCTGGATGCAATGGATGCTGCATGCCAGGACATCACAGCAGAACACTGCCAGGGGTGGATAAGGCATGCCAAAAGATTTTTCCCAAGATGCCTTGCCAGAGAAGATATCAGGTGTGATGTGGATGAGAACATGTGGCCAAATGCAGAAGATTAGAAGATGACTTTTTGTTTCTTTTTTTTATTATTCTTCTGTGGCTTTTTCTGTTTGTATATTTTGTATTTTCACATAACAAATGGCAGCTATATTGCATATTTTTGTTATCTTGCAGTAATGTCCTGTTGCAAATAAAGCCTTTACTGCAGCAATTCTGTCTTCTTTTTTTCATAAACCGTACATTCTATAAAGCTACTCTGAGATGGGTCATTCATTTTTTGTATTGAATTTCTGCAGCAAAAGAAACAAAATGCGTGCATTTACTAAACCCAACAAAACAAAAATGTAGAGAGGCTTCAAAAGAAACTGCAATGCAAAACACAATCTATGATCAATACAATATGCTGTCTATTGTATAATGGCAGACCTGACACATAAAATAATGCAGTTTCTGTAATTCCATCTGATGTTAGTGTTTTTATGACATTGTGCTATGATTGACTAAATGTTCCTGTTGGAAGAGAACATGTGTTAGTGTTTTGGAATAATTATTTGATTTTGAGACATGTTTGCAGTGTTTTGGTAGACATAGTGTATTGTGTTAGTATATTATTGTATTTTGAAAATTAGTGTTGGAGTTTAGTTTACAATGTGTGATTTTGAGCATGAAATTAACCGTTTTGCCAATTGTGTGTTGTAGGTGTGTTGGTGCGTTGAGTTTAGGAAAATTGTTAAAAGTATTGAAAGAATTGTCATAGCGATCATAAAAAACTATAGTTTAAAGCCGTTTATAGCTATTATCTAGCTTTAGTAGTGTAGTATTAATATGCGCGATCACGGAGTGCTGTTGAATATAAACACTGAGTGATGCTGACTCACTTGAAGTCACCAACTGGCTCATATTACACACAAAAATGGTCTTTTGCCTCCACCTGCTGGCTAAAATATGTAATGTCACAAAATTAAATGTAAAGAGACAGATGGCTCTTAAGACATCTGCACATCTCTTACACTTTAGTTTAGAATGGCACGAACACAAGCGGTGAAGTGTGTGGTGTGAGACCATCAGTACTCATGGAACATCTCTCGTCCAATCAGATTCAAGGACCGGAACTAACAGTTGTATAATACATAGACAGTATCACATATAGTGCATTCAAAAAAGTATTCAGACCCCTTAATTTTTTTCACATTTTATTAAGTTACAACCTTATGCAAAAATGCTTTAAATTATTTATTTTTTTACATCAGTCTACACTCCATACCCCATAATGACAAAGCAAACCCCAGATTTTTTATAACTTTGCAAATTTATTAAAAAGAAAAAACTGAAATATCACATTCACATAAGTATTCAGACTCTTAACTACAGTAAGTACATAGTTGAAGCACCTTTGGCAGCGATTACAGCCTCAAGTCTTTTTGGGTATGATGCGACAAGCTTTGCACACCTGGATTTGGGGATTTTCTGCCATTCATCTCTGCAGATCCTCTCAAGCTCTGTCAGGTTGGATGGGGACCATTGGTGGACAGCCATTTTCAGGTTTCTCCAGAGATATTCAATTGGGTTCAAGTCTGGGCTCTGGCTGGGCCACACAAGGACATTCACAGAGTTGTCCCTAAGCCATTCTTGGCTGTGTGCTTAGGGTCATTGTCCTGTTGGAAGATGAACCTTCGGCCCAGTCTGAGGTCCTGAGTGCTCTGGACCAGGTTTTCATTAAGGATATCTCTGTATTTTGCTGCGTTCAGTTTCCTTCAACCTTGAACAGTCCCCCTGTCCCTGCTGCTGAAAAACATCCTGACAGCATTATGCTACCACCACCATGCTTCACTGATGGGATGGTATTGCGCAGGTGATGAGCGGTGCCTGGTTTCCTTCAGACATGACGCTTGGAATTGAGGCCATACAGTTCAATCTTCATTTCTCACAGTCTAAGGGTCATTTAGGTGCTTTTTTGCATGTCTTGCACTGAGGAGAGGTTTCCGTCTGGCCATAAAACCCAGATCTGTAGAGTGTTGCAGTGATGGTTGTCCTTCTGCAAGTTTCTCCCATCTCCACACATGATCTCTGGAGCTCAACCAGAGCAAAAATAATGCATTGTCATTATGGGGTATGGCGTGTAAATTGATGTGATTTTTTTTTTTATTTAAAGCATTTTAGCATAAGGCTGCAACATGACAAAATGTGAAAAATATTAAGGGCTCTAAATACTTTCTGAATGCACTGTAAATTTGCCAGTCCCTCTTAGTCCCATCATTGGTAAAGAGCCATCTCATACAGAGCCACTGTGATTTTGTTCCTCATATTTTCATTTCGTAAGCTTGATACCAGGAATAAGTTGCCACATGGAATTCTAGAGTTACAATTTTAAAAGAAAAAACATTTTGTATATACAAATTTCAGTAGCAAAACTTGTGTTGGAAAATGTGTGAAAGCGAGGGAACTTTTGTTTTGTACATTATTTGCTTTGATTTTTATATCTCTGCTTTGATTTTATCATGACACCAATGGTCACACTATTGTTTTTACATTATAATGTAAGCCATTATTATGTACAATTTCCTAAAATTGTTGTTGTTGTTGATATTATTATTTGTTTTGTTTTTTTACTTACTGTCCAAAAGGCAAAGCTAATTTTTACTTGCAAATAGGGCTTGGCAATAGTTCATTTAGGATCTTGCACACACACCACCATAACCACCAAAACACAGCCTGACCTCCTTTCCCAGAGCTGCAAAGTCATTATAAGCTGTCCAGGACTTACTTTTGAGCTCCACACTCCCGGGAGACACAGGGATATGTATGTTGGTCAGTGGGGGAGGTGAGGGCTGGTGGGGTCCTACTCTTAAACGAGGAGCCGAGGAGGAACAGAGAGATTCAAAATGATGAAGGAGTCTTTGAAGAGCTAGAGGTGGAGGTCTGATGGCTCTTTGAGGTCTGCATGTGCACTGAAGGGCTTTTGTGTCAAAAGCTCCTGCAAGAATAGTTCACATTACTGCAGGACAATGTGTGGTTAAACTGTGCACAGAAAGAGGTTAATCCACAAAGAATAGGCTGGAGGCCGGCAAAGCTAGTGACACAAGGCCTGCAGAAAAGCATTATTCAATAAAACACTAATTAAAGCGTTTGCTTGGTGAGCCGTGCAGAAGACCATCAAAGCCGAACAGTTGTGTCACAAATGGAAAGATGCTTAAGGGGACGTGTTCACTTGGCATTAAGACCTGATAAGAACACACACATGGAGCAGCTGCGCAACTTGTTAAACACAGATCCAGTTATTAGGGACTGACCAGAAGGCATGACCAGGTGTAAAGCCCTGGGTTTTTTTTAAATACACCTTCATTTATGTAGGGAAGAGGATGGCAGAATTGTTAACGTGTTGGACGTAAGCTCCAACAGAAGCATCTCTGTGTGGGTTTAAGCATCACTCCTGGTAAAGCAGTACAAACATTAAGTGGAAAACAACAAACGTGATCTATGAGTAGATTTAGTTATCACCAAACAGATTTTTGACTATTACTGAAATATTCCGCTAAAGAAACAAATAGGTACAACATAGTGACCAGGGTGAATATTAAAAGAAATATAGTAAGAATATAGGATAGATGTGGTTGTGTTATCAACAAAGAAACAAAGTGGTCCTGAAGTATCAATGGGTATTGATTAGTGACCAGAATGGCTGAGTGGTTAAGGCTTTGGCTTCCAACTCTAATGGACAGATGTAGGTTGGAACCCCACTCTTGGTAGAGCTATATGAATTTTAAATAGAGTTAAGTAATGCTGCTTTGCAGGAAGAGTTAGTTGTTACTGACAAAGAAACAAACTGGTTTCTCAAAGTAATTCTTAAGTTCCATGTAAAAGTAACAAAATGATCTTTCATCAAAGACACAATGGCCATGATGGCTGAATGGTTAAGACATTGACCTTAAAATCCAATGGATGCATGGTTATCAAGAAAGAATCAAAGTGGTTAGCCATCAAGCATAGTGACCAGGATTGCTGAGTGATTAAGGTCTTGAACAGATGTCCTCATAGGTTCTAACCACATGCCTGCTAGAGTTATGAGAATTATAAGTGGAATTAATTAATGCTGCTCAGCATGCATATTTGTTTATGAGCACAGAAACAAAAACAGCAATAAAGGGATTTTTCATGCTTCCAATGAAGCCAGGCTGCGTCATGCTGCCTTGGTAGAGGAAAATACATTTTAAATGGAATATAGTAATACTGCTTTGCATGTAAATGTGTTATCAATAAAGTAGTTTTAGGTCTTAAAGTACGCTGTAAATGAAAAACAACAGTGCTTTAAGTGTAAACCAGTGACCAGAATGGCCGAATGGTCAAGGCATTAGACTTAAGATCCAATGGGTGCAAGCTGTGGGTTTGTACCCCACTCCTTTTAGAATGGGAAGTGCTTTAAATGAAATACGTTGTGAAAATCAGAGACTCTCTCCTCGAAATCTGTGATCAAAAGAGAAATGTTATGGTGATGTCTCACTTGTACATTTGTGATTGGATCACCCAAAATGCACCTTAATATGAGGTGTACACATGGTCTCAGTTGGGGACGAATGGTTGTGTAATTGATACACTACAGTCCTGAAGTGTTCTCACAAGCATGACAAAGAAACGGACTGTGAGTCGCAGGGTAACAACTGCAAGTCGTGTATGCTTGGCTTAAGCCATTCTACTTAAGATCCAGTGGATAATTGTCCTGGTGGGTTTGAACACCACTCCTGGTAGAGGAAGGTCAATTTTTAATTGAATACAGTAATTCTGCTTTCCATGGAAATGTGTTCCTCTACCACTAAAGTAGTTTCTCAAAGTGGTCTTAAAGTTCACTGTAAATGAAAAACAACGGGGTTTATTATTCATGAATTGACCAGGATGGTCGAGTAGTTAAGGCATTAGACTTAAGATCCAATGGACACATGTCCTTGTGGGTTTGAACCACACTCCTGGTAGAGTGATGTCATTTTTAAATGTAATAGATGTGGTCTATTAACAAAGTAACAGATAGATTTTCTTTTAGTAAATTGGTTCTGAAGAACCCTTTTGAAGAAACAAATAATCATCATTCAGAAATTGACCTCGATGGCTGAGTGGTTAAGGAGTTGGAATTAAGGTCCAATAAACACATGCCCTTATGGGTTTGAATCCCGCTCCTGATGGAGTAATGCAAATTTTAAATGAAACAGATGTGGTCAATAAAAATAAAACTGCTGTCTCAAAGTGGTTCTAAAGGATGCTGTTGAAGAAACAAAGGGATCTTTCATCATTCAGAAATTGATGAGGATGGCCGAGTGGTTAAGACAATGGATTTAAGACTTGCTGGACCTGTGGATTCTGACCTCACTTCTGGTAGACTGATGCACATTTTAAATGGAATAGATGTGGTTTATCTACAAACAAACTGCTTTCTCAAAGTGGTTATGAAGAACCCTGATGAAGAAACAAAGAACTCCATCATCATTCAGAAATTGACCAGGATTAAGGTGTTGGACTTCAGATCCAATGGACACGTGTCCTTGTGGGTTTAAACCCCACTTCTGGTAGAATGATGCACATTTTAAATGAAACAGATGTGGTCTATTAACAAAGAAACAGATAGATTTGCTTTTAGAAAAGTGGAACTGAAGAACCCTTTTGAAGAAACAAAGTAATGTGGCATCTTTCAGCAATTGACTATGATGGAAGAGTGGTTAAAGTGTTGGACTTAAGAGCCAATGGATGCATTCCTGCATGGGTATGAACCCTACTCCTGGTAGATTTAGGCATACTTTAAATGGAAAAGATGTGGTTTATCAACAAAACAAATTGTTTTCTCAAAATGGTTCTGAAGAACCTTGTTGGAGAAAAAAAGTCCTGTTGAACAAACAAAGGGAACGCACGCAGAGATGGGCCACTTCTATTTAAATGAATGGGAGAAACTGGAATGCCCAGCCAAGAAGCTCTAGCTCCCAACGGTCAATGGATGTAGAAAGGAAGTCCCGCCTTTAGAGGTAAAACAGCCAATCACCTTTTAGATACAGACATCGCCTGTCAATCGACTCGCTAATGCGCATGTGCATTAGCTGTACAAGCAGGGAAAATTGTGTGTTTTAGCATAATATGAGGTAAAGATTCCAATATTATCACATTTTATTGCTGATTTGAAAAATGATCTTTGATTGTAATCTTTCACTATTCAAGTAGATAAGAGCTGCACTGGCATGACTGGAAATAGCCTCCCGAGAGTATTCCAATGACGGCTGACAGTGGACTGACTTGCTAGAAAGACTTTGACTTTCATCACTCAGCAACTGACAAGGATGCCTGAGTGGTTAAGGTGTTAGACTAAAGATCCAATGGATGCATGGTCTATGGGTTCAAACCCCACTCCTGTTAGAGTGATGCAGATTTTAAAAGGACTAGATGTGGTCTATCCAAAAAAAACAACTGTTTTCTGAAAGTGGTTCTGAAGAACCCTGTTGAACATACAAATGGAATTCTCATCACTCAGAAACTAACCAGGATGCCCAAGTGGCAAAGGCTTTGGACCTAAGATCCAATGGACACATTTCCTCATGGGTTTGAACCCTACTTCTGGTAGAATGATGCACATTTTCAATGGAATAGATGTGGTCTATGAACGAAACAAACTGGTTTCTCAGAAAATTTCTAAAGTACACTGTTAAAGAAAGAAATGGTTTAATGGTACAGTATAGTGGTTAAGGTCTTTAACTTAAGACTCAATTGACGTATGTCAGTGTGGACTTAAATCCCAGTTCTTGTAGAAATGTGTGAATTTTAAAATGGAAAACAGTAGTCATGTAATAAAAAAAACTAGCTTCACAAAGTGGCTTGAAGTACCCAGTAAATTAATTAAAGGGATTTTTAGCTTAATACAGAAACCATTTTAACCGAGTGGTTAAGACGTTGGCCTTAAGATTCAATTGATGCATGTCCTTGTGGATTTCAAATCCCCCTCCTGGTAAAATCACACAAGAGTATTGCATGGGTAGTATTCCTCATTTGTAAGCTCTATTGGATGAAAAATGTCTGCTAACTGAATAATGACTGCATTTATGTAAGCGCAGTGCTTCTAACTATGCAAGCCTGATTTCATGCATTGTTGGGTTCCAAAATGTATCAGACGCAATTCAAGTATTCATTGTTTTCTCAACATTGCCACAAGGGGCGCTCTTGTGAGATTAGTGAGAACTTTCCACTTCTATGGTGAGCTTTCTTTTTAAAGCCAATTACAGTTTAATGGCACGGATGTTTGAATGTAACTCTGTCGCCCCCTTAAGCATGTTCAACCGAACCGCACATTGGCAATGCGGCGACCAAGAACTCGCATCTGAGGTCACATTGTGTAGGGTATGTTTCGGCTTTAAATGAGCGTGTTTACACGCACAACAATACACTGATAAATATTAACGTAAGAAGCCTCTATGCACATTGGATAAGCCAGTAAGAATGCTGGTAAAGGTGTTGACATGAAGAGTGAAATTGGGATGATGGAAAAAACCTACATGTGCCGAATGGACTTTTGAATCTGTATTCTGGACACAGAAGACAGAATAATGGTAAAATATTTATTTGAAGGTCAAACGTGCAGTGGGCTGATGTCGTTTTAATAACCAGATGTTTATTTTTTCTGACAAACCTCTTTTTCTGCTCTCCCCTGTGTACAGTGGCTCTATTTTTCTGAAGAAAGAAAAGGCAGGTCTTGTCTCACATGAGCACTTCTCTGTGAGTGCTAATAAGAACCATTTCAGCAGGGACGCCTGCTGATGCAGAAAGTGAAAGGCTTGGCGGGCAGTGAGTGACAGTTTGTATATAGATGCTATCCACACCTTCTACTGAGCAGAGTTAGTGTTGATCTGTCCGTCGCTATGGCACCCCTGGAATATTAAGCCACCAGAAACCATGGTTACTGAGCTATTTGTGCTTTCAATTCCCACAAGACTGAAGCTGGTTTAATGAACACACTCATTTCGACAAATTGCTGTTGCTTAATTTAAAATTGATTACATTCAAGAGCAATTTCACGTGCTATTCAAACAATAAATTATACCACATGGGCATTTCTCCAAAGAGCTGAACTAAAGAAATCTGTCTTAATATTTGATCTGACATGTTCAATTAAAGTGTGTAATTTTTTCGAGGATAAAATACTCATATCCCAGATGAATATGCAGAGACGTCTGCAGGATAAGTAAGCTTTTCGTAGGATCATTTACCCCAACATTGTTAACACTGTGGCACTATGAAAATATTACTCTATTTAAGCACCCCGACATACTCATTCACTATTCACTGTAAAGCTGATGCCAGTTAGTTCACTATATGGTAAAAGGTGAGAGTAAATGAGTGAATTAAGACTCAGACAGTACTGCTCATTGTGTATGAAGTTACATACAAGTCACGTCCCCACTGACGGAAAACACTACTTGAAAAGCAATCAGGCTGTTCAGAATGAAACATATTTACAAAAAATTAATTTAAATCTAATTCCAAACTACATACAAATGTAGTTTGAATCAGGCTTGTAAAATTTGATGCATTTGTTTTTTCAGACTACAAGCAGCTATACAAATTTGAGTCAGTATAAGCCAAATTGCATTCAGATGCAAATGATTGCCTCTGTTTTACTTTCTAACAATCATATTGTAAAATCATACAGTGGTTTGTTGCCAGGTAATAGCTTTAATTGGCATGTAATTACAGCTCAAAATGGATAGTTTTGCCAGCGTCCATATAATAATCTCCTGTACATGTATTTTCCTCTTTGCCTCACTGAAGGTGACCGTACATATTTTTTGTACTGCCCAAAATCTCTAAACACGACTGCAAAGAAAAGGCATTTAAAAATGGAAATAAAGATACATTTTTTTGCACACCTTTCTTTTATCCATTCTTTAAAAAAAATTTTTGCATCCATAATCTGTTTACTGCTCTGTCAAACATTTCACTGCTTGAATTATCCAGGCATATGCAGTTATAACTCTTTCATTAGGCTTCATTAATATATGTATTTCCAGGGAATCAACCCTGGAAATACCCACGGCCGTGCCTTTGTTAGCACCATGTTTTATCAGTTTAGCTATAAAAACTTATTTTCCTCAAGCACATCTGCCTCATTGCTGAGCCCCAACACCAGGACTTTCTTGTGTTTTGACTGTGGTATAACTGTAAATTGGGGAAACCTGATTGTGCCTTGTCAGAGAGTCACCAGTAACGGTCCACTTCCCTTTGGTAGCGTGGTTCTGAACAGCAGGACAAGCCTGGTTTTTCTCACCCTACCTTCCCATCTGACAACAAATAAACAGCCAGAGGTCTTTAATGTGCCATACAGATGACACCTCTGCTCTTCTCCTTCACAAAGACTTCAGGAAGCTTTGGGTGTCAAGACAAATATTATGGCAGTGGATCTTCATTTGGCGTGTGTCTGAGGCTCAGGTCTTGCTTTCTAACCAGAGGAACCATCTGTCTGGTGGATGGTCCTACATTTGTTCAAATACCAGTCCACTTGAAACTATGATTTTAAAGAAAAGTCATGACTCAACAAACACATAAACAAAACATTCCAACATGGAATGAGCCATCATGAATGTTATATTAACAATTAACTCAGTGATTTTTTTGTTGTTGTGGTTATTAGTGCTGTTTGCTTAAGCAAGCATCGCTATTACTATACTGTCGCTTTTAGGGTTAGGGATTTGTACAAACGCCTAACCCTTAATATTAACTTTGCCGCATAACTTATTCCAAACTGTTTGTGCTACAGACGTGAATGATACCTCAAATTGTGTGGCTGTGACTTTTCCAAGCAATCGGACTAACAATTGTTTTCAGGTGGATGATAAAATAGGCAGAAAGACAATAGAATATGCCATATACTTACATTTAAGAAGGGTCCTTAGCCATTTCTAGGGACCAGAATATCCTAGAGATTTGTGCCACCTACCAATGCCCTGACAACTACCCAGAGCAAATGGATAGCAACGTGCTTAAAAACACTCAGAACACTTTATCAATTGCACTGCACCCTAGCAACATGAATTTTTTATGGACAAGCACCACTCACATTTTCTTTAGAAAGTGCAAAAATCATCCTTTAATAAAATCAATTAGCCATTTCATGCCTTGCGTTTTGAAGCTGTTGTAAAATAAATAAATAAGCCAATGATTTGGCCACATTAACCCTCTACTGCACGTCCTATGAAATCATCTGTAACTCAACAATATGGTTGCATTTGTTAACATTAGTTAACTACATTAATTAACATAAAATAATAATGAACAATACTTTTACAACGCTCATTAAACTAATACATTTAAACTTTTAAAACATGTATATGTTAACATTATTTAATGCATTATGAACTAACATGAAGTAAGAAGGAACAATTGTTTTTACATAAATTTACATTTACCAAGATTAATAAATGCTGTAAAAATAAATTGTTCATTGTTAGTTTATGTTAACTAATGCATAAATGATGTTAACAAATACAACCTTATTTTAGTGTTACTAAATAATTGTTCCAAAAAAATGTTTGATTAACTTTTCTTGCATAATATGACCACATTATAAAATTAGAAAAATAATAATTTAATTTAATAATGTTTTGTAGTTGTTTAGAGGCAACTTTATATGACAATAGAAAGAAATCTATCAAAGACAGATTTGTATTTATTTAAATATTTGAAGTGAAAATTAGTGACTATACATTATAATATTTATTTTTTTAAATTTACTAAAAATATTAGTGTAATAGACTGTACTATTCATCAAATCTGCTATTTGACACAATTGAATAGAATTTATAGTAGGTACCTTTTTACCTAAATATAGCTTAAATGTAAAGTAAATACTAAAAAAGTTACATAGTTTAATAATGGATAGTAAAAAAAAAAAAAAAGAAAGAAAAGAAAAATCTAGATTAAAAACAACATATGACAACTGCATTTTTCTCTATAGTGGCTGTATGGGTGACATCACTGGACAGGTGAACTATTTCAACTACACTGTTACACAATGTTGCTTCTACTGTAGGCAACAAACACATTTAAGTAATTTCTCATAACATACAAGTAATAAATATGACTCTAAATATTTAAAATTAACTTTATTCACTAACAAATTTAAATGATATTTTTTTGATGGGTGAAAAATCTATGTTTTTTGCTTTTCTACGGGCAGTTGTTGGGCAGTAAAAACGCCACCCCACAATGCACCATATATAATAATGACAACCAGGACATATTCTGACCAGGAAAAAGCATTTTGTTATTTAATTCAAAGTTATCCTTTATTACAGTAACCAGTTTATTGCCATCCATAATGCATCACGTGCTTGCAAAGTGAAGTGAAATGGGTGATTTTCAGAGCCCTGCTTCTCATTTGGTAAGAACATTCCTTATGGTAAAAAATCACTGTAATGAACTGTTTCTCATTGCTTATTACTTTATTTTACAAAAGCTTTAAAACTTCATCCAAATATATTTTTAGAGCTATTCATTTCATAAAAGAATGTTGAGCAATATCATATACACACATTTCCTCAGTGATGTTATGTAAAACAAGCCCATTCTTTGCTTTGTCTAGCCAGCAGATATCTCCAAACTTGATTAACTCTGTGGCCAATTTTGCAGATAAATTTGTGAAAACATTTGCCTCCCCACAAGGTGCTGTGAAATGAGATTACACCCAAACTAATTACAAACAAGTCCCCCAAGAACCCTAATCAGATATCAGCTCTGTGGCGCACTTAATCTTCATAGGAAATAGAATTAATCTAGATGGATCTAAATGACTCAGTCCTGGGCTGTGCCATGCTTTTCCACAGGCTGTCATCAGAGTATGTGAAATTAGACCTGTCATTTAAACCAGGGCTACATTTATTAGGAGCCAGCCTGTCTCATCAGTGCAATTGGAAAAACATGCAGCGCTCTAGCTCAGAGAACACCAGATCAGTTCCCATTCATGCCTGCGAGACGGAGACGGGAACCAGTGCGGCCAGACTGTGAGCCGGGAGAGAGAGGATTAACATGTGGCGTGGTCTCTGGCCACCTCATTTCCTTCCCTGTGGCAATCACTGTCTTCATCTCTTGCCTGCAGCTCTGCATGCTATCACTTGTCATCTTTATGTCTGTGTGTGTCAAGCTTTCTGTATACCACACCCCTCCACTATACATAATAAATAGAGTCATTAACATTTGGAATATCGCCCAATGTTGTTTTAGGATGATTCAGAAGGCTTTGCTTCTTGTTACTTAGAGTATTTTAAGGCACCATGCGAACTTGATAATACTATTAATCATCAAGTGTTGTGTAAGACATTGGTTTTGTACCCCTGTTCTCAAGGCCAAAGAGAGACATTCTCATGAGCCCTGAGAGTGTCTATGTTCGAAATAGCAAACCACTTGTACTATTTATGCAGTTTATACTGTAAATTGTGAGCAATATACACATTTTATGAATGCATGGGATTACTGGATGACTTAATTTGCCAACATATACAAAATATATGTATACTACTACTGTATGTATAGTTATACCATTTAAAGTACTTTATATACCAGTGTCAGAAATACACTTTTACATTAAGGGGAAATATATATTTTTTTTAAATGTCAAATACATCAATTTAACTGATTCATTAATACAAATTCTAAACATTGAGAATTTAATCGATATGAATTCATATTTTATGTCATTATATATTTAACAAGGACTAAAATAGAATATTAAAAACTACACTCACTTATCACTTCATTAGGAATACTGTGGTCCTAATAAAGTGCCCTACATGGTCTTCTGCTTTTGTAGTCCATCTACTTCAAGTTCAATGTGTTGTGCATTCTGAGATGCTATTCTGCTCACTACAATTGTACAGAGAGGTTATCTGAGTTACCGTAGCCTTTATGTCAGCTTGAACCAGTCTGGCCATTCTCTGTTGACCTCTCACATCATCAAGGCATTTCCATCCACAGAACTGCCACTCACTGGATGTTTTTGGCACCATTCTGAGTAAACCCTGGAGACTGTTGTGCGTGAAAATCCCAGGAGATCAGCAGTTACAGAAATACTCAAACCAGCCCGTCTGGCACCAACAATCATACCAAGGTCCAAATCACTGAGATCACATATTTTTCCCCATTCTGATTGTTGATATGAACATTAACTGAAGCTCCTGACCCATATCTGAATGATTTTATGCATTGCACTGCTGTAACACGATTGGCTGATTAGATAATCACATGAATAAGTAGGTGTACAGGTGTTCCCAATAAAGTGCACAGTGAGTGTATATCAGATATTAAAAATAAAAAACAGAATTCATTAAAAGTGTATTTTTTGCACCAATATTTTGAAATATGAGGTCATTTTATGTCATTTTTGGTGACATTTTTGCCCCGAGCCCCCCTCAGTTTCTGACCATTCTATATACTAAGTATACGTATTATACTACAGAGTACACTCTGCAGAATACTGCGTTCCACAATGCAACATAATCTGGTCAGTTTTAAATGTTTATCGAGCATGTAATGTTACCTTTGCACCCCTTTTAATTTAATTATATTTTAAATTATTTATTGAACTAATGATTTATTTGTGCAATTTTAGCTGCGATCTTTCATTTTACATGAAGTTTTTCTAATTCTTATTTTATGTTATTTGTATGATCATTATGTGTTGTTCTGTGTTTGCTTTTTCGTGAGAAGCTAAAGATAAATTAGAAGGCAGTACACAGTGCATACTGTGCAGTATGCTGTAAATAGTATGTTTGTATTTTGTTTCGAACATAGCCGGTGTGATTTATTTACAGTAGGGTTCTGGAAATGCATATCCATACTCAATGAACCCTGTGGCCTGAAGGAGAGGTTGGCACAAAATATGAATTAGATTGATAGATTTAAAATTACAGGGATAAGGTGCAAGTAAGAAACCTTGCTTGGTTTGCCTTAGCTTCTCCCAAACCCCTGTTAAATCACTTGAATTAATCTAATGGACTTTATTGAAGCCCATTTGGCCTGTTTCATGCAGTGGAAAATAAATGCTTGACTTGCAGCGTGCAATCGCAGCCGGCAGGCTAGAATATTCTTTGCAGTAGTGGGCTGCACAAATTAGAAACTGTTTCCCCTCCAAGCCAACTCACTGTCAGTCCTCCCCTTTTCTTAATAACCAGACAGATGCTTTTCCATGTTGTAAAACTGCACTGTCAGCTCTGTAGCAAAGTTGCAAAACTAACAGCTCAGTTTGTGTTGACCTGTGGCACTAAGCAGTCCGTTATATTCTCAGAGGGCTTAATCTCCATTTCTGGAGTGGGGCTTAAACCAGTCCCCTCAGTAACCCCCTGGCCCCCTGCCCATTGTTACTTCCAACATTCCTGCTGAGCAGCTGGTTTCCAAGGCAACCTCAATATGCATGGGTTACTGCATCCATGCAGTCATCTTTTGTCCTGTTGGTTGATGAGATAATAACGTGGCAGGTCGCCTTGCCTCTGAAACACATGGGGAGTTACACTGATTGGTGACAGTTTGTGCATGCTTAAACGCAGCTGGCAGAGGACATTTCTCATTGCCACAAACTTGGCAAAATCACGCCGGTGACATATAGCCCACTCAGAAAGTCTCAGTCACTCTGCCTTTAGAAGGAGATAACCTTGAGCCTTAAAGACTCCATGAAATCGCTTAATGAGTGCTGACCTGTATTTTCTGGCCTGTATTGACGTATTCCCTTCTGAAATTGGAAGTTAGGCAGGGACATATTAAAGGCTTATCCTCACTTTTTTTTTTTTAAAGAGCCAATAGGCTTAAGTTTTATCACAGCCTTAAACCATGATTTGCTACTTGCTGGTTGGTTGCAGGGGGAGGGACTTTCTCCTTCTAGAGAGCATTTGATTGGACAAAAATCGGTGTTGTGCAACATTGAGGTCTGCACGGACCTTTAAATGAAGCACCGGAGACAGCGTGACCTGAACCAACTTAACCTGACCTGTACCGCCAAATTTTAAGCCCAAACCTGAAAATGCTCACTCTCTTTATAATTTCTTCTCCAAGCAAATAAATCTGTTGCAATAGGCTGTATTTTGTGTATACATCGTAGGCAACATTCAGGACCGTAGCAAGGAATTCTGGGCCCCCTGATTAAATATATTGCTTTGGGCCCCTTACCTATTAAAAATAATACAATTTCCAATTTGTTGTAGGCCCCCTGGACCTTTAGGCCCCTAAATTTGCTACTACATTTCACCCTACGCCCTGGCAACATTCGTAACAGTATACAGTAGTAACAGTAAACAACACAGTTTTAACAAGGCATGGCTTCCACTCAGCACACCACAGCAGAAGGTAAAAAACATTGGCTTACCGTTTATCAAGCGCAAAAACTTTGCTGATAGCAGAACAATCTGGAAACATGTGCAACAGTCAGAGGTAGAAAGTAACGAATTATAACTACTCTCATTACAGTACTTGAGTACATTTTTCACATTTTTCTACTTTATGTAGAAGTAAATAATAGTACTTTTACTTGAGTTGATTAAAAATGAAGTATACAGCTTTTATTTTTCACCACAAAGTACAAAATAACGTATAATATTTCTGAATTTTTGGGAAGAAGAAAGTTTTAAGCGCTAAATCTGTTTATAAACTAAACAGACACGATGGAAGCCCGCAGGGCACAGAATCATGAGCACAGCAGCTTGCATAAACTGCCGCCTGTGTCCTCTCTTCTCTAGCTTCTTCAAGACTTTCTGCCCTGTCACTATACAAGAACAGTAATACTGTGAGTTTCTACATATTTAATTTTATTCTGGAAAGGAGCCATTCAGTCAGGTGCGAGGGAACCGTCTGAACACTTTTAACCACTGATCAAACTTCACTTGTTTTAAAGATTTTTTTCACTGTGTCAAACATTAGCAAAATGTAGTTTGACATATATTTGAGGATATCTTGTTTATTTGCTACTATATGTCTAAAACAAACTTTTAAATACCTTAGAAAGACACAATGCCAATAGTGTCAGAAATTACCCGATTAGAGACTGTGATTTACTTGTCTTTTTGTTGTGCATCTGGCTGTCCACTTCCTCTCTATCCTGGTTAGAGATAATTTTTTTCAAAACAGTAATGCATGGAATAGCCTTCATCTCTTCAAAACAATAATTTCAGTTTCTTTTTGCCTATTTTAAAAACCAAAATTTGACTTGGAAGTGTAAAGCAACTTGTAAGAACTCAATACCTCAGCAAATGGGGAAAACTCCCACTGTATTGTGATTTCTGCATGGTAGCGCAACCATTTTCAGTTGTTCTAATAATAAGAACATTTTCTTTAGTACCAAATTAGCAATTTAGGATGCTTTTGTAAGGAGTAGGCAACACCGTATATGTTTGCCATCACGAGTAAAGAAAAAATGGAATAAATACCACTTAAAACAATTATTTCAAACCGTAATAATAATTTGCAATTAATGATTTTGGCAGTAGTTTTGATCAGTTTAATGCACCCTTGGTGAAAGGAAGCATCAGTTTCTTTCAAGAACAAAAAGGTATTTTTGTTCTAAAAATGGGAGCGTATATACTATATATTATATAATTTTTATAAAGTAACATAATTACTTGAGTAGTTTTTTGTCAGACTACTTATTTACTCTTTCTTGAGTCATAATATTTCTCAGTACTTCTACTTGTACTCAAGTGACTTATTTCTTCAGTAGCAGTACTTTTACTTAAGTAAAAAAAATCAGTGCTCTTTCCACCACTGGCAACAGTGTAACAGTCACATGAATTCCTCTTTGTGGCCAGAACTTCTCCAGAATGTTGAAACTTTGTGACATCTGCAATAAAAAACCTAGATGCAGCGCATCGAATGAAACAGAATGCAGGTGTCTCGAGATGCACTTTTAAAAATGTAAGTCCTTTCTAACTTGACATGTTTTCTAAAAAATAAGGCAGTCCTGTGCGAGATGTGGTGCAATGTTCTAAGACCATCCAGAACTTGTTTACATAGAAAAACACTTCAGAAACAGCACAGACATTCGCAAAAACCTGTTCTGTGTGAACAGCCCCTAACGCATGTCAATGAATGAGAACGCGTGTGCAAAAAAGTTACGTAGGTCTATTTATTTTTTCATTCATTACAAACCTGACCCAGCCCCAACAATGTATACTTGAAAAGCTGACCTGAAACTCGATGGTTTGTCGTGTCCCATCAGATTCGGGTCGGGTAGCAGACCACTAGTTCAGCATGGTTCATCAATGTTTTTGGTCCATTTTTCTAGAAAAGACTGTAATTTTTAAACAAGTATATCTATTAAAAGGGATTTTCATCAGCATTAGCATTTGGATGGCCTTAAAGCTAACACACATGGACTAAAAGCCACAAAACTCCATATTTGATTTGATGGGGTCCTTAAGTTTGAATGGTTGGTTGAAAAGAATTCAGAGCATATTGTGTCTGTCTTGGTCTGACGAAAGCGGAAATTTGTAGACTGCTCATTCTTTAGAGCAAACTCGAGGTAATTTTAATAGAATAATCATAACGTGAAGGGAACGCTCAATGACATGTTATTTATGTTGCATATCACACAATAAAGCTAGTATAAACATTTTTGAATGAATTACTCTGAATAGCTGTGCTGTTATTAGTTCTCCATTTGACGGTCCTTGTAGCAACAGTCACACTGCAGTATTGCAGCCCAAAATTTTGGACTAAAGAGGCTATTTCTAAATTCAGAATCGCATACTACCATATTACTCTTACAAACTCCCATACTACTCTTAACTCATTAATTGCAAAGTCAACTAACCAGATCTTAGTGAGCATGTCACACTAAGTGATCAAAGACTGCTGATTTTGCCCTATGGCAGAAACAAATGTTTTACAGTTCCTGAAATTTGTTGCATATGGCAAATCTTTGCAAACATTTTACAGACAAGATAGGTCTCAGCTAAAATATGGAATGACAAACACAAATGCTCATTACTCTCTGTCAATCTTATGTGCCCGGAACCTGCTCACCCACCTGTTTTGGCTCCATCTTCTACCACTGAGGCAGCAGACCATCAAATCATTGATTGATTATTTGTGGTCTTGCGCAGTGATTCATTTTGATCATTCATCAGCTCTCGGCATGCTACAAACAACTAAAACAGAGACAATGTCAGTGACTTATATTTTTATCGTTTTAATTTGGTGCCAAATGCAACTGATAGCCCTGTCGTGCATCGGTGGCATGTCCCTGCTTGCCCCAGCTGCCAAATACAGACTTTCCTAATTAACTTCAAGTCGAGAGAACATAAAAGTTTCTGGGTGCATTTCACCAGCAGTACATGTAACCCAATGAGGGGTGGATAAATCGCAAGCTCCTCTCAGGAGGCCTGTGGAGACAGGTAAGCCTGTATTACGAACTGGGGTTTTACAGTGAGAATGAGCCTCCATTCTTATTTTGCAGCACCTTGGGCGGCTCCCTTTCAGTGTGGCCAGCAGGGAATTAGGTTGGAAAATTCAGTTAGACAGCCAAAATCATGTTTGCTACATACTAGACATATATATTTGAGCATTTGTAGTTGAAAGACTTGAAATATTAAAGTATTATAAAACAAGTGGAAGTATGGAGAGATGTTCTGATTCAAACCAGATGTATATATCTGGTTTATATAAAAATATATATTATTATATGCATGATAATATGGCAAAAATAAACAAAAATTCCTTTGATATCATAAACTTGGTGGTGGGCTATTTTGACTTGGGCCAGTAAACAACCAACAGAACACCCTAGAAACCACCTAGGAACGCTCTAGCAACCACCCAGAACACCCTAACAACTGCATAGCCACATGCTATAATTATCAGAGCAAACACATAGCAATGCCCTGGCCAGGGGCGTAGCAGTCATTTTAAAAGTGGGGGGGACACACCTGTCAGTAGGTGGCTCGCACAGACCCAACACTTACAGTGGAGTATTAATATATTACAGTATATATTAATATATACGTATTATTTACTATTAATATTTGTAGTATTTTAAAGATTAAAGTATAGCAAAATAATTGCATTATTTTGCAAAATAGCTGCAAAAATAAAGGACATCTTGTGGAGCACTTGCTTCTGTTTCACACATGAAAATAAAAGACTGAGCACAAGATGGTCGTGAATAAATTATTTAATCAATTACAATAATGACAACTGTGCATGTGCAGAATTTTTTACTCTGTGCTTATGTATTGTGGGATTCAAATGTATCCAAGTGGCTCGAGTGTTTTGATTACGTTCATCAAAATTCATTTAGATCCGTTTAATGATTCAGTGACCATTCCTGGTAATGCCAGAAGGTGGTGAAAAATGAGTGTCTTGTGTGATATTAGTTAGTCACTGAATCAACGATCAAAAGAAAACTTTAATCCTTTATAATTTGTATAATTTATAATCTACTGACCTAAAAAGAGACTTTAGTAGAGGTTTTAAGTATTATAAGAACAAAGCAAATCTATAATTTCCCTACAGTTTGTGAGCTGCTGAGCATGACTTTTATCAAAAGACAACAATAATAGTCTTACAATAATTATGAGTTTCAATAACATCTCTACGTTTTCATGTATAAAAAAGCGTGTCTACATGTCTATTCACTTCAGTAAAATGCCTGTGTTCTAAGAACACAGCAGATCTATCTTTTTCCCTTGTCGACTGCGCACTAACATAGAGGTAAAAAACAGGAGTTAATATTAAAAATAGCCTTACATCAAGTAATTTGATTAAATTGGCAAAAATAACCAATCACACTATTACCTCACAAATGTTTTAATAATCGGCATCGGTCGATACATTTTCCTGTTTGGCCGATTTGTTCCTTGTGGGCTTTGAGAATTGCCTGCTTGCATGTGATGCAACTGAGACATATAAATGACCAGTCATGGTTCGTTTTGTTGTTACGTGCCAACGTGTTACTACAATAATAGACAATAATAGGTGTGCAACACAGTCTCATGTAAACAGTCCGTATATCAAAGCCACAGCAGACTCGTTTGAGCTCATTATGTTAAAGTGCTCACCTGTTTCACTCTCCCTCTCTCTCCTCATCAGTACCCTGTAACATTTAACTTGTCTTGTCTAATGATAAAAAGGTAAATATCGATAAAACTAATATCATATCCCATCTGCAAATATATACATATCTTGTTTAAACAGATGTAATAAACCAACCTCACACAACTTCAGCAGATCCAGCAAACTGTGGAGCGCTCATATATCTTCCTTTGAAGCACATATTCTAACAGTCTCTCCTCAACAGTTCCCTGTAACTTTTCTAAGGATAAAAGGCAAATATCAATAAATCTTCTTTGATATACCATCTGCAAATATGCAGATATCTTGTTTAAACAGATGTAATTCATGAACCTCACGAAAATCCAGCGTTTTCTTCCCGTTGAGCGCTCATCTACAGTAAAATCTTCTTCTGAAGCGCGTATTATATCAGCCAGTATCAAAACTTCAGTATCAGGATCAAAAGTTCCTCTGATTCAAAAATCATGATGGTCAGTCCATGACAATCCAAGCAGGTGATCCAAGCTGTTTAAACTGTCAGTAGATTTCTGATATTAATATCTGCATGAAACAGAATTTTAATTTGTCTGTGCATGTATAACAACATTATTCTGTAGGCAGGAGGTGTCAAGTAAAATGTGAAATGTCAAGTGCACATTTTGCAATGAATAATAAATACAAAAATTCAAACAGGAAATAAAATCAATATAGCCTTCAAACAGGTGAAATTCCCGTAAATCTATCAGGAATTTTTATGATAAGGCACCATTATGTAGTTAAATAATAATAATAATAATAATAATAATAATAATAATAATAATGTTAAATTTATATAGCACCTTACCAGAGGTAGCACAGTTTAAAGAAGAAAAAAAAAAAAGACGGAGCATGTTTCAGTTTCTTCATTTTACATAAGGAGGAATATTCCTCCTTATGTAAAGACCGTGCCCATCTGATCTGAAATCACTGAAATATTTTTTTTATTATTCGGATTAATCCGTTATTTACTTTGAAGTCATTATTCGTACCTTTCCTAATAAGGAATTTGACTTCAGGCACATCCCTTGTATCGGCCTATCGGCCACTCTTCTCTCTGGATATCGGCGTCGGCCATTAAAAAAACCCATATCGGTCGATCACTAATAAACTCCACTTACAATGTGTGCTCTAAAGAAGGATTGTCCTTTGTTTTTTTCTGTAGTGCATTTCACGTAATGCTGCCGATGATGCCGATGAATAACTCTCGTTTGTATGTTCCTCATCTCTAGATTATTAATTTAGATCAACATCAATGCCGATAAAAAAACATGGATAAATGAGCATTGTTGAAAGCAGCTTTGTAGAAATAAACGGAGCCACGTTGATTAGACTGTCTGACTGACAGCCTATTACGTAAAGGTTGTTTCACTCATGAAACTCACCTTTGATTGGCTGGATGGTCGCTCAATCAGCCCATAGTAACAAAACGCAAAGAGTACTGTATACAAATCCACCATTTGGACTCGGTATGGGTTAGCTTGGAAAAGTGCGGGGGACAAAAATCACCTTTTTAAAGAGTGCGGGGAAGGTGTCCACCACGTCCCCTGTGGCTGCTACTCCCTTGACCCTGGCAAATATTCACAATACTATAGCATTAGTGACACTCAAAAAATATTTCAGTCTATTTTTACGATTTATGCATTTCAATTGTATGACAAATTTTCATCAAGCTGAACTAAGTTATCTATAACAAAATGTACATTTTATGAATTACTTATAATGTAAGGTATTTAATACATTTTAAATACTTAAAATGTATGCTTATTTTATAATAATGTAAAATGTTAAGATTGAAATGCGTAACTCTTAAAAATATACTAATATTCAAAACGTAAATGAAAATGTTAAAATCTAGTTGGTTAGTATTATTTGTCCCTTCCAGCGCAGCCTTAGTTAAGTCAATGGAAAACAAAAGTCATTTCATTTTGATGAAAGATTATGAAAACAAACTACTTTTATTTAGAATAATGCACACATATGAATTAAGTACAATAAGACTAGATTTATCAAGAGAGTAAATGACATCAATTTTAATTTCATGTTGTCTTTAAATGAGTGCAGTGAACAGGTAAACGGGAGCTTAGGGTCAGCTAAAGATTTTTCTGTGACCCCTTGATCAGCCCCTGGGAAATCACTCGCAAGGTGGAGGGTGTATGTGCTCTCTTTTTGTGTGACATGGCATTTTGCAAACCATATATGAAATGTACGGAAATGTAAGATTTCTGTCCTTAAGTAACTACATGTATCCACAGATCTAACAGCCAATCAGATTTTAGGTGAACAAACATATTTATTGCAGCATTTTCACCTTGCAAATGTTGCATAGGTAACTAAGCAGTTAGCTAAAGCTGTGTTATTGCTTGATGGAGAGGGATGGCGAGTGAGTCTCAGATGGTTTTTGATTGGAAGCCAGGTAAACTGACAACCTCAAGGCCTGAGGTGCATCCTCTGGGCCGCATAACCAAAAATGTTGACCACATAGATAAACCTACTTATAAGATGCTGAGCTAGTGGGGATCCATTCTTGACACATCAAGTTAACCTGAACTTTTCCGTCTAAGTTTTGTTAGTATGTATCCATCTGGGTGGCTACCGCCCTGGTGTTAGTTGCTCAGGGTCAGCTGTCATCCAGCCCTAGAGAGATGTGAGCTACTCAAAAACAACAGGCACAAATGATCCCTTGGGACACTAATGATTCTACAGTGTATCGATGGCTGTGTCTCATTCTTGTCCCTAGTTCCTTATGTTGTGAATCAGAACAGGGCTTGACATTAACTAGCCACTCAGCATTTTCACTTGCTAAAATCTCCCGCCCCACAAAAAGTGATAGAAGTAACTAGAGACTGTAACTGCATGCATTTGTATGGACATTTTATTTGAACAACAGTGATATGAGTTCAGCAGGACACAAGCCTGATGATTCAAGTCACCTTTTAGATATCTAAAGGCAAGTATGACTAGTTAGACATAGGAGAGAACAAGTTAAAAACTTTGTCAATAATTTGTCCATGGAAGTCCAGATTTTATTCCCTTCAACCACTCTAAATTGTACTTGACTTCATGAAAGTTTACCATTGTTCTTCCACTTTTTAACAGTGACATTTGTGATATTAAGGCCATAACCACAAATCAGACCATGGGTGGCACCACATTACTTTGGGAAGGCTAATATACAGTTGTACTCAAAATTTAGCATACCCTGACAGAAATTGTGACATTTTGGCATTGATTTTGAAAATATGACTGATCATGCAAAAAAACTGTCTTTTATTTAAGTATAGTGATCATATGAAGCCATTTATTATCATATAGTTGTTTGGATCCTTTTTAAATCATAATGATAACAGAAATCACCCAGAAAGTTTACATACCCTTGAATGTTTGGCCTTGTTACAGACACACAAGGTTTAAATGGCAATTAAAGGTTAATTTCCCACACCTGTGGCTTTTTAAATTGCAATTAGTGTCTGTGTATAAATAGTCAATGAGTTTGTTAGCTCTCACATGGATGCACTGAGCAGGCTAGATACTGAGCCATGGGGAGCAGAAAAGAACTGTCAAAAGACCTGCATAACAAGGTAATGCAACTTTATAAAGATGGAAAAGGATATAAAAAGATATCCAAAGCCTTGAAAATGCCAGTCAGTACTGTTCAATCACTTATTAAGAAGTGGAAAATTCGAGGATCTCTTGATACCGAGCCAAGGTCAGGTAGACCAAGAAAGATTTCAGCCACAACTGCCAGAAGAATTGTCCAGGATACAAAGAAAAACCCACAGGAAACCTCAGGAGAAATACAGGCTGCTCTGGAAAAAGACGGTGTGGTTGTTTCAAGGAGCACAATATGACGATACTTGAACAAAAATGAGCTGCATGGTCGAGTTGCCAAAAAGAAGCCTTTACTGCGCCAGTGCCACAAAAAAGCCCGGTTACAATATGCCCGACAACACCTTGACACGCCTCACAGCTTCTGGCACACTGTAATTTGGAGTGACGAGACCAAAATCACAACCATAAGCGCTATGTTTGGAGAATAGTCAACAAGGCCTATAGTGAAAGAATACCATCCCCACTGTGAAGCATGGTGGTGGCTCACTGATGTTTTGGTGGTGTGTGAGCTCTAAAGGCACGGGGAATCTTGTGAAAATTGATGGCAAGATGAATGCAGCATGTTATCAGAAAATACTGGCAAACAATTTGCATTCTTCTGCACGAAAGCTGCACATGGGACGCTCTTGGACTTTCCAGCATGACAATGACCCTAAGCACAAGGCCAAGTTGACCCTCCAGTGGTTACAGCAGAAAAAGGTGAAGGTTCTGGAGTGGCCATCACAGTCTCCTGACCTTAATATCATCGAACCACTCTGGGGAGATCTCAAACGTGCGGTTCGTGCAAGACGACCAAAGACTTTGCATGACCTGGAGGCATTTTGCCAAGACGAATGGGCAGCTATACCACCTGCAAGAATTTGGGGCCTCATAGACAACTATTACAAAAGACTGCACACTGTCATTGATGCTAAAGGGGGCAATACACAGTATTAAGAACTAAGGGTATGCAGACTTTTGAACAGGGGTCATTTCATTTTTTTCTTTGTTGCCATGTTTTGTTTTATGATTGTGCCATTCTGTTATAACCTACAGTTGAATATGAATCCCATAAGAAATAATAGAAATGTGTTTTGCCTGCTCACTCATGTTTTCTTTAAAAATGGTACATATATTACCAATTCTCCAAGGGTATGCAAACCTTTGAGCACAACTGTAGATAGTCTTTCTAAAAAATAAACTATAGATTTTGTTATGAAAAACAAACAGCCTAAACACATTTAGAAACCTTTAACTACAACTTTCATAGTTAATAATTTCATGGAGGACAAAAAGAGATGTTAGGCAGATTAAACTCACCATTCACTTTCATTGCACCTTTTTCCATAAATGGAAATATACATTAAGCTTTGTTTTGTTTTTTCATTCATGGAAGTAAGAAAGTCCTATGTGTTTGGATCAAGATAAAGGTGAGTGAATGATGACAGAATAATTATAAATAAAAAATAAAAAGTCTTATAGATTCGCCCTAATCGATTTAATATGCATCTATATACGAATTACCAGTTAGTGTTACTGCAGTTAAAACATTTTAGTTTTCAATGATGATGTGTTTTTTTTTTGTTTTTTTAATCTTGTAATCGATGTTTATGCACAGCACACTGTTGTCTCTTTACCTCATCAGTGCTGTTTATAATGTCAGTTCTGTCTAGCAGTTTGAGAGGTTCGACTTCCTCCATATAGCGCTTTAAATTAGAACGTTCTCAGTAGAATTGGTCTCCAGCACCGGCGTCATAATCAAACGAGCCCGCCCATGAAATAGAGTCCCCAGGGGGTGACTGATTGTTATCGCGACAGCTTTGAAACAGTGAAAAGCACTATATATATCGTAATAACTTGACTGGCTTCACATAATTAAAGAACATGTTTATTTAAAAAACAAAACAAAAAAAACCAATCATGTGTTAAAGACATGTTTTAGGAAAGTTGGTTTTAGCTAAATGTTCTTAAATGTACTCAAACTTGCTCTGGACACAATTATCTTTCCACCATAATAGCTGGTGTGCATATACGATTGTAAGGTGTGTAAGTATTTGAAATATTTTGTAATATTGTGGTTCAGTAATTTTGTGGCACATAGCTTGCCAAATATAATCTAACTGAAAACACAATCTATAGCTGTGGCAATATACTATTATGTGTAACATATGATTTAAAAGTCATTAAATGTCATATTTACAAAGTTATATTGACATACATCTTAAAAGGATTTTGTATTTCTACTCAGTCTGTGAATATAGGACTCACGATATCAGATGCAGACTCATTTTCACTGGCGGACTAATTTGATTACGACACCGGCTGCCTCAGTATTGAGATAAGCCCGACGCAATCACGCAAGTTTCGCTCTGCACTGTCCCAGAGCTCTCTGGAGCATGCTGGTGTGCGCCACGGCGGTTCGTGCGAAAGCACGCTTCATTCACCTCGCTCAACAACAACATGCCATTGTCAGTGTTGGGTTAATCTGATTACAAAGTAACGATTTACTGTAATCTAGTTACTTTTTTAGTCAAAAAGCAGAGTATTGCATTACATTTTACATTTGTGTAATGAGATTACAATTACTGACTTTCAATTAAGTTAATTACTTTTAAGTACATTACCTGGGTTACACATTTCTAAAATATTATTATTTTTGCAGAATATATTTAAAACATGAATGTAAATATGTATGTCTGTTTGTGTTACTGTGACAGATGAATTGTCACTAATGAGTTACAACGAGGCAGAAACGTGTATTTCTGTTGATAATGAACAAGGAGGAAATATAGACATTATAAAAATGTTTTGAACTTTTATGTGAGAGATGTTTCAGATAGTAACTTAAACGTATCATAATGTTATGTGATTACTTTTACAATGAAGCAATGAGTATTGTAATTACACTGGCTATTGTGCCTCTTGTTCTCTCTGTTTTATGTATATTTCATTATGGCACTTTAACAGTGAGAACAAGATGCACAATAGCCAGTGTTGGGTAAATTACAAGAAAAAAGTAATCCATAACAAATGACTAATTCTTTAAAAATGTTAATTAAATGAACTCACCGGTTTTTATGGTGCATTTCGGGGGGTTTTAGGGAGCGAATGTACGTTTTAGGGTACTAGAATGATTTTGTCAGTTTGTTTAAACCCTAAAATTGACTCCTTTGATATTGCAATTACTAGGGAGCAGATTAGGACACACCCCATGATTAGATGTACTCATGTCTAGTTTTTAAACGTAATGTCTTTAAATGTGTGCCTTTTTGTATTTTGTTATATTCAGTTTTTATTTTAGCTTTATGATATCTTGCTGTACTCAGTATATTTTCTTTTTACCTAACTGTTTTAACTTTGTAGTCTCATAAAGGTCCTTCTAGGGATGGGTGTTGCAAATTAGCATTCACTATAAACACTATAATACTTGCATTGGATAGCTGTTCTCAGTTTATCTACAGTATGTATATTGTATCTGTCCCTATCAAATATACCATAAATTAATACATAAATAGATGCTGCAAACTGTCATTTCTGCATGATTTCAGCAGTATGCTTGAGAAATTGGTCTTGAACATGGTACGAAAAAGCATGCCAAGGTAGGTGAAGGTCAAGCTCATTCTTTTGAAACTAATCAAACAATTACTGTACTTAACATAGATTTCCTTTAAGTTCAGATCTTTATATAACAGAAACAAGCAATTGTGCAAAAGTTAAACAGGTTTAACTGGCAATCCAAAATGATTGGACTTTAGCGTGTGACTGGACTCCAAAGCAAAATGCCCCCATAGACCTAATTATGAAAATAAAGGTGGAGGAGGGATGCCCAAGGAATAGTTGGAGTGAGTCGAAACGGGGCTGTTTATATACCCTTAGCATTGTGATTGGCCAGATTATATGGATGTGCTCCTCCTTAAAACTTGTTTTTTAAACTGTAGCATGAAACATAGTACTATCGATAGGCCTTTCCGTGACTGGGGTGAAGAAAGAACTTGGAGCGAAGCTTAAAAGATGATTCCAGATCTTCATTTCTCCAGATCTCCTGGAGGTTGCCAATTGTAGTAAAAACTATAAAGTGCAGGGTGCCAGGATTTGAGAAATCGCTCCTCTTAAGACTGGCCAAAATCTTTACAGGCCACTTCAAAGCTGCTTCCTATCTGCTTTCGAACTCTGTATTCATTTTCACTTCAAGCCACAACGTTGCCTTTTCTTTAGAGTTAAACCCCACAGAAACCACTGGAGCAAAGGTGACTCCATTTAACTGGGCCTATTGAGCCGCTAATGCTAACAGACAAATAACAAAGTACAACAACTTCTCGTGGAGGTGAAAGAGGAGGCATATGCATTTGGTTAGAGCTGAATGGAGTTTCAGTCCCTTCTCCAGACCTCATCTGATTCTCTTGAAGAGCATCTTGTTGGTATTTCCTTGAATCAGACCCTTTCTTCAATATTTCCCCCCACAGCCGGCATCCATTTCAAAGACAGGTCCAACTGAGAAGTCCCACCTTCTATACCTCCATCACAGCAGTGTCTTCCTCTCATCCCCCACTTTCTCACCCCTTTCATTCTCTTTCCCGTTAGTCTAAAAAGCCCATCTTAGCTCAAACATCCATTTTTTTGACTTTTCTACTGTATTGTTTCTAACTTTGAAACTGGCCAAAACCAAAACACGACTCAAGGCGAGCATATATGACATATAAGTGTCAAAACTAGGGCTGCCAAAGTTAACACATTAACATACGAGATGAATAATGTTTAAAATGTTAAATTGAACAAAGTTAACACATTGACCTACTTTAACATTAACATTTCTAAAGATGATAGCATACACACATCAGTAGGCTCTTGTTCACTAAATGATGGATAAAGGCCTTCTTAATGGAAAATCTATTGCATTATTTGCAGGCACAAGACTGCAGAAATAATCTATGAATGGCTCACATATCGCATCTGTTATAGACAAAATTCCAAACAACCGGTTTGTTCGGGTCAAAAGAAGACCCGAAAGAGTACAGTAAATATACAGCACACCAGCCTTTTGATGATTAAAATTAACATTGACATAGGGTTGTTTTTGTTTTTTTACACTAAACACAAGTTTTTAAAGTAGCATTTCATCTGGAAAGAACAATAAGTAATAATAATAATAATAATAATTGTATTTATTTTTTATTATTATATATCATGGCTTTTATTTACAAAAATATATATTTCCGAATATATCCATCCACCCAGCAGATGAAAAATTTGTAGAAAATCCTATAAAGCACCCTGATTTTGGAAAAATACAAACAAGTAGCATAATATAATATAATATAATATAATACATTTTTCTTACCTATTCATTTTTCATTATTTTGACCATTCATTTTCACCAAATAAAAGATTAAGTTTAGTTTTTCTCTGTTTTTAACTCTTAAACTGGTCAAAAATGACCCAAACATAACAGGATTAATCTATAGTTATCTCTGCATATCAAGCAGGGATAGGAGAAAGTATTTTAATATTGAAATAATTACACAAATCTACTTTAACTACAAAAATCATGAGCATAATTGTAATTTATTATTTTAACCTATTGACAGCCATAGTGAAAATACAAAAGAAGGAAGGATTTTGTACATTATATTTTACGTGTGATTCAATATTTTGAAACAAATGTACAAAAAGCATACATTACCAGCAAAAATTACAGTACATACACATACTGTGTGTATACTATATAGGCCTTTTACAGATAAAAAGTTTCATTTGTGCTATTTTTTCTTCTGTCCAGACTTGAAACAAAAGACAAAAAACAGACCAAGTGTAAATTGAGTGTATATTGATTTTACCAGGAAAAACCTTGAGTTCCTGCCCAGGTAAAGACACAACAACAACTTTGCCTAATTTCAGCTGAATGGCAGTATACCGCTCGATGGATTACTTTAAGAGTGGTGGAATTGCGTGTGGGGGGGCATGCAATTACTAGCTCTTTCGAGTATAAACTCTCTTATGTTTTTACTGAGAACGACAAAATTATGTCTTTCAAGGCTGGAGGCAATTAGTGTAGTGAACATGGTGTTGTCTTGGCATGGCAACAGGATGCCAACATTCTCCTTTGCTGCTGGTCTTGTACCAGTTTCTCCAACCTAAACTGGACAGTGTGATGACTTAGAATGTCATATGAGTAGCTACTATCACCACTGGTCTCACTTTAGCTGTAATGAGACCCTTTCACCACTGGCAGCCTGATAAGTATTTCTGTAGTGGACTAAGCAATGAGAAAACTTGATGTGACTGGATGTTTATACAAACAGTGTCGGCACGCTACTTGAAAATTGTGTTTCACAGCTGCTATGGATCATATCACCCAATGCACTTTAGAACCTCAAGGATCATATGCCAAAAAATGAAAGTTCTGTCATAATTTACTCACTGTTTCATTGTTCCAAACCCGTATGACTTTATTTCTTCCATGGAACACAAAAGGAGTTTATGCCATGATCTGATGCAATAAGCTCTTGCTGTAAAGTACACAATTATCAGCAATTTAGTAAATAACACAGACTCTTTCTCCTCACTTAACATACCTGTATGTAATGTGTAGTACTTTGACCAGCTCAGCATGGTGTAAGAAGTGCGTCTGCAATTTTCACACATTAATACAGATGACATAGCTATAATGACTTGCTTCATTCAGGCCTCTTTGAAACATGCAAACACTTATTTCCAAGCACTGCTGATAATTCTGCCAAATGGAATGTTCCATATGTGGCTGCATTCTGTTCTGCTGCCAACTCTAGAGTGCCAGTTCATGGGAGGGTCCCAATCAGCAGCATCTGATGCCGTACCAGAGCGCACAGTTGCTCACTGTAGTACATTCTAAAAACACTCAGAAGCAATAAGAATGGTTTAGAATTTGTCAGGGAAAGATATCTACACTTGTGCACAGTGACAGTGTAAATATGGACTAAGGATATACAGTTGAAGTCAGAAGTTTACATACATTGTAGCCAAATATATTTAAACTCAGTTTTTCACAATTCCTGACATTTAATTGTAGAAAACATTCCCTGTCTTTGGTCAGTTAGGATCACTACTTTATTTACAGAATGTGAAATGTCATAATAATTGTAGAGAGAATGATTTATTTCAGCTTTTATTTCTTTAATCACATTCTCAGTGGGTAAGAAGTTTACATACACTTTGTTAGTATTTGGTAGCATTGCCTTTAAATTGTTTAACTTGGGTCAAATGTTTTGTGTAGCCTTCCACAAGCTTCTCACGTTAAATTGCTGGAATTTTGGTCCATTCCTCCAGACAGAACTGGTGTAACTGAGTCAGGTTTATAGGCCTCCTTGCTCACACACGCTTTTTCAGTTCTGCCCACAAATTTTCTATCGGATTGAGGTCAGGGCTTTGTGATGGCCACTCCAGTACCTTGACTTTGTTGTCCTTAAGCCATTTTGCCACAACTTTGGAGGTATGCTTGGGGCCATTGGCCATTTGGAAGACCCATTTGAGACCAAGCTTTAACTTCCTGGCTGATGTCTTGAGATGTTGCTTCAATATATCCACATAATTTTCCTTCCTCATGATGCCATCTATTTTGTGAAGTGCACCAGTCCCTTCTGCAGCAAAGCACCCCCACATGCTGCCACTCCCATGCTTCACGGTTCGGATGGTGTTCTTCGACTTGCAAGCCTCACCTTTTTTCCTCCAAACATAACGATGGTCATTATGGCCAAAAAGTTCCATTTTTGTTTTATCAGACCAGAGTAAATTTTTCCAAAATGTAAGATCTTCATCCCCATGTGCACTTGCAAACTGTAGTCTGGCTTTTTATGGCAGTTTTGGAGCATTGGCTTGTTCCTTGCTGAGCAGCCTTTCAGGTTATGTTGATATAGGACTCGTTTTACTGTGGATATAGATGCTTGTCTACCTGTTTCATCCAGCATCTTCACAAGGTCCTTTGCTGTTGTTCTGGGATTGATTTGCACTTTTCACACCAAACTACATTCATCTGTAGGAGACAGAATGTGTCTTATGTGTATTTTGATAGTCTTGACAAAGTCACAAAGTTTGGATCATGTACTAAAAATGATGTGGAATTTAAAAATGATGATCTACCTCTCCCGGTCAAAAATGACCCAAACCCAATAGCCATTTTGAAAAACCTTTTGTAGATTCTAAAGAACTATAAAAGTTGGAGTTTTCCATAGATATTAAATGTTCTTTGTGGAACCATGTATGCTGATAAAGAATGTTTATTTTTAATATTGAAAACTTAGGTGAAAGTCTCTTCATTTATAATAAAAAATATTGCTTATTGCTGCTTAGGTGAAACAACTGAGATATTAAAGAGATTTTACTTATTTCCTATGGGTAAGCATCTTTTAAAATATACAGAGCATCAAGTCATTTGTGACTGCTTACCAAAAGCAAAATGACTTACCAAACCACAACAGCAGATATAAAAGAAATAATAGTACTCATTCATTGTAATTAGGGTGGTTGACACAACTTCATACTCGTGCTCTGACATGGAAGAAAGACAGAGAGAGAGAGAGAGAGTAGTAGTAGTAGTAGTAGTCATTATAGCTACTGTCTCATTATAATAATGAATTGCTTGTCTGAGTACAGAAGAGAGGAGATAAGGTTCAACCGGCCCATGTCAATGTGTTTAAGTATTAGAAATATGTGTGGGAAAATCAGTGAGACCACTCACCATAAAAAAGCACTTATGTCCATTATTAAAATTTAATTTGTTACTTGTTGAACTTCACTTGTTTTATTGTTTTAGAGAGAGACAGAGGTTGAAGTACTCAGACTCCACAGACGAATCTACTCACAGAAACAGGCAGGTTTATGGCGGTTGGATGTCCTCATCTCCTCTTTTGAGTCATTATGGCAGACGTTAGTGCCTGTATTTAAAGTCATTATGGTGGCAAAAAAAAAAAAAAAAAAAGACTGAGTATGAATGTTTTTCAATAGCTCTTATTTTTTCTAGCAGGTTTTTAGAATACAGGAAATCTTAGCATTAGGTCACCCACATTAGAGGGTTATTATGTGAAAATATTAAATGCTTAAACCACAAATCAGTCCTTTAGTGTGGAAAGAGTTTAGTTTATAAGTATCTAGAAGTTTAAACAAATAGTTCACACAAAAATGAAAATGTTATATTAATTCACTCACCCTCATGTCCTTTCCAAAACTGTTTGACTGTCTTTCTTACAAAAGGAGAAATAATGAAGAATGTTCATGCTGCTTTTTGCCATACAATGAAAACATACAGTGACCTGGGGTTGTCAAGCTCGAAAAAGGACATAATTTCAGAATGAGAAAGTGAAATTGGAGATTTATAGTCAAAAAGGACTTAAATATTGATCTGTTTCTCACCCACACCTATCATATTGCTTCTGAAGATATGGATTTAACCACTGGAGTCATATGGATTACTTTTATGATGCCTTTATGTGATTTTTGGAGCTTGAAAGGTCTGGTCACCATTCACTTGCATTGTAAGGACCTTGGGAGCTGGGATATTCTTCTAAAAATCTTAGTTTGAGTTCTGCAGAAGAAAAAACATTACACATCTGGGATGGCATGAAGGTGAGTAAATGATGAGAGAACTTTCATTTTTGGGTGAACTAACCCTTCAAGTAGGTACTCACTGATATCGTTCCCTCCGCTGTTGCTCTTAAATCACATTTGCTCATGTGCTTATTCAGATGTTCAGCTCTGCTCCACTCAAATTATTCAACACCACACCCTGTTTTGCGATTTTGTGTTGATCTCCTTGCCTTTGTATTTTCCCACTTACAACTTTTCGAATGATGTAGTTTATATCAATGTGCTGTCAATTCAATCTGCTCCCGACTGAGCCCGTCTATACGCACAGGTGACGCAAGACCATCAGAGGTGCTTTACAAACAACACCACACTGTTTGTTTATCCCTGTCCAGGCAACTCAGCCACATTCATGCTCCACATCATCAATTCTTGCTGCATGACTAAAATTAGCAATTTAACCAAATATGGACCTAACTGCTTTGCATGATGACACAGAAATGTTATGCAAAACTGTTTTTTAAAGGGATTATAAAGGTGTTGCAGTTATTGCTTGTGTATTTTCCAGTTAACATTAGGGCTGGTAAATACAGCTAAATAAATTAGAATTGTCAGCATTTTGACAATATTCAGTATATATTTCAATATTATGTATTTTCTCTGAAATGTCTTAGTGGGATCTTTTTAAAATAAAGGAATGCAATTTTGAATCTACAGCAACAAAAAACTATAGATTCAAAAATTTTAATGCAAGAAATAAAATACAGTGAAAGTATATTTTAAAATAATAAAATAATGTTTATAACTGTTTATCACTGAATGAACACAGGGAAGAATTACATTTATTACTTTTCACATAATTATTAATAAACAGCCCTTTAACCCTACATATATTTTTAACTTGAACATGTTTATACATTTAAAAAATGGCACACAGGGATTTCCGTGAACATCCAACAAAGATAAAGGAATAACTGAATTCACTGAATGGATGAATCAGTTAGCTGAATCGTTTTGCTGAACATATGAATCCATTCAATGAATCATGAATAGTCTCACTGAATCGAGGAATCAATTCTCTGAACCGAAGTACTGTTTTGCTGAACCGATGAATCAGTTCACTGAATCATGAATCGACTTACTGAATCGATTCCATATTATGTTATATTCCTCTGGTCTTATCAAGAAAGTCATCAATGCTTTTAAAAAGCGCTGAGCTGCCTGTGCCATAAATGTCATTCTTTAGGGCAAGTCAAACCAGGTACCCATAAACAATTATGTAACTAATATTCAAAAGAGAAGAGAGGAAAATAAACAGAGGAAACATTATGCAATCTGTTTTCAATCACTCTGCGGCTTTGCTGCTGAATTTTATTTGTACAAATTAAATTGCCTCCTGCTGGCACGCTGATCGCACAAATAGCTACATAATGAGCTACAGTTCTAGTGTTTGCACTCGCCTCATAGCAACAACCTCATTCTGCATCTTTCATTATGCAAAAACCTAATTAAGTGTGTTTGAAATCCATTGAAAAGCTCCTGTCCCTCCCCCCGTTAAAGCCTACATCAAATATAGCTCTGGTCAAAAGTGTCCCTTGACTCCCTCAAGCCTGTTTTCAGCAGCTCTGATTACATGCAAATGAACTGTAGGGTCCTGTTGAGACCAACAAGCCCTCTACCCTCCCCTCCCCACAGGCTCCAGTGACCTCTACAAGGCCCTCTTTCTCCCCTCGGGGTGTAGACGACCCCTCCCCTGATGGCCGCAGCAGGGCCAAAGCTCTGATGACTCACCGGGGAGAAACTAAGAGGGGGAAAAAGGTCTATTAAGGAGACAATGCGTTGCACAATAATCACCTGCCTGGCCGTCTTCTCCCATGATCTCTCCCAGTGAAACCCTACAGCGCTTTCTTAGAGGTCAGCCAAATAACTCATTTAAATAGAGATGTATTTATCTGTTTGTGTGTGAGTTATGGCCTGTCGGATTGGGGCACTGCTGGTAGACACTGATTTCTACTGGTTCCCAAGATTGCAGATGTAAATCATGGGGTATTTTATTGATCTCCAAGGAGCATGGGGTGTTGGATGCAGGATAATAATGCTGCTGCTTTCTGCTATTAGAGGCCCAGTTTAGACGCACAGTATTAATCATTTCGGGTGATCCAATTACAAGAGGACAGCTCTAAATACAGGTGAAAACCTGGTTCAAATTGTTTTGTAATTCAATTATTCAAACTACATTTGGAGGAGCACATATGATCACATCACTAAAACATAGGGTTTTAAATGTGCAAGTTATGTGTGGCTTTAAATGAAAATAACTACTCGATCGGAAAATTTGGAAAAGCCTACATGTGCAAAAAAAAAAAAAAAAAAAACTTGGTTTTGCCTGACATGCAATGAAACATTTCAACATGCAATGAAAAAGATCATGTGAAACATGCACATGTGATGATATTTGATCAAAACAATAAAAAGCATGTTTACATGTACAGCAATACATTGATTCAAAAATCAACTTATTCAAAAAATAAAAAAAACCTTAAGAGACCGCATTTACATGAGATTTGAAATCATTGGATTATTCTCTGCCTTTCACGTTAAAACATAGACAGTCCTGCACACATTGGATGCATGGTAAGAAAGGCTGTGTTTACTTGCAGTGTGAAGTGCCGTTTAATTTATGCTTAAACCGCTTATGGCTGTATGGTGATAAAGAAAAGCCATATAAGGCGTTTACATGACCACACTAGTTGCTGCTTATTAAGCATAATTGGTGTAAGATTGCACATGCAAATGTGCTCAGTGAGGATTCCGCTTAAGACATCATGTTTGCATTGATTTAAAAATTTAAGTGTAACTGGAAGCAACACTGTGCTTTTTCTAAATACTATTTTACACTTTATCAATGTGCATTATTTATCTATATACAAACTGATATAGTACATGATGTATAGTCACAAAATCGGACCCTCAAAATTTGATTAAAAGTTGTCATAGGTGACACATGTGAGTTGCAGCAAGTTAATACCAAGTGTAAACAGGGCCATATACCCACATTGGAAATGTATGCTTTTAGCAAGTGAAGAGTAAAAATCTGTTTATCTTTCCTGCTTTGATGCATTGTCCAGATCTCCTTTTACTACCCAGATGGGACATGTTGCATCACCCTAAACTCTTTTATCCGCATCTAGATCTGATTCTACAAAGAGCAGAGGGGTTAAGACACAGGCAGAGATCTTGTGGTCTGTCTGGGCTCGGCCCCCTTTTGATTTACACATCCAATCACTCCATATCTGTCCTCCATTTCCTCCCATTTAAGTTTATGACTCATGGTGACTGTTTGAAGATCAATGGAGAATGACAGACCGCTGTAGGGAGAGAGAAGCCAAAAGTCTCACAAACAAAATTCTCGTTCTGGGTCCCTCACATACACACACCATCGCTTGTTCATCTCAAAGCCAATGCCGTTCAATATAGTGGGGTCGTTGAGCATGCTGAACACACCACTTAAGCAATGTTGAACAAACAGAGGGCTGTAATTACTGGGAAAGACACAAGGAGCTCTAGGGAGTGCATTTCTAAAGGACAGATGCAGACAAAGCCAGGATCGGTGGAAATCAAGAAGTTCAAGAGTATACAAGCAGTACTTGAGCAATTCTCCTCAAATCACTCTCTTTAGAGGATTTCAGACAGTCAGTAGCTTCTAATGGTGAACATGGACTAAGTGCAATTGTGATCATACAGTAGATGACAGTTCGGCTTAGTTTCTGTAGCTCAACAAGTAGGGCATTGTGCTAGAAATGCCAAGGTCATGAATTAGACTCCCAGGAAACACATATAGTGATAAAATGGTTGACCTAAAAATGTAAATTCTGTCAGTTTTTATTCACCCTAATGTCATTTCTAAATGTGATTTGGACGAAGTATATGGGAGTTTAATGATTTGGCTTGACTGAGAGTATATAACAACTTAAATTTGAAGGTCATATAGGTTTGGAGCGACATTAGGGTGAGTAAATAATGACAGAATTGTTATCTAAAGTTCCTTTGGACATAATGCATTAATGTAAATCTGTGATCTAGGGACCTATCGAAACTCTAATGGGGTCTTGTGTGATTGTTGTATCCTTGAGACTGGGCAAGGGAAAGGGCAGTGGGAGGGCCCTGCATTGTTGCTATTGCATTATTCAGCTTAATGTGACAGTATTTGGGTATTAGTGCCTGTTGAAAGCAGCTAAAAAGTGGCTATTTGTTTTGTCTTCATTAACTCCAGAGTCAGAAGTTCAGATTCTGGCCAAACATTCAGCAGACAAAGGAAACGATACCTTTCATGTGCTGCAGTAAATATGAAACAGAATGAGAACGATATTTCAGTGGAATAAAGTGTAAATCTAAAGAAAATAGTTCCATGTTACTGTCAACCACTTCCCTGGAAGCATTGCAGTGGATCATTACTAGCTAAAGACATAGATTACCTACTGTATTCACTTTAATATTATTCCCTGCCAGAACAGTAAGCCACTTTATCAATAAAAATAAATACACAGATAGCATGTTTTGATTGCTCAATCAATTTATTATTGATAGTAGTAGGTCATTTGTAACGGGGTAACGTGGGCAAGGAGGAAGCGGGAATCGGCTGAACAGTAAACGTAACTTTTAATGTCATAAATGAACTTGAACTTAAACACAAACACAAAGACACACACCAGCGGCTACATGTGGCTCTCTCTCTCTCGAACTGGCACCTGCGGCTTGTCTATATCCCCCTCCCGGCTGATTAGCCCAATTCAGGGCCGGGCGTGTGTCCTCATGGCCTGGCCCCACCTTCCTCCTCGTCACATCATTATTTTCAGTTATCTGGTGAAATACGATAAAAATAGACACTATCAGGCCAGTGCGAGCCAGTAAGCCAATAGCCTCGGACCTCGAGCTGCGAGACCAAAATCGATTAGCATTCTCACCATCGGGCCCATAGACCCGCAGCTTGCCCTAAAACCCACCTTTAATACGCTGCCCTGGTGCCAACGTCACACACCCCGCCCATTTCACGGGCAAGGGGGAAGCTCAAGCTGAGGTATCAGACTTGGGAGACTAGCTAGCCCTCGAAATGAACATGGTGGAGACTGAAGCTGCTGTTTGTTTGCTTATTTTGGACTTTGCTTTGTGGAAAGTGAGACCTGACTTAGCAAAATTCCACCTTTGACTTTGACCCCGCCTCAATCCCCAGTTTGCCTTCTTTGGCCCAAGAGTGATCGGCAGGCCAGGGTGTTTGGCCATTGGCCCCAAAGAAGCCCTAATGAGGCATGATGAAGCCCTGGAAGCGACAGTGGGAACACAATTGGCCCTTGCATGCACTAGCATGTCCTCATTTGGCCCGAAAGTGGAAACGCGGCTATTGAGAATGCCCAGATTATTATCATTTGCACTTTAACTGCTATAATGAACATTCATGACTGTTAAACTTTGTTGAGAACAGCAGAATTTTTATTTATTTATTTTGGGTATTTCAGACTCAAATCCATTCTAGATTTTGAAATCAGGGTTTTAGAAATGCAGTGGAGTCTGAATGGTCAGAACAGATTTGAACCCTAAAAAAGGGCAAGAACAAAAAAATACCACAGAAAGTGAATTTATTGCTATTTTCCAACACATTAGGGCCCATCACATACTAAATAATAGTTTAATGTTTTTCTGTTAAATATTGCTTTTATTTTAAAATATACAGCTTGTAGAAATCATGACAATAACACGTACATTTTTTCGGTTTTTAGTCGATTTTATCAATTGCAAAATGACAGTGTGAACAATCAGTCATAAAGACCGGACTTGAAAAACAAAATGGAATTGGGTGCCGTTGAACAAAATCTTATTGGCTGAGCATCACTAGCAAGTCGGATAAAAGATCTTTGGTCCTTTCAGCTGTTTATCTATGACTTTTCTAACCCAATAATGCCGCCGGATGATCTTTTCAGTCGATACCACACGCAACCAATAAAACTAAATCCAGAGGCTAAAGAGAGGTGAAGATCTATTTACTGGTTGTGCGAAGCAAACAGCCTGCAGCACATGTGACATACCACTATAACAGCAATGATCACCTGCACTGGCTGAAATCAAGATATCTCTGAGAACTTTTTTTCTGACAATGAGAAGAGAGGGCCCTGGTTTCTGGTGGAGAGATTTATCCACCAGTTGTCCATGTATTAAGTTTACCAACTTGGCCTCTCGGTGACCCGGCTGGATGAGCTGGTTCAAAGGAAGATTGATCTGTGTGCGATCTCTGACAGTCCTGAGAGAGTCATTGGGCCCTAGAGAGTAGCAAGGCTAAATCAACTCTGACTGCATGCTTCTCATAGCCCACTGTCTCAGGCCCGCCACCCGCCTGTTCCACAGGGCCGAACTGACCTTGGATACCATAGCGTTCAACATTTTTGTGGGGGTTTTCCTGGGGTATTCATGCAAGGCATCTTCTGAAACTGAAAACTTTGCTCTGAAATGAGCCCTCAAAACAACAATCAACTTTTACAAAAAAGTACTATGGTGATACCATACAACAGAGATGGTATCAGTTGGAAAAATCTTGTTACTGTGGTACATACCATGGTAATAACTGATTACCATATTTATATACCATGCTATTTATTTGGTACTCCAAGGTACTTTAAAGAATACAAATGTACTACCATGGTACATGTCCAAAAACATAGTATTGCCATGGTAGTATAGCCAAAAGCACCATGCTAGTACCACAGTATGTTTGCTCTAGTGACATACTGGAATTATTACCACAATTTTTATAAGTCTATCTTAGTGTTTTGCTTTTATTGCTGTAACAGTACAGACATGTTACGCAAACACAATTATGGTCAGTGCCTCAAAAATGCGAACTGCTTTCTGTCGACATTTCTTGTGAACTTCATAGAAAAAAAAAACATACTGAAATGTGATATTCCAAAAATTACAAAGCTTTCTTGTTCGTTTCCTTTGCAAATTAACCACAATTTTAATTTCGAAGAATGGACCACAAATTTGGCAGCATAACTGCAAAATCAGATTAACTTTAATCTGGAGGATAACTTTAATCTAGAAATTTCATTTTTGTGTAAGTAAAAAAATTCAATAGATTAAGCAACCACAACATGGATGTGGATATTTAGAGAAAACTGACTCCATCTTAATGAGTTTCCAATATTCTTATCCATTTTCCAAGATCTTGTACACTAAATAAACTATCACTGAATAGACTTTGATTACGTTGGTGATTTGGTGGTCTCAGCACGGATGAAACATCTTGTAGATAGGCAGGAAAAGCCATGAGCTCCTAAACGCCAGAAAGAAGAGAACAGTCTGGTTTTCACACAGCTGCGGCAATCTAAACAGACGTTCTGTGCTTTAAAAAGCCAGATCTATTCCAGGCAGCCATCTCTGTTAGAGTCTGGAAGCAGAAGGGGAAATCTAACCAATGTGACATGAGCCAAAAATGAGAGAAAGGTGAGATACTAATATAAGGACAAAACTCATGAATGCAACAGGTTAACATGTTTGCACTCTTCAGTTTTACCTTATGTTCTACATTAGTTGGTGGTTGCCAAAGTGTTTTATTTTTTATTTTTTTATGTATACACAGTATATATTTTGTAAATAATATATTGTAATATATATATTGTAAATAATACTTTATTTAGATATTTAAAAAAGTAAAAGTGTTTATTTAAATATATACACTACCGTTCAAAAGTTTAGGGTCACTTATTCTTTATTTTGTTTTATTTTTTCACATTTTAGAATAATAGTAAAGTCATCAAAACCATTGAATAACATAAATGGAAATATGGGAATTATGTTGTGACTAAAAAAAAAATCCAAAATAAATCAAAACTGTGTTATATTTTAGCATCTTCAAAGTGGCCACCCTTTGCCTAGAATTTGCAGACATGTACTCTTGACATTTTCTCAACCAACTTCTTGAGGTATCACCCTGGGATACTTTTTAAACAGTATTGAAGGAGTTCCCATCTATATGCTGGGCACTTATTGGCTGCTTTTCTTTATTATTTGGTCCAAGTCATCAATTTCAAAAACTTTTTTTTTAAATACAATTTTAGTTTTGTTATTAAATAAATTAATATGGTGGCACAATTATATTTTTGTCTACAAAACGAATTTCAAACATTTAAGCATACGCCTCCAGATCAAAGGATTTTTAAGATCATGAGAAACATTTCAGGCTATACACATTCTTTTTTTTTTATTTTATTTTTATTTTTTTTATTGAAAGTTTGGGAAACACACATAGCTACCCTAAAGTCATTTACCATTTTTGACACTAAATAACATTTTAAGACATTAAACAGCTATAGATATCTGTCCCTTTTTTGTATTTGTTCTGCTTATTTTTCTAGGTCATACTAGTAATAGAGATCTCTAATTCAAAGATGTATTCAAATCAATCTAAAAGCGACATCTGATTGCCATGTGTTCTTCAGCATCGAAGGAGACTAACTGCGCTATTGACTATGACAGCAGTGTGCTTGCTGTCCTTGAAAGATGTTACACAGATGGCATGTAAGAAGAACTATAAGTGTTTGTTTGCAAAACGCATTGCAGAGACTAAAATTAGGTGCCACATTTTATCTACTATCAGTTCTGGCGGGGGTGGGGCTGAAACATGCTCTTGACATCAGTGGATTTTAATTTCAGGCCATATAAAATAAACAAGAGTGCGTTTCTAGTTATGTTTAGTTTATATGACATGGTTTCTTATGCTCAAAAGTATGTCAAAATTCAAGAAAACCACCTAGTATCATAAAATAAACATATGATTTTAACAACAAATTTAATTAAGAATAAAAATACACAAGAAATCAACATACATTAACATTCGTTTTACAAAAGGTGTAGTTTACAGCTAATAAGGAAAATGGTGAAGCTGTTGCTCATGCATATTAAATGTGCATAACAAAAGCCCTTGATGATCAGCAGGTGACTTTGCCCTGGAAACATGGAACATTTCTCAAACAAACTGCATCTGCAATAAACTGCTTCAGCTGAGTCATACATCCTATTCTTTTTCCATGTATGACAGTCCAAATATATTAAATTATAAATATCTCATTTAGAAAAGTTAACCATGTATGAATTCCATTACACAGTACTTGCAATATACTGTAGATGCACTGCAGCAAAAGCTAAATTTAAAATAAATACAAAACAAGTAAAAAAAGGCTACCGACAATGACAACAAGGGGGTAGTTAGATGTTTTATCAGGATTCAAAGCATTTGCTTATGTGTGAAAGTGCAGGCAAAGTAGTATATCTCTGACCGAGAGTGTGTGACAGGGAGTTTTAGGCCGTGCAGCTGAATTCTGTCTAGGCACTTGATTGTATAAAGGACAGCCAATTTTATTGGCTCTATCCTAACAAGTCTCTCACACTGTGGTCATGAGTTTTAACGAGCCTGATCGGAAACGCAGGATCTTCTTCTTCAAGTTTTGAGAAGCCTTGATTTTGACAAAAGCTTTTGCCTGTGCTGATGTCATTCCTTGGGATCCAGCACCTGTCTGATTAAACTGGGGCCAATTGACCACTGCACTGCCTTCAGAGTCACTGCTAGTGCTGCTCTCAGCCGCATATTCTGCCTCGCTAGCGCTCGATTCGCTGTCCCCAAAACAGTTGGTGGTATAGTTACTGCATTCATCCTCGCTTGTGTCCAAAATGGTAGAATGAAAGAGGGAGGTGCACTCCGCTGAGTATTCAGAGTCGCTACCGACGTAGGCATAGGGACTGGTGTAGTGTGCGTTTGAAGGAAGGTACATGGCTGAAACGTGGCCCAGCATTTCTCTTTTCTGCCTGCGGTGAGCTCTCCTGAAAGCCTCCTCGTATGGGATCTCATGGAGACCCCTGTGCCGCCGGTGGTAGTCATTGCGTTTGTACTTGGGTTTGGCCAGAACTGCCTCGTGATGCCGGTGATGTCCGTGATGTCTCTGAGCAGATGATCGACCTGTTGAGCTGGTGTGCTTCTCAAGGATTCGTCCTTCAGGGATGGAGGCAGGGATTCTCTTGGCTTTTGACACAGCCTTCTTGGAGGATTTGTGCAAGTGATAGACATCATCCACTTGTTGAGACCTCCTAGAACCTGTCCGATGCGTTTCACGGCCAGACTCAGGAACATGCTCGAAAACATGAGATCTACCTTTGGCATTGGTGGTATTTTTAACTTTTACAATCTTGATATTCTTGGTGCTACCTTTCCGGAGATTTACATGCTGTTTCTGAGCAGAGATGTACTGGACACTGACCAGTTGTCCTCTTTCATCTTGGCTTTGTGAGGAAGAACCCAGGCTGAGCGATTCTGGAGCAACTCGCTCTGCTTCTTTACCACAGCCTGCTGGGGTCTGAGCACTGGGACTCCACTTAAGAGGGCCTGCTTTGATTGTCTGGCCTGATTTACTGTCCTCCACAATGTAATAAGAATGCTTGTTGAGCTTGGGGGAGGAAACTGCATCTGGGCAGCCTAAATCCTGGCAGTCCTTAGATATAACACTTAATGGCTGGCCTTTCCTGGCTCTAGAACCTTTCTTCTTCAAGAGGTAATTCATACCGTTATCATCGGTGGTTGAGTAACCATTCTGTGGTTGATTTGGACCACAAGATGCTCCATTTTGTAGGGCCCCTACCTTGGACTCAGCAGACAACTGTCTTTGGGGTGAAGCTGTTCTTGGCTCTGTGCTATTTGCCAATGCATCTTGTAAACATGTCTGCCAGTTTGACTTGAGTTCAGAGGTCCATTTCTGGGCCTGGACAGCAGCAGAGGCACGTGAACAAAGACTAGTCTGCCTTAAAATGCTCTTAGAGGGGTCGGTGTTGATGCTTGTTCTGGGTTTGTTGGTCCTCAAGGGCTGTGCCCTCCTCTGAAGTAGCCCAAAGATATAACCATCCAGTCTTTTGTTTGGGGGAGTTTGAGAGGCATGCCAGGATGAATTCTGAGAACCCATGGACTGCTCAGGTTTCTGCTCATCACTCGATGCTTCACCAGGCTTGGAAAAGCTACAATCATCCTTTAGGCGACCGGTCACAGATTGGAAGAAGACGGGGCTCTTGACAGCAACCGCATGGAGAGGGCTAGGGTACCGGTAAACATCACTACCATTTTTGGCGACGAGCTCACAGTGGAACTTGGACAAGCCATCGCAGGAGCCATCTGGGGAAAGGGAGTAGGATGCAGAAAGAGTCCTGCGGACTGTTTCGGAACTTGATTCTTCACACTGGCAATCACACTCGGCACAAATGCCCAGCTCGTCTGTAAATGCCAGAGGACACAAAAGAGAATGTCAGGTAAATAATCACTAAAACAGCCAATTCCAAGATATTATGGCCTGTGAGAGCAGCCTATTTCAGATTCCTAGAGTTCTAGTGCTTAGCTGGGTGGGTGGTTGATTAGTTTTGATGTGCAAATGAGCCTTTTGTTACTGTCTTACAGGTGTGGCTGGGAGAGCCATCAGCAGAGCTGTGAAACTGTTTCTATCTCTGTCTGGGACCAAGCTTCTCTTGTCTCACCTCTAGTCAAGTTTAAGTGATTACAGAATGCTTTCTGCTAATGTTAATACAACACAAAAAATTATGTCAGTTGAAGGAACTAGAAACAACTGAAAAAAGATGTCCTTTTTTGTGATCCCAGCTTTTAAGCCGGGAAGGAATCATTATGAAGTAAATATTTCCGTCTATGGTTTAAACTAGAGAAGAGACAATGTTTTAAGGCTACATTAAATAGTGGTGATGGATACCACCAGCATGAATGACACAAACTGTTGTAGTGGGACTCTCACCTGCAGACTTTAGTCTTCCCTCAGATACACAGAGTGAGGTGTCGAGGGGGGTGCACAGGCAGGTGGTGGAACGACAACTGGACAAACATTCACTGAATACGGAGTTAGAGGAATTGGAGAGGGAGCCTGAAGCACCATCACTTAGCTCGTAAAAGCCTAGGAAAGAGCAAGACATTAAAATATGTTCATTTTCTTTAGGAAGGAAGTGAATATCCAAAACTTTGTATGGTAGATGTAGTGTACCTGCAACAACAGGAATTAGGAAAATATGCAATGACAACAGGAAAATAAAGTGAGGCAAGCTGCTTTTTCAGTCTTAACTGAACTTTTTCCCAGAACCTACTTCCAATTACAATCTGAATAACATAGCTTCCAGGAAGGTATTTCCATTCACCAAAGGTAATAGCTCTAGCAACCAGATCTCCATACATTACAACTGATATTAGCATTAAAAGAGTGAAGTAAAGACAATTTTTTCCACCATTACAAACCACACTCAAAATAGATGTTTACATAAAATATAAAACCGTCTTTGGGCTGTGATGCAAATAATACCAACTAAAAGGTTGAAGCACTCTATCTTTCCATTAGAAGACCCATTTTAACAATCGAGACTTTCAGGGACGAGCATACACACGTGTAATCAATCTCCAGTTTATATAACCTTCCTCCAACAAAAGTGCAGTCAGTCCCAGCATTAAAATGACCTCTTGTATTTGGAATGTAAACCAATGGAGCTAAACAGGCCCCTAGCACAGTGTGCAGATTGTTCATATTACCAAATTAGTGCTTAAACAAAACAGCTTGGCACTTTCCAACTGACATTAGGCTTCGCAGGTACACATGCTACTACAGGCCCAAAGCACATAACATAGTTATATAATTCGAACAGGACATCTGATTACCACCCTCAGGTGATTGTGGAAGATTAAGAATCATTAGAAATGCTTCTCCATGCTTGTGAATCAGTTTTATTCTTTCCGGTTTGTAAGATTGTTTTATATGCAGACTATCTGAGGCAATAAATTTAGCCAACCTTTGAAGGTTATAATTTGATTGAACATGCTGTACACAGATTGAATTGAACTCAAAATCAAAAGTAACCCGTCCAAAACATTCCATGCATGGATTTACGACAGATAATAACCTGAGCTTGGCCGACTGTCCGTTTCCACGTGTTCATGCGAGGTCTCCGTGTCCAACCGCAGGTCACAGATCTGTCTGTCTAATTCCTGAAGCTGGCTAATCAAACCAGCATCATGTCTTCTAAGGCAGTTCTGTAAATACATAATACATATTGAACAGAGGTTAACACCAGATTTCACGAATGTTTAGTTAGGGGACAGTTCCATATTTCAGCATTCAGGAGGCCATCAGAATGTTAAGTGGTTTAGCCGCAACATAGTGAGATGATTTAGCAATTTCTCACTGCAAAATGTTCATTTACATTTCATTATTGCTTCTGGAAGACGGTTTTATGAAAATCAACTTACAGTGCATTCAATGTATACATTTTATCAGTTAGTGTGTTCCTGGAAATCGAACCCATGACCTTGGTGATGGTAGCGCTGATCAGACAGATGTAATTAACTAATTTAGAGTCACGCCTCATATGGGAATAACCATTCAACACACTGCTCGAGAAAGAATTGGACACATCTGACAACACCCGTATCATGTGCTGAATTCCAAATTAAGTGTGGTGAAACGGCTGACCGAGGAAATGTGGCCCCTTCACGGACATTACTTCAAATGATCCATAATCAGATGCATGCTATCTGCTGTTATTTGCTGACAGAGTAAGTAATGCAGTGCAGACTGAGGCTAGATGAAGAGGTGGAATGGCGCTTGCTTCATGCAGACCAAGGCTGTAAAAAAGCCTGGTCGTGACAGGCAGGCTTCGAGTGATTTATGGATCCTGTGCTCTCAGCATGCTTGGCTGTGCAGACCATTTTTACACAAAGTGCCATTTGCAGAGCACACCATTGGTTATTTTGAAGTGGCATCATATTAGCTCCAGACACTGTTGATGGCTTGGGCCTCAGTTTGGGAGGACAGTATCTACTAGAGACATGGTTTTGGTTTATATTGAACATTTTAGTGCATAAGCTCAGCTTTAAACAAAGACCACAGAGGGTTGTTTGTTTGTTTGTGGAAACGATATGGACATTAGCCATTTTATAATCCACATTACTATTTACTTTAATGTAGTTCTGGGTGTGAGAGTTGCAAACAAACCGGTCTCAAGATAAACAAGTGTAATAATGGCAAATTACAGCGGGGAAGACTCAAGCCACTAATGTGCATGTCTGAGGCTTTTGAAAAGCCAGCAAACAAATCTAAACCTTGTAATTCTTTCCTGTGTACAATACATGAACCACAATGCATGGAATCCATAGGGTTACAATAATGGAAATGTTTGTAAATACCCCCAAGTGGAATCAGGTGTCTTTTAGGGCTGCACCATTTGGACAAAAAATCATATTTCGATTATTTTGAAAAATATTGCTATTGCGAATTGAACTGTGGTTATGATAGACAAAAAAAAAAAAAAAAGTTAATGTTTTCCACATGTTCAACTGCTAAAAGGCTACTGGGGTTTTCACACTTGAGTTCCCTTTTTTTTTTTTTTTAAACAATGAGACCTTTTTCCAATTCGCCCACAAACAAATAAATATATAAACGCTGTCTTCTTCATATTCAAATTGTACCATCCACCGTGTACCTCTTTTTGTCTGTTTTGTGATAGGGTCTCAGCCCACTAATCATCATCATTAGTTTTTGAAACACAGTCAACTTGAATATTAGGGATGCTCCAATCAGGATTTTTACATCCAATACCGATCTCCAATTTTCTTTTTATCTAATCGATCGACGCTGATCATTTAACTTTTAATCAGCAGCTCTGTCAAAACTGGTTATATGTAAGCTTTCTGCTCAATGTCACTGTTAACTAAATTTCCCTGTTGGTAATGTCATAGTTGTTGCCTAGTTTTTGCTGTCAAAAATACTGCTGGTTGATTGAATAATCAAATAAACACAAAATATTCCATTTTACTCTTTACTCTGGGCCTTAAACAACAAGTAGGCTTATATAAACAATTATATATATAATTTATTTATTATATGTACGTTCCTTCCTTTTCATTTCCGCTTTCACTTGTTGCACTGGGAGTGTAATAAAGGTGACAGCTCTCTCGTGAGGTAAACAAATGATAGGAGAATGGAGGAAGAGGGCATGTTTCTGGACTCTGCAGGTGCTACTGTTAAACCTGTTTGCTCATCAATCATTTAATAAAGATGTTTGAATTATACCCCATCTTGTATTCCGCATTATTATTATGATACCTGTGCCTGGCGGGGACTGAGATACTGATACCGCAGACAGTAATAAAAACCGCTTCACGCAGGATGTGCCGGTTTAGTAAATAAAATGCTTAGAGCATGTAAGCAAATGGAACCGGACTCTGAGCACTTCTGTTACTCTTAAGCATGAGATGGAGTTGTGGAGCACAGTACTGCTCTAAAAACACTGTAATAATGCTCTAACTTAATATAGACTGGACAGAGCAGCTCAAATAAACTTTGAAGCGAGCAGACTATTTATTTATTTAATTAACCCTTGTGCGACTTTCGGGACATTTTTGTCTTTTTCATTTTTGTTTTTCCCGATCATTTTGGCACCACTTTGCCAAAGGTGTGTATTTTTGGGGGAATTTCGATATTTCAACCCTAGTTCCTAATACATCTATAATACACTGTGTACACAAAATAGTTACACTCAGGACCTTCAGGACAAAAATGTCCCCATTGAAACCCATTAAAACTGCAATATTTGATCCCAGTGTCATTAAAGCATAAAATCATGAATTCTATGATATTACGCTTTCATTCCGGAGCCCTGGCTTCAAAATTTAAATGTTTAATATTTTTCACCAGATGGCGCCATTTTTCTCATGTTTAGCCTATGGAGCATATACATGCTTTTTTCCTATTTTCTCTTTGCTGTATTATAGAGCACTGCAGGCCAATTGAATAAATGATGCAGCTAAAATTGTGTGGGTGTGTTTGTATGGATATCAGAGTGTGTTTTGTATGTGCCTATTGAGAAATTTGTGTGTGTGTGTAAAAAAACAGTGGCGTTACATAAACAAACTGGCATCTAAAGGGTTAAAATTCTGTAAATTAATAAATATTTGGTAGTTATGATCAGGACTGATGTTGGTTAAAAAAATTAACTCATTAAAAGTGGAAAATAATATTAATATATAATATTATTATGGCAGTTTTTTGATATTTTTGTTCTCTAAGGACCTCTGAGTTATTTTTTTAAATTGACGCACAAGGGTTAAATCGCAGCCTTTTGCTATTAAATAATCGCACAAGGTCATATCGTGATTGCGATTAACTGTACAGCCCTAGTGTCTTTGACCCAACTGTTAATTTTAATCTTGGTCATCCTCTAAAGACAGCAGGGGGGCTTGAGCTGGGCTTGTAAAGTTCATTTCCATTGAAACTCATCAAGTAATCTCATTCAGACCCATCAGACCCCTCCTAGACTTGCATTACAAACACAGGGATGTCTTACAACCTCCAGGAAGTTTGATTTAAATTGCCTTCTTTTAGTTTTAATGTCATTCTAATGATTATAGGGCTTGGGTTTCTGGTCTTAAATCAGATGCACTGTAGAGACAAACCCTTGTGACTTAAGTCCATGTCATTCGTCTTATAAATGGCTTTCTCTAATTATTTCAATTTCATATGTGAGCTCCATGTCTTTTACAGTTGATTGCTTTTTAATATGATAGATATGTTGCTGAGTCTTGGTTTCTACTGAAGTTTCTAGTTTGACACCCACTGGACAACAAAAAAAGGCCTAATTTAATAGTATTTTTAATTAATTCTGTTAATTTTCACTTGTATTTTTAACTAAATCGAATGCAAACAAAGGTGAAATAATACCAATTCTTAAGTCTTAAAAGAAATTAATATGAAAATATCTTATTCATGCATAAAAAAGTATGTTTTTATATGCAAAATTACATACAAATAAAATACTTATTCCCCCCCTTTTATTGTTATTATTATTATTTTTTTTACTTTTTCTGAAAATGAGATTCAGAAGTTTAGTTCATGTTTAATTATGAATTTTCCCTTACAAAAATAATTTGCAGTACCGTGGTACAGTGATGGTATCACATCATTTGTTAGATATATCAAACCATATATAGGCCAATACAAAATATATACTATGCTGCTTTGATATACTGTATATACATATACACACATAAATATACAGTATATTTCACTTACTATGTTCTAATATACTTAAGCAATAAATAAAAATGGTTTCTTTTACTCACCAGTTGTTTTCTCAGTAATAAAATATTCTCCTCCAAAAGTTTTTCCTCGCTGTTCAGATAACTGTCCTCCACTATAACGCAGGGTCTGTCCGATCCTGCAGTGTCCTGATAGTTTAACACACTCCTGACCAGCAGTTCTTGTCTCTGTCTCAGATACTCCAGTTCAGCCAGACCCGCGACAGTCGCGTCCAGACGCTCCCGGGTTTGAACCCGCTCCAGATCAGCGTCCGCCGCCGCCTTCTCTCGGGAGCGCGCATCGCATTCCTTCCGATCCCGCATCATGAGAGCGCAATTATCCCTGGACACCAGCATCTCTGACAAATGACTCATGTATATACAGATATGTATCCAGCAATAAAAATAAATAAATAAAACAGTTTGATCACACCACCAATGGCCAGTGCATCTGAACTAGCCTACACTTATTACATGGTCTGACAGTAAGTGATACCATTAAAAAAAATAAAAAATAGAAAAAAAGAAATCCTCCAAAAGTACACAATGCTATTTGTCCAAGAGTTATGGGGGGGTTAAAAGCATGTTGTCCTATTTGAAGCTCAGAATAAAAAATAAATAAATAAAAAAAAGTCAAAATCCAATGTCTGTGGCAGAAGTAGAGAGCAGAGTGATGATGTGCCCCGTCCGGACGAGACTAGGATCTGAATCTCTCCTCTTGTGAAGAGCTCAATCAATACTCACACACACTGAGGAAACTCACTGATGATGCAGAGAGGTCCTAAAGCCCGCCTATTCAATCTCCCACCCATCCATTCTCCTCCCATCCTGAATATAGACCTTTCATGCATTTACTATTAAAAATAGATCAAGATTTGATTTGAGATGGTTTTACTACTCTGTATGAAATACACTGTAAAAAAAAAAAAAAAAATGCAGTAATTTTAACGGTAAAATAATGTAAAAAGGTTACAGTAAAAAAAAAAAACAAAACAAAAAAAAAAAAAACGGTAATTGGTTAACGGGAAGTTGCCTTAACATATACAGCATTTTTTAAAAATATATTTAACAAGACAATACATGTCATTTAGTTTTTTAGATGTAAAAAGTATGATTTTACCATATAATTAACGGTAAAGTTGTATATTATGTTTACCACATAATGTTTAGTCTGGGAACCAAATTTGTGACTTTGTCAAGTCTATCAAAATACACATAATAAAAAAAAATTAAAAAAATCAGATTTTTTAATTAAATTGTTTACGAGATATAACCATTTAAAAAATAATTGTTTCATCTTTTGCGTTCGCGGGTCAATTTTGACCCATGCATCAATTGTGGCTTTACATATATTATATATATATGATATTTTGTACATCTATGAATTAGATTTTTACTTATAAACACCACTTACATTTAGCCTCTTTCCCATACTTTTTTGTCTATCACTGGGACTGCATCTTGTTTACAAACACGCACACACACACAGACACACACACATTCCTGTACAAAACAGATATGACAGATGTAACTAGCATAACAAATAAACTAAATCAAAGGCACTACTGTCTAAAGGCGGTGTTGTGAGAGCAAAAGTTCATGCACACACTAGTCTAAGTAGGGCTTGAAAAAGGAAACTGTCCACATTTAACTCTGGCGAACCAGCTTACAGCGTACTCACGCATCAACATTCGGCAGTTCATGCAAGTAAATAGAATAGATTTTGCTTATAAACATAGTAAAGAAGTAGTAATGTTGTATACTTGAGTTGAACAGTTGTTTTGATGACGTTAAGTTGAAAAAGATGTTGGTTTCATAACTTTTGACCACTAAGTTGCATCGAGCAGTTATGAGTAATAGGAAATCCATTAAAATCACTAGTCATTCTCACATTAGATGTTAATATAAATTGTATATTATGTTATATTTAGATAACATTTCTCAGAAATGTTGATAAAAAAGATGTCTTCAAATGTATCACACTGGTTTTGCTGTAGTTAATGTATATTTTGAAATGTCAAAGAATTTCTACATTTAATTTTTACTAGAAAAATGGCATACTATTTTTCAGGTAACATGCAAAAAATATAAATCTTCTTACATGTATGAACAGTTAAGAACTTATTAATGACTAACAATATAGTTTTAGATGAAAACCATCGGGTTATGAATGATTTGTAAGCTTGAATTCCACCGGGTCAAAACTGACCGGCGAATGCAGAAGGTGTATACAGATTCTGAATGCAATAGGAGGGTTAATTATATTTAATAGGAATTATGTTTCTTCTCATTTTAATATCAGTTATATAGCCTGCATTGTTTATTGCATTATTTTAGTGTCACATGTAACCCTGATGGTATTTCTTGTTTGGGTGTGAGACACTGTGCACTGTCTCTATATATGTATTTATTATTGCTCCTCAAAGGGCCACTCTTGATGATGTTTAAGTCATCATGTGACCTTTTGTAGTTACTATGTTGTTTAACAATACATTTAATAATATAAACGGTAGTGAACCGTAAAATGTATAGGAATTAAAATTACATTCCATAAACATGGTCACCGTATTTTGTTTAATATATATATATATTTTTTTACAGTAAATGTCCGTAATTTTACCATAAATTAAACAGAAATATTAAAATTTTTTTTTTTTATTTTTTTTTACAGTGTACAAAATCATATAGTTATGTACTGTACATATATTATAGTCAACAGTGAGTTATTTTATTGGGGTAATTTGTCACTGGTATTATACAAGTTAGGTTATAAATTTATAGGCAACACTTTACAATAAGGTTGTATTCATTAACATTAGTTAACTACAAACTATGAGTAATGAACAATACTTTTTCAGCTCAAATTAATCTTGGTTATTGTTCATTTAAACATATACTAATACATTTTAAAATTAATAGTTGTATATGCTAACATTAGTTAATGCATTATAAATTAACGAGACCAATGAACAATTGTATTTCCATAAATTAAGATTAATAAGTGCTGAAAAAATATTGTTCATTGTTAGTTCAAGATACCTACTGCTTGTAATTTTACAATTTATTAATAATAATTGTTGGTTTTATATTTTTGTTACCTTCTAAATGTGTTACCTTTACCATAGTCTACTGTATTTATTGTGTTTTTATTTATATACTATTTTACTTATGTACTGTCTCTTCTGTGATGTATCTACTTAGTAGTGGTCATAGAGATTCATAATTCAATTATACATGGCAACAGAGTTCTCTATTCTACATTTGTACTTTTTCAGTACAATACCAGTTTTAGTTTCGTCTCTTCCTTACGAAAAATTATTCCAGCAGTACCAAGTAACAGTGATTGTATCAGATGGTAATACCATGGTAATTTTATGTATACAATGATACTATATGATTACATATTCATTCTATGGCATGTTCTCCAAGGTACTTCAAAAGTATACCATGGTATTACCATTACTATTTAAGGTGAGCATGATTTTGCCAAGTAGGATATATTCCTGGATTAAAATCTTTTAATGGCCCTGGAACCAACATTGTTGTCAAATATAGTCCCCTAACCATTAACTACCCCTAAAATCAGAGGGAAATAAACACATTGATATGAATTTTGTTCAAGCCCCAACTGAAACCCTAAACCTAACATTAACCCTAAAATCTGATTGGTTGAATGTAATATTATTCCAGGATGAACAAGGATGTGTTTATCCTTAGGGTTAGAGTTAAGAGTAACTATATGTCCTACTTGGCGTAATTACGGTCAGATACCAACCAGGGACCATGTCTAAAAAACCTGGTAAAGTAATATCATGTAGGGCCTATTTTTAAAGGCTTTTAAATGCATGAAAGATATACTTTATAAACAGAGTGGCAATGGGTGGAACTAGCCTTTTACTAATTACAGTGTCTGTACATTAAAAACATTTCACAATGTAAAATCACCTATAGTGGTCTATAAGCAAGCATTATAAGGAGGTACATTTAAATGAAAATTTAACGTCTGATAACAGGCATTATAGATAATTAATTAAATAAATAATAATATGTCTGGGTGGAACTGAAAGGTGTATTTGAGGTACAGTAAAGGCGCTCAGGTGGAGTGACTGCCCTCTACTGTTGTGAAAACAAAAACTGTGGTCGTCCTACCATTCAAAGGTATTTTACATTTTACCAATATGTGGTAGAATATACACAAATAAAGAATGATCTATAGGGTTTCTAAAAGACGGATCTGGAAAACATGTGTTCAAACATGCTTTCTGGTAATAGACTACACAGCTGCTTCTATAAGAGACTGAAGTCACATTTTTCAAGCAGCTCATTAGTCAGAGCCATGGAGAACTCAAAACAGACATCAACATTTATTTGAAGCAAATGGCTATCATCTGTAAAAAGGATCAAGAATTTCAAGTATTCTAAAGGTGGACAAATGTGATTGTTTTGGCAGATTTTAAGCTGATAAAGTTTTGAATACATAATACTCACAAAGAAATGGTTTTCATACAGGTTTAGACTGATTATTTTTACCTGATCATGTTGCATACCAGTGCATAGTTATGTTCATGATCATGCATTGGCAGACATGCATGCAGTAAGATTTTCTAGATTTTTTGCATATTAGCATTTGTTAGTAGAAAATACACTTTTAAGGCAAACAGCTCTTTGAAAATTAACATTTTCTTTAGGTAGCATGGGAACCATAATACAGATCTACAAAGAAATGCTCAATGTAAATTTGACACGTGCTGCTCGCTTCAAAAGAACTCTGACATTGCTGTAATCACCAGAAAGATCTAGGTTACACCTACAAATATCATGACTTTCTTTACACTTTTATTTACCATTTTATAATATATATTTTTTAGTTTGGCTATTCTATAGACACAGGGTTTTTAACCAGGGGTCAAAATGTAAAACGCTTTGCTGCTGAAATCAGTCTCTGCATCCTAAAAATCGAATTACTGTCCCCAGTGGTTGAAGCTGGAATTGCTGTTGAACGTGTGAGCTCCAGTTTCGGGGTGAAATGCCCATAGAGTGGCGCTCTATTTAAGTTTAGGTTTAAGTCATATTTTAAGTTTTAAATTATATAATACAGTCAACAGGAATGCATATTTTCTTACCTCTACCCCCTAACCCAAACCCTAACCCTAAACCTAACCGACAGTGGAGTAAAACACAATTTTTGAGCGAAAAATGCAACCTCCAGATCGCACTCGCCATTGTTTATGTGAACGCAATAAAAAAAAAAAAAAAAAAAAAAAAAAACTGTGTTTTGGAGGTTGCTTGTGCAATGTACTAGCAGTAGCGCTAGAAGGAAATGTTGTTCATGTCTGAATTGATGCAAAAATGCCTGATGGTGGATGGTGATTGTCAGTAATGTGGCTGAATGGGGTTGATTTCAGGGTACATGAACTTTCATAAGCAATATGCTGACTTCCGGTGTAATTAGGTCAGTTCATGAGGGTCCTTGGAGAGGATAAGTAGTATATAACATAGATTTTCATGCCATTTTAAACTATTTAAATTACCCCTAATGATCTTTTAAGTATTATATAAATGTACTGTAGCAGTGTTAATGCTACCTTGAAAATCTAGTTATTTTATTGTTGGAGGTCTCTATGTTGTCTAAGAAACTGGGTGGGGGGGTTAATGAGGCTGTAAAGGTTGAAATAGCCACTGCTATAAGTAAAATATCCAATAAGCAATAACAAAGTCATTTCTTGGGGAATTCACATGTCTAAATTCCATTTAAAAAAGAACATGAATTGAGTATATTCATCAGCTGCACTTGCAGCTCTTGTGGATATGCTCATTCTGTGGGAAGGCTTTGCAGTTGCGTGTTTAATTAAAAACACTTCACCTCTGAAAGGCATGTCCATCAAAAGTCAGTCAGACAGTTTTGTTTGATTTGCATCTAAGCAGGTGGTGAAGATGAGTCAAAGAGTGGAGAACCTTTAGTAGACCGCACAAAGCTTAATCTCTCTTTCTAAACATGACAGCGATTCAGGAAATGGAATCCACGGCTGCTGCTATTAGAAACAGATGTTTGTAACACAGCTGGTGACCTTCTCAAACTTTTCTGAACGAAACATTTGCCCTGGACGAATGGTTACACAATCACACAGTTGCAAACACAGATATATACAAATATGGCCATGGATGTGAAGAGAAAGAGAGGCTTTAGGTGACAAACTCTGACAGTAACAATAATTCGTGTCAGGATTGCTGGTCGCCCTCAGGCTAAAACTATAGGACACGAAGTGACCCGGGATATACATACATTGTAATTCGATCAAAGGGAGAAGTCTTTGTGCCACTGGAATCAAATCTCTCAGGCAAACAGAATAAACCCTTTCTTTCTGTGCCAGAGGGAGCAGAATGAATGCATTTCAAAGTACATTTACCTATCCACCCCATTATATATACATTATATATATATATATATTTTCTCAAACTCATGTTAATTTTTCAATTACATTTTTACACAAAGATGTTATACTGATAATATAAGCTATTTAAAAATGCTAAATAGAACCATTTCCACAAGTGGAAATGCCCATTCATCTCTATTAAAATAAAATGTACCATTTTCATAGCTGTATGATGATCTTTTTTGTGTTTTGTTTTTTGTAAACATTCCCAATGAATCTGACACACACACACACACAAAGCCATAAAATTTCTCCCTTCTAACTTTGCTAGTACAAAGTCACATTTGTGCTTTAACCTAATCCAATCACTCACAATAATTACCTTATGAATTTTGTAAAGCCCATTAAACAAGAACAGGACCCCATTATGTAGCACTGGCAAGAACAGAGGGAATAAATTAATACATCTACATACATCAAAGCCTACAGCACACCAGATGCTGAACTGTTGGGACAAATTGAGCAAACGCACCATGAGGATTTACAAAATCATCACTCCTCACCTAAATCTTATGTCTCGCTGGACACAGAATGCTTTTATAAAACACATCAGTTATATTTCTGATGTTATTACTTTAAATTTACACCCCGACAAAGATTGTGGAAAAAAGCCAATAACCAGTTCTCTGTGTTTGTTTTAGTATTCCTGTAATGGTGGAAACAGTGACTTGGAAAATTTTATATCAAGATGCCTTTCTTTTTTTAAAATCTACATTTAAATGAAATGTTAAAGGGATAGAATGTTATTTAAAGGGATAGTTCACCCAAAAACTAAAATTCTGTCATCATTTACTCACCCTCATGTTATTCCAAACTCAAACGACTTTCTTTCTTCCAATAAACACAAAAGGAGATGTTAGGCAGAATGCTCAGAACACACCGCCTCAGTCATCATTCACTTTCATTGCATCTTTTTTCATACAATGAAAGTAAACGGTGACTGAGGCTGACGTTTTGTGTTTCACAGAAGAAAACAGTGTTATACAGGTTTTAAAAAAAACATTACGTGAGGAAACAATGACAGGATATATATTTTTTGGGTGAACCATCCCTTTAAAAAGTCCATCTTAGAAACATCTTTAACATCTTTAGATGGATTCAACCTCACATTGTGCAGTTCATACAAATGTCTTTGTCTGAAGGTTGTCAAAGAATGAGTCTGTCTAAGCATTATGATTGTAATTTAAAGGTCAAAGGGCAATTATCTTTAGCACACTCTGTGAGAAACCACATTCACCGAAACTCTGCATGCACTTATCAATAACATCGAGGGATGCTGAATAAAATTCAAGGCCAGATCTTTGTTCACCAAATGCATGAGCTTTCTCAATGCTAGAAGGATTAAAAAGATGGCATAAATATGTGAGAGTAGAAAGAAATATTTATTTAAAATGAATTCCATATCTCTTTCACAAGAAATACCAACCTTGTGGAAGAAGACCAAGGACATTTAAATTAATTTTATGGCTTGTTGTCAATTACCACCGACATTCATTTTGACTTGCCCCTCAGTTTGCAAAACAACAACAACAACAACAACAACAATTAAAATCCATTTACAGTAATGTACTTAGAGTGAAGGTCTACAAGACAAGGCATTCAAGAGGGTTTAAAAGTATTAGTTCCCATGTGGCTCCAGCTGAAAATAAAACCAACATATAATGTTTTTAGGCTATTACTAATGTCACCATGGTTGTCATGTTTGATAAGTCCTACATGTGCTTCTGTGATTCTACGTCTGTTTAAACAACACATATTGAATAAAGCATTCATGCATGTCATTAATGGAGATCTTATAGCTCCAAACAAATACAATAAAAGATTTACAAAAATTATTTGGCCAATATTCAATAAAGTGAAAAATCTTTACTTGTTTAACATCTGCCTAATAGACAATTCTGAACCAATGATCTATAAGAAACAACACGAAATAAAAAAAGATGACCCCATTTACTTTCTTAATAAAAGTCCCTGGTTTTATTGTGCACAATTCATCGATTAATGTTATTCCAAAGGACAAAAAAATAGCCTTCATAATCTTTTATGAACTTGCTCTGCCTCTGAAATGACATTCCTCTTTGGCTGACATCACCAAGCCCTTATTTTCCAATCTTATCCTGCTTCACTCAAAAATATGTGACATTATGCACTGAAAAAAAAAGGGAAAGTAGCTCTAATGAAAATACTAAACCAGTACACTTGAAATCAATTTAATACATTTATGTTTGAGATTAGAACATAATTATATTGTGTAAAGTCCAAGTGATATTCAACACAGTCTTACATTGCTATGAAATTTTCAAACGGATTCAGACTTCTAACGGATGGTGTTCACTCAACGTGATTTTTGCTGCTTGCGCAATTTACTTATTTAAAATGAGGTAATGCAACACAATTCTTTTACATTTGGTCTCAACATAATTTCATTGTGTATATCCATCTATGTTCACTTAATCCAATTTTGTTGGGACTATATGAATAATATTTGTTGCATCAATGTGTTGCTGAAACGGGCAGGGGATTTCACAGATTCTGGGATTAGGAGATTAAATGTTTTAATTAACTGTTATTTTAATGTATTTCTATGCTAAATGAAACAAGTAGGAGTTTAATGTTTTGTTATGTTTGGATGTTTTGGAACGATCAGCCACAGCATTAAAACCACCTGCCTAATATTGTGTAGGTCCCCCTCGTGCCACCAAAACAGCGCCAAACCACATCTCAGAATAGCATTCTGAGATGATATTCTTCTCACACAATTGTACAGAGTGGTTATCTGAGTTATCGTAGACTTTGTCAGTTCGAACCTGTCTGGCCATTCTCTGTTGACCTCTCTCATCAACAAGGCGTTTCCATCCGCAGAACTGCCGCTCACTGGATATTTTTTGTTTTTGGCACCATTCAGAGTAAATTCTAGAGACTGTTGTGTGCGAAAATCCCAGGAGATCAGCAGTTACAGAAATACTCAAACCAGCCCATCTGGCACCAACAATCATGCCACAGTCAAAATCACTGAGATCACATTTTTTTCCCCATTCTGATGGTTGATGTGAACATTAACTGAAGCTCCTGACCTGTATCTGCATTATGTTATGCACTGTACTGCTGCCACACGATTGGCTGAGTAGATAATTGCATGGATGATTGTTGGTGCCAGATGGGCTGGTTTGAGTATTTCTGTAACTGTTGATCTCCTGGGATTTTCACATATAACAGTCTCTAGAATTTACTCCGAATGGTGCCAAAAACAAAAAAACATCCAGTGAGCGGCAGTTCTGCAAATGGAAATGCCTTGTTGATGAGAGAGGTCAACAGAGAATGGCCAGACTGGTTCGAACTGACATCGTCTACAGTAACTCAGCTAACCGCTCTGTACAATTGTAGTGAGAAGAATATCATCTCAGAATGCTATTCTGAGATGCGGGTTGGCACTGTTTTGGCGGTAGGAGGGGGACCTACACAATATTAGGCAGGTGTTTTTAATGTTGTGTATGATCGGTGTAAAGGAGTTTATGTCATGTTTAATTTTTTTTGGAAGTTACCATCGTGGAGAAGAGTGAGCTAATGGTTACCGCGGTCAAGGTTGAGTTCATTATTGAAAAATCAGTGTATATTGCTTTTCTCATGAAACAAATACTACGGGATCATCAGTTTAATGACTGATTTGGGATCTGTAAACTCTCAGCAGCACCATACTTAAAAGCAGTAAAAAAAGATATATAATATCATATGCTAATTTAGCTAGTCATGAACATTTAGCTTTATGCTAAGCTAAAATGCTATTTCTAGCCCTTTTTCATGCACGTTACCAGCCACAATTACATTTTTTTTAAATCAAGAAAATCCACTTTCGATCAAACATATATATATATATATATATATATATATATTTATTTTATTTTTTTCTAGTAAGACCTTTGATATTTGGGAAAAGATATAGCCTACTGCAAAAATCTTATTGTTGATGAGAATTTTTGAATTGTCTTCCTGTAAAAATATCTAAAAAAAAATAATATCAGTAATAATTTAAAAAAAAAATGGTTAAAACAAGATATATTTACTTTGCATAAGATATTTAGGCTTTTTTCAGAAAATTTACTTTTTAATATAAGTGTATTTTGTCTTACTGAACTGGCAAGTGTTTTTTCAGTTGTTATTAACTTGTTTATAGTCCAAACAAGTGAAAAAATCTACCAGTGCTGAAGAAGTAATCCAAAGTATTCAGATTACATTACTGACCTTGAGTAATCTAACAGAATACGTTACAAATTACATTTTACAGCATGTATTCTGTAATCTGTAGCAGAATACTTTTTTAAAGTAACCCTCCCAACCCTGCCAATGTGTTTGTTGCTTGCTAGCAACAAGCTGCAAGGCTCAGTATAGTTATTTGAACAGATCAAATTTAAGTTAGAAATTACACAATTCATTTAGTTTTTCCCTGCCCAAAGTATATAGTAGAGTAGAGCCTACATTTTAATTTCATATAAAAGAAACTCATTTTCATTGTGTGGAACCAATACCCACAATTGAATTAAGTAAAACCAACGGGTTTTTTTTTTTCAGTGTGGAAGTAAAATGGGACGTTTCATGTTGACTTTTACCCCAGATTACTCCAGGCGCATTGTATCTGTGTTTAGTGTGCTGAGACTGTCATCTAAATTACAAATTAACACATTCTCACAAAGTATAAACATAAAGAAAGGAGACAAATGAAAATGCAGATCATGCAGGGCAATGATGCATCATATGACCATAGTCCATGCAAATCCCTAATAGTATTAAACTCTACAATTTTCCTGCAAAACAACAAAGTGGAAACAGACATTTGAGCTGAGTCGACTGAGGTCAGGACATTGTCCAAGAGTTTTATTTCCCCACTTGTTAAGATTTACTTACTCATGCAATGTCTTACCACACCAATTCTCAATTTTCACAATTCACACTTATGAAATCATGGCTATGCTTTTGTTCTTTAAACTGTGTTTGATACAATTCAAAGGTCTTTTAAAAATCAAACAAAAGGGAACCAAGAATAGAAGTATTAACCTAAAGTAAAAGGCAATACGTCAACCAAAAAGAATTGTGTCTACTAAAAGTGTTTTAGAGGCCCCTTTATTTGGTGGAAAATACACACACACACACACACACACACACACACACTAGTGGTCGGACCAGGCGGTCTCAGCATCTCCTTACTGTCAGCCTGCGGATCATTAAGAGTATTAATGGTGGGGTAACGTGGGCCTGCACAATGCCAATTACCACTCTTGTTTCATAGACCCCTCTCAATAGCCCCTTCACACCCATTTGTCCCGAGAACACGCTCACTATGGCAGTCTGAGTGCAGACACTCACAAATTACATAACATGGGCACATCAATATAAGTACTTTCCCATCACAGTTACAGTGCAGATTGATCATGACAACAGAGTGATCGAAGTGCAGACAAGTGATGAAAGATGTACATGCAACAGATCACCACAGAAAGCAACTCAAAAAATCAATATAGTTTCTTTAGAAAAAGAGCAATTAGAATGGGTAGATAGAGAGTGTTTTAATTGTTTCCAAAAGGGAGGGTATTGCTTTGTGATCTACTAAGCAAAGTCTTTCCGGGGTAACGGCAGACTTATTCAATGTTATAACACATCTCAACACGATTTTCACATGTTATATAATGCAACATAGTTATCACATATTGGTTAAAAAAAATCAATGCAAATTTTGATTGGTCTGTCGCAGCATTCTGTGGTCAAATATTTTAGTATAATGTCCATTCTCCTACTCTTTTTGTTCTCACATAATAAAATAATTTAAATTAAATCAACATATGATCTCTATTTATTTGGTAAGTAGCCATATAAGAAACAGGTTAATGTACAGGCAGCCGGTCATTAATACGGTAACACTTTACAACAAGGTTGTATTCGTTAACATTAGTTACCTAATTTAATGTGAATAATTGTTTGAAGAGTAAAGATGGAAGTAGGCAAATAATGGGTTATGTTCAATGATATGGAAATAAAACAAACAATATTTTGACCTTTAAAGCCACTTTTTGTATTAAAAAATTATTAATGCTTTACTTGTCTGCTGCCACACTACCTGTATATGTATTCACTCACTGATCACTTTATTAGGAACACCTGTACACCTACTTATTCATGGTATTATCCAATCAACTAATCGTGTGGCAGCAGTGCAATGCATAAAATCATGCAGATACGAGTCAGTAGCTTCAGTTAATTTTCACATCAACCATCAGAATGGGGAAAAATGTGATCTCAGTGATTTAGACCGTGGCATGATTGTTGGAGCCAGACAGGCTGGTTTGAGTATTTCTGTAACTGCTGATCTCCTGGGATTTTCACACACAACAGTCTCTAGAGCAGGGGTACTAAATAGGTGGACTCCGGTCCAGATCCGGACCAAAGGACACTTCAATCCAGACTGAGACCTAAATCTTTGTGCTAGTTATCTGACACCTGGCTAATTGATTGTGTAAGCATACGTGTATACGCGCGCGGAGTGGGAATAGCGCGTTCCTCGCTAGAGATAAATATTTCTCTCTAGAGCGGGAACAGAGATGTTCCAGTGCTATACGCACTTATTCCTGCTCTTCACACGTTGCCTCTCGCCCAGCTATAGACATGAGGTGCAATGTTCAATAGAGTTATTTGAACAGATCAAATTTAAGTTAGAAATTACACAATTCATTTAGGTTTTCCCGCATAAAGCCTGATTTCCTGTACGTAGTTGCAGGCGCGGTTATTTTAACAATAGTAGCGGAGACCACGCTACAGATACTGCCATCTTTCGCTTAAACACACTGTAGAAAACAAAAATTAAGCAAAGTGAAACTATCTTCATCTGTCTGATATGTGATTCAGATGGTTCAGCTAAGCCAGGTTTGTGTCAGGACAAGTTAACGTGCCGCCATAAGACTATAACGTTTTTTCTATCTAAATTTAGCTTAATTAATCAGCATGTTAGGAGCCTTTTTTTTTTTTTTTTATAATAAACAGATTTTTATTCTAATTTTGTGAAAATTAATCAGAGAAGTCATCATGGTATGGATGGCAAGGAAAGCCTATTTATATTTAAATGAAGTAAACAGTATTTTAATGCTTCACTGTTGTTATGTAAATTGTTTGTTTGTTAGTAGATTCTCACTTTAAGGAAAATATAAAAATGGTCAATACAGACTTTTACATTTTTATAAATTTTCTCTCAGGGGACAACCCTGAACCCCCATACAGGACTTTTATCCATCAAAAGGCCTCCTAAGTCCCATACACTTACTACTGTACATATTCTGAATGTAAAAATATTTAAACACAAAAACTGGACTGCTGTCATTTAGCTTCAAAATGAACTGTTGATCTTATCTATTAATATTCAGTAAAGTGCCCTCGGCTGATGAAGAATTGATCTTTTGGTAACAGATCCCTCAGACCCCACTACTTTGGCTGTCTCTGGGCCCCCAATGTCCTCATCCCTGCCCAGTTTTGACTGTTTAGGATATATTTTTTATTTCTTTAAAAAGTACTATTGCTGCCAACATGGCAAGTTATAAAAACTATTCAAAAATATATATTTTATAATTTCATAGCCATATGACTACTGACACTATGTAAGCTACGTATTATTATCCGGACCTTTGCTGGGAAGGAAATGTAGAGACTGGACCTCTTGGAACTTTAATTGAATACCCCTGCTCTAGAGTTTACTCAGAATGGTGAAAAGAAAAAAAAAAAACATCCAGTGAGCGGCAGTTCTTCGGACGGAAATGCCTTGTTGATGAGAGAGGTCAACGGAGAATGGCCAGACTGGTTAAAGCTGACAGAAAGGCGACAGTAACTCAGATAAACACTCTGTACAATAATATATTATGTGCGTAGTTACAAAAGGCCATGAAATGAATAACTCACTATTCTGTTAGTAACAGAAAAAAAACAGTGTGTTTACATGCGCAGCAACAGTGATTACTAACAAAAATGATCTTACCTACAAAGAAACCAACGTTAACATGAGATTTGAAATAATAGGATCATTCTCTGCTTTTGACTTAAAAACGTAAACAGGCATGCGCACAACATTTGCGCACATCAGACAAGCCAGTAAGAATGCCAGAGAAGGAACACATGCAGTGCAAAATCGGGGTATTGGGCAAAAACCTACATGTACCGATCAGTTTATACTTAAACCATTTCATAAAGAAAAGCTGTTTAAGGCATTTACATGACCACACACGTTGTTGGCCTATTAAGCATAATGGGTGTAAGATCATGTATGTAAAAGTGCTCAATAACTGTTATTGTGAAAAGCAGACTGGAGAATGTTGTATACTTAGCCTTGGTTAAGTGTTATGGTTTGAGTGTGTTGTTCTCGATTTGTGGTTCCCTGATGCCATTACAGTGCAGTTCTGTGTTCTTCTGCCATATCTCAGACTCATGATGTGATGCTTTGTTTGAGACATCTGCAAAGAAAGTCTTTATGAGATAAACAGCGATTCCATCAGATCCTCTTTGAGTACAAGATGACAAGAGACTCCAAATGACAGATATAAAACCAAATTTTGAAGCCAACACTTTTTGGCCTACTTCATAAGAAAAACTTCATAGAGCATATAAATGCATCCCTGGATGTATTTGCTTTCTTCCAAATGTCAAACAACCCGCGTAACTGGCCTGGTGTCCATATGCGAAAACAGTCATGGCAACGTCTTATCAGCCACCGGTACGCTCTTGCATCCCTACCCCGCCCCTCCATCATTCATGCCAGTGATTTGTGTGTAATTAAAACACACTCATGGCACATGACACCCTCATTTTATAAAGATACTCTGGGTCCCTCTGGGTCTTTGAAGAAGGTTGGAAAAAATGAGGATAGTGTGTCAAATGTGTGAAAATAAATTAGGATAGAGTCGGGTATAACCTACAAAAGAAAGTGTATCATTGTCCACAACAGCATAGAGAAGTGCAAGACACAGCAGTTTGGCTAGTTAAATATAAAACTAGAGATTTTTGTCTAAAAACTATGGTGCTTGCCGGTACAAAACTCACTGCCAATGCCATGATGTTGTGGGTTGTTGCTTGGGCATTGCTAGGTGGTCGTCAAGGTGTTCTGGATGATTGCTAGTTGGTTTCTTACTGGCCTAAGTCAAAACAGCCCATCTCCAAGTCTTTTTGATATTTCGGTCCCAACATATGGCTTGATCCCATACCCCTCCTTTAAATTCAGCAAATATAATTATAAATCCTTAATATATAGTTGGAAATCAGAATTTAAAATGATTTGTCCAAAAATATACTTGATATAGTTATAAATAAAAATGATATATTCTGAATAAATAGTTATAATTAAGAATATTCCGTTGTAAATAGGAATATAGTTATTAATCTGAATTTATAGATACATTTATTAATCTGAATATATAGTTATAAACCTGAATATATACTGTAGTTCTAAATCTGAATAAACAGTAAATAATTGTAAATCTGAATATATAGTTATAAATCCTAAATATGTAGCTGTAAATCCGAATATCTATTTAAAGATCCGAATATATACGTGAAATCTGAATATATGGTTATAAATCCAAATATATAGTCATAATTTCTGAATATATAGTTAATAATCCAAAAATATAATTGTAATTTTGTATATAGTGTAATTATATAGTTATAAATCCTAAATATGTAGCTGTAAACCCGAATATATACGTGAAATCTGAATATATGGTTATAAATCCAAATATATAGTCATAATTTCTGAATATATAGTTAATAATCCAAAAATATAATTGTAATTTTGTATATAGTGTAATTATATAGTTGTAAATCTTAAACGTGTCATTTTAATTTTGAATATTTAACTGAAAATCTGAATATATAGCTATACATATATATAGGACAAATCTTTGGGCTGACATGATCTAAGTGGATTCATATATCAACATTGCCACTGTGGGCTTATCAACATCTCACATACTAATAATATCTTTTAAATATGATTACTAATCCAAAGCTGTTTTACCTCACATGATAATCAGAGTTAATATATCCACAGTTCTGTTTAATTACTTTTTCTTGATTGATCAATGTACCCATTTTAGACTAGCACTGAGACATTCAACCAAAAAATAAATTGTCCAATTTTTCCCAGAAATAAATCAAATAATACACAGAGATGATTAATCCAAATACACATGAGTGGAAACAAGCAGTATAATCGCACAGTGAAAATATAACCCTCACTATTTTAAGGCCTACTTTTCCCTGAACTCTGTTACATGACACAGGCAGAGAATTGCTCCTAATAAACAGAAACCCAACAGCACTTTCATCACACACTCAATAACCTTGAGATGTGTTTACCCAGAACGACGTTTCTCTCTCACTATCACATCGCTCACACAATCAGAGGCGTAAATCACAGGGGCGACTATTTTCCTTGTCTTTGGCGGTATCCCTTAATCGCCTTAATTAAATGGCGACTGTGGCTCCAAAAATAACTTGGACTTTCCACCACTCTAAAGGCCAGATCAAACAAACATAGGCAGTGAGGCAGAGAGTGTCTGTGGTGAGGGGCGGGTACCGGCATTAGTCCTGCAAGACTTCGGTAGGCCTCTCACAGATGTCAGAAAATAAAAGATGGACTCCATTAGGGCCCAACAGATTAAGACCAACTTCATGTTAGAAAACTGTGAGGCTTTCCTGCCTGCTTCCCATGTCCCCACTTCAATAGGGACTCTGGGTTTCTCTTAAGCTCCTGGATTAGTATTAGCTTTCTGCAGCAATATTTTGCACTCTGATGTATTTCTGGTGTCTATCAGGTGCAAAATATAAACCAGATAGACCCTACTCTCCATTGCCATATGTGAATTATGTGACATGGTCTCAAAGAATCCTCTTTCTATGCCTAAGTTTTTTTTCAGGGAATGGCTTGTTGTTCATATTGCGGCAGTTTCCTGGTAAAATAAAGACTTTTATTCACTTTCACACAAATGATGAGTAAAACAGCAGATTATCAGTTCATAAACACTTAATATTCACCACGTTCTGCACACAATGCTATCTTATATCATCTAAACACTTTTACAGTAGATCATTTCATAATGATATTCATTGATAGGGAAGTGACATCTTTGTTCTTTGAACATTTCTGGTTAGTTGTCGGTCTCATTTAAAACAACAGCAGGAGGTACTCGTAGCAGTAACATTAACTCAACTGTCATAAAATGTCATCATTAAACTTTTGACCATGTGGTTCAGTGGCTGGATGCTCCCTGGATGCCTGAAACTAACTGAAATGAAAGCATTTAGATTTCCAAAATAGAAATCACAACCGCAGCACTGAAGCGAGATGGCTGGATACGTGCATTACCCACAATTGTAGGATATACACAAGTGTTAATAAAGTCAAAATTAGAGTCACGTGATGCCATGCAAGGTTCGGACATGTGAACGGCAAGCTCTGTGCACTTTGCTAGTTTTCATATTTTTTGTGTCATAAACCAGTGAGACTCGATACACCCTGATTCTTAACTGTTATAGGAAGACAATATGTCAAAGAATTCAAAATCCTCAGGCTCTGGAGACATTAAAAGACACTTACGTGCTCAAGCTGAAGCCCCCGAGCAGCAGGCCGCAAGCCTGGAGTCTATTTGGGCAGTGAGGTGAAGGAAATTCGGCGACAACTGATGAACGTGTCGGCAATGCTGATGAAGGTCGTTGCTGACTTGGAGGAGCTTGCTGTGATACATCAATCGATCACTGCAATGGAGACGAAATTCACTGAGATGGTTATAAGAGTGGTGGATGTTGAGAAACGGATCGATTATCTGGAGTCATCAGAGAGGGAATTAGCTGCTAATCCGCTAGCAACCAAGGCAGAGTTGGAGCGCGTTTGGGAAATCATAATCGGTGGAATCACGTCCAAATTGTTGGAATTCCTGAGCGAGCAGAGGGTCAGGACATGGTGGAATTTCTGGATGGGCTCTTTCTGAGTCTGCTCGACATAGCAGGCCATACGCTGGAAATAGAACGAGCTCATAGAGTTCCGGCTTGGCGATCCACTGAGGAAGACAGGCCTCGATCAATTCTGGCCAAATTTCTGAGATCATCTGATAAAGATCTTGTGTTATGCAGGGCGAGGAGCAAAGGAAGGCTTTCTTGGAAGAACCACAACATTTCCTTTTTCCCAGAGTTTGCGAATTCGATGAGAGAAATGTGATCGATTCAAGGAATGCAAGAAACTCTTACATCAACGGAAGGTCGCTTTTGCACTGATGTTCCTGGCCAAATTGAGAACAGATGCTAAGGATGGCCACAAAGTATTTCAATGTCCCAAACAAGCATTGTCCTTCATTAAGTCAATGGAGTGAGTAAGTCACTGTGTGATACTCACGTTGCAGCCGAGTGGGCCTGACTCAGTGAACATTTACTTGACTGTCCGAGGAAACTGGGCGCCTTTTTTGTTTCTTTTTGTGCTGGTTCCGCCTAGTGGCTGGAGTTTGTTTTGTGTCGTAACAATCCTTTGGGACAGTGTTGTGGATGAATCTGCCCATTCTTTGTGCTTATGCCTCCTATTGGTTGGAGTTTGCTTTGTGGAGTATTTCTTGCAGGACATTGGAGTGATTGGGTCATCTGTTGCACTCATGTAGCAGTTGAATGGGCCAGCTCACTGAACATTCGTTTGATTGTCCGAGGAAACTGAATGGCCTTTTTTTTTGTGCTGGTTTCCGCTAGCAGCTGAAGCTTGTTTTGTGGAGGAACACACCTTCAGGGCAGTTATGTGGATGAATCTACACATTCTTTGTGTTTATCCCTAATGGCTGGAGTTTGTTTTATAGATTTTCTTCTGTTATGTAATTCTGTCTCACAAAATTTTTATAGAAACACCGGACTTGAGCAATCCAATGGCAAAGTTGTCGCGGGGGCTCTCATAGGTGTACATGGACTGTTTGAGTTTAGAGGGATGGACACCGGTTGGCGCTGTCGTGCAAGGGGTTAATGCACACATTTTTCTTTTTTCTGTATGTTTGTTTCGGAGGGAAGTTTGGGGTTTGATTGTTGCACTAATGTTGGAATGTGGTCTTTATAATTTTATTTTTGACACACAATCCATTTTTTCTAATATGTAAAAATGTCAAATGTTAATATGAGTGGATTGTCTCTCTCCACGTGGAATGTGTATGGGTTGGGGTATCCCAAAAAAAGAAGGAAGGTTATTTCTTTTCTTAAATGTAAGAAATATGATATAGTGTTTCTTCAAGAAACGCATCTTTCCCCACTGGAAGCTGGAAAATTTAGGAAGATATGAGGTGGGCATTTTTTCTTTAGTGCTGGCTCAAGTAAGAGCAGGGGAGCCATTACATTGATAAGTAAACATCTACAATTCAAATGTTTCAAACAGATTAAAGATAAATAGGAAGAGTCATTATTGTTTTAGCAGAAATTCAGGGGCAAAGGTTGATTTTGGCTAATATTTACCCACCTAATGCTGATGATCAGGGCTTTTTTATAGATCTTGAAGGGATGTTGCAAGCCGCTGGCACCCCTCATGATATAATATTGGGAGGAGACTTTAATCTATTGATGGATTCAATCCTTGATCATATTGAAGTAAAAGTGTGTAAGCCTCCTAGAGCAACACTGACGCTTCACAGGACGGGTAAAAATCTTGGTCTTACTGATATTTGGAGACTTTTGAACCCATCTGGTAGGGACTATACATTCGAATGATCAGACTCCGGTTGCTGCCATCTCACTTGATGCTGAAAATGCATTTGATATGGTAGAATGGGATTATCTTTTTAAGATTTTGGAAATATACGGGTTTGGGAATACTTTCATTAGATGGATTAAGTTACTTTATAGACACCAGGTAGCAGCAGTACAAACAAATGGATTAATTTCAGATTATTTTACTCTGGATAGGGGCAGCCGACAGGGTTGCCCTCTTTCCCCATTATTGTTCTGTCTTGCCCTGGAACCATTAGCAGCCACGCTAAGAAGGGAAGATGATTTTCCAGGGGTAGTGGCGGGAGGTGTTGCGCATAAGCTTTTGCTTTACACAGATGATATTTTATTATTGTCTCTGACCCCATTAGATCAATGCCTTGCCTCTATAGAATTATTAATTCCTTTTCTAAGAATACAGAGTCAGTTGGTCTAAATCCGAAGCTTTGGCTCTGACAGCATACTGCCCAGTAACGGCTTTCTAGCCGTGAGCCTTCCAGTGGCCCAAACAGGTCATTAAGTATTTGGGCATTTTATTCCCAGCAAATTTGTCTGATTTAGTTAAGAGTTAATTCTGACCCCTTAATAAAAAGGTTTTCGAGCGATGTGGGCAGGTGGGCTTCATTACATTTATCTATGATTGGGAAGATTAATGTTAATAAATAAATTATATTCCAAAATTGAACTACCTGCTACAGTCTCTCCCTGTAGATGTCTCCCTCTCTTATTTTAAGCAATTTGATAGCATAGCAAAGTCCTTCATTTGGAATGGTAAGCGTTCTAGATTACATTTTAATAAGTTACATAGGCCGATTGACAAAGGTGGGGTAGGCCTACCCGAGATTGTTTTATTGTTATGCATTTGGTCTCAGACATTTGGCTCATTGGTCATTTCCACCTGAGAGAGCCCCTCCCTGGTTTTGTATTGAACAGGAATTTCTTGCCCCTATTTTGCCATTTGAAAGCCTTTCTTTCAAACTAATTGAAGTTAAGTTACACCCCATTATCTTGCAATTACACTCCAGAGTGTTTAATTCATCCATTTATTTAAATGTTGCCTCAAGCATATGGCTGAACCTTAAATTATGTATTAATAAGTCCCCTTTCTGCTGGTCAGAGTGGATTGTGAGGGGGGTTACTACACTCGGTGATCTATATGAGAATGGAGTGTTGAGATCTTTTGAAAATTTGGTTCAACATTTTGGTATTCCCAGATCTCAGTTCTATAGGTATTTACAGCTGCGCCATCTGCTCAGTATTGTTTTTGGGAGTAGCGCACACCCCCCTAAAGCGGCAGATACTCTGGGAGTGGTGATTACTGCTTTTGGAAAAGGTCATGAGGCATCAGTGTATTACTCCCTGCTAATTCAGAGTCTGGGGGATGGAGCTTCAACTTCTCTCAAGAGATTATGGGAGAAAGATTTAAACTTGGTACTGGAGGATTGAGTGTGGGCTAGGATTCTAAAAAACGTCAAGTCTGCATCTAGAGATGCAAGAGTGCGCCTTAAGTAATTCAAGATTCTACATAGATTCTATTGGACCCCCTCTAGATTGTATAGGCTTGGTCTTAAAGTCACACCCACCTGCTGGCGATGCCAATCAGAAGATGGAGACACAACCCAAGTGTTTTGGGGGTGTGTTAAGATCCAAGAAATTTGGTTGAAGGTTCAGAGTTTTATGTGTGACATTTTGGGCACTCAGATTTCATTTTGCCCCAGACTCTGTATTTTGGGCGATGGGGGCGATCATAAATTTTGGGGATAAACACATAAAAAATTGGGTTCTGACCAGTATCATGATTGGCAGGCAAATTATTTTAAGGGGATGGAAGTCGGATGGAGCGCCCTCATTTCTGGAGTGGTGTGCGGAGATGGGGAGGGTGGCTGCTTTCAAGGAGGGGTCAAGCAGAAGGCTGGGGGTTCTGAATTTGTTTGATAGGAAATGGGGCAATTACTTAGTGTTTTTGGGGGACTCTCGGGGAAGGGCTGTGGAAAGAGAAGTTTAGTTTAATTATATATGATTGTTATATTTTCTTTTTCTTTTTTTTATGTGTGTGTGTGTGTGTGTATTCTTATTGGTGAGCACAGGGGTGTTCGATGGGGGTCAGGGTGGTGTTGGTGATTGGGGAGGGGTAATAGTGGGGGTTAAATGTAAAATGTTGATTCAATGTATATATGTTGTGTTTTTTCTTTGTTATATGTCTACGAATCAATAAAAATGTTAATTGAAAAAATAAATAAATAAAATCAAAATTAGCCGTTGCAGTTGTGATTTGTGTGAAAGTTAATAAAACGCAGTTCTTGCAGCGACTCTAGTGTTAATTTCACTAGGACACTGTGACAGAACAGAATTCGGCACATAAAAGTTAGTTTGCAAAAGTGTAGTTATAGTAACATTCAATCTATGAGACTTGTTTGGTCATAAAAGCACCAGAAAATGATATGGCTGCTTCAGCAATTGTGTTTTTCATCGCACATTTGCTTTAATGACACTTGGTTAGGTTTAGGTTTAAGGTTAAGGGTAGGGAGACAGGTTTTGTTGATTTAAAACCAGACAGAGCATTAACCTTAAAAACCTCATCTGTTTGGGAGAAATTGTATTCATTTCTTTTATATGGAAGAAATTAATACAATTTAGGACCACAAGAGGGTGAGTAAACTATTTTTTATTGACCTATTCCTTTAATTTATTGATGCAGTAAAATATGTGATGCCTTTGAAAATTGTTTTAATGTCCTTTATTATGGAACATTGCTTATTACATTTGCTATAGATAGTTAAATCACGACTAGTAACATTGTTGGGAAAGTGAATCAATGCATCAATTCAATGCATGTATGAAGCCCAATGAGAAACAGATATACCATCAAACCACTCTATTAGAACCAAATGATTTCAGACACATTTTACAGAAATCCCTTCAATAAGGACTGCATATTTTCAATGCTGTAAATATTTTACAGGGGTCTGGCGTGGTACCACAATCTTCAAAGCCCAGCTGTCAAAGTTTCAAGGTCTAAATCATTTTCTCTGCAACCCAAAATCTGTGGTAGACATTTCCATTGTTTAGAGTGTTCAATAGTCAACCCATATACCATGAAAGTTTTAAGACTCTCCCTTCAGTCCTGTTTCTTTAACCATTAATCAAATGACCGAAAATAGCACACAGATAGAGTGTTGTTCGCAGAGAGGGGCAGAAGGGGTGGAAAATGAGAGGAAAACATTTCAAGTGTACCTAGAGACTACAGAGCATTAGACATTAATTCTATTTTGGACACTCAGCCTAAGGAAAGGGCAATATACCGTTCAGCAGTTTTTGAAATCAATCTTCACAATGCCTCTCGATCCAGGACACATCCAGTCAATACAGTTATGTTCATTTATGAGTCTCCTCTGGAATATTTTCATGGTGAGTATCTTTCATTCTGATGTCCTGCTGAACACACATATAATCAATATCCATCTACAGTCTCTTTTCATCACGATTTATTTTATTCTAAATGCTTTTCGAAAGGTCAGATTGGAACAAATCCACTTTAAAGCTGAAGTGTGTTTTTACTTCTTACTAGTAAAAACAATAATTTTTTTATATCAATAATGACATTGTTACTAGTGCAAAACTCCTTTCTTGATGTCAAAAATTGAATTACAACTAGATAAAATTCTAATTTTTGTTATCTGTAATTTGGTTTTCACATAACTGGAAATGGATTTCACACATCAATAAATTGAAGAGTAATTAAAGATTACATTATAGATATCTGAAATTAACATAGTGAAAACCAAGTTCCATATGAAAAATATACATTTTGTTGTTGCTGATGTCAATAGTGGACATTTGCACTACTAACAATGTAGTTATTGAAATAAGAAATTATTGTTTTCACAAGTAGTAAATTACAATTTCAACTGGTAAAAAATGAATTATAATTTTGAAATTGCATTATGATCAGGAGTGAATGACAGATCATTGTGAATTTCTACTAGTGAAAATGCAATTAGAGATAAAGAAATATGTTTTTTATTAGTCGAAATTCCATTTTTGTAATGTAATGAAGTAATTTTTTTATATCAAGAATTAACGTTTTAACTAACAAATGTGATAACTGATATAGAATATGAGCACTTCCACTTGTAGTAATTCCATTCCTGATGTCAAGAATTTGCATTTTAACTAATGAAAACTGAATTTTTGATATCTATAATGCATATTCTGCACTTGATGAAATGTTGAAAGGGCTTGCGATAGATGTTTAAACAAACAGAGCAATGTTTTGATAGCTGCACAGAGCCACAGGGTTTACACTTTTTGAGGAAATCCACCTACAAATTACTTAATTATAGTTGTCTCTGCATAATTAGCTTGAATAGGAGAAAGTATTTTATCACTTACAAAATTACACACTTCAGCTTTAACCTCCTGAGACCCAAGCATGACTGCTGTGTGTGTTTTCCATTTCCCTTTTTGATTCGTAACTAGTAGCAACTAAAATTAGTGTATATTGTGTTTAGCAGCGTAGCGTTTCGAGAAATATCTCTCAAGTTTTAAAATTGGCATACAATATCTCTAAGATTGGACAAAGATCTGTTTACAGCAATGATAAACACCAATTCAATTTCTTGGAAACACATTCTAGTCTTTGGAACACTACAAATTATGGTGGGTATAAGTTAAATAAATTGAGCAAAAATGTGAGCAATTGTTCTTCCTTCAAGACATTTCGAGAAAACACAAAATTTACATTAGTTGGCTGGTCAAAGAAAAAAGCCCAATGCACAATAATTAGCATCCTGCATTGGTTATGAGGGCCCTGATGGTGCATACAGAGTTACTCTGTCTAGTTTTGGCGTAGTGCCAAGGCATGGCTCAATGATGTAGTCAAGCCACTGCAAGAAAGCGGCAGACAACAGCAGATATTTCCCTCACCATTTCAATAGAACTATCTCCAATCCCCATTGTTTCTTGCTAATATTATCTTTGTTTTTCCTTTTTGTGTGGGAAGGTATTAGCGATAGTCCCTGCCCTGCATTTGTTTTCCAGTCTCCACCTGTAAGAATCCCTACCAATGGTTTTGAATAATGAATACTCTCTCAGGCATATACACACCCATCCATCTAAGAGTCTTAGACACTTGGTAGGCGTCTACAACAGCTTTGATGTTTATGCAGTGTTTTTTATAACACTCTTCCATTTTTTTCTGTCGAAGAATGATTTACTATAAGTGTACCATGTCAACACTGTAATATTTAGTTCTCACAAAGCATGTAATGGTTTGCCAGCAAGAAATTGACTTCACAGAACTCTCATTAGTGAATGCATCATTGTAGTGCATGGGTACCATTATTTGTGATGTTTACTAAGGCTAGCATCAGTATAGTGCTCTTTGTTTTCCGCAGCACTCTGATTGGTGGATCATTTCCCTTCAGGATCATGGGTAGTGTAGTTCTTCACCAGAAAATCCACTATTAAACATAATGTTTTTTTTGTTTTGTTTTTTTTTAATTAAGTTAAATAACTAGATTCATAACAAAGGACCAGAACATCACAGAAGCTTGGGGGTGGGCTCTTTTGTCTTAGGGTAGTAAGCAACCTCCTAGCAACCATATAACAACATGATGGAAACCATCCACAGCACCCTAGAACCATGACTACTTTTGCTTGGTCAAGCACAACTCATATACTCTTCACAAAATGTATTTGTGGCATGGAGGGGCGTGGTCATATGTTGGTCTGCGGGAGAGCAGTAAGGATCATAACCCAGGTGATGATCCTTACAGCTCTCCCTCTCCCTCAGACCGACACATGACCATGCCCCCCCTTGCCACATTATTCTATTCTATTCTATGGCACTTGCTAAGGAAAACATGACAGTGTTAATTCGGTGTGTAACTTGTGCCACTTATGCTGAGAAAATGAATGATACCTCAAATAGTGACCATATACCAGAATGTCATAGAGACGAATATAGAAGTTCATTGTCAGGGCTGTAGGGTTGTCCACTTTCTCTTCTCTGTACATCTGCTGAAACAACTGTCTGTCTTCGGTATAGGGAGGGGGAGATAAAAGCTGAAGTACTTCCTGTCCTCTCAGCACGTCTGCCATCTCTGCCTCTGAGGGTCAAAGACTGTGCTCAAAGCAAACATCTGCACACATCTGCTCCACTCTGCTTTACCTCATCCAAAATAAAAAGGATATCAGTAGCTTTGCTTATGTGAGCCAGGACACAGATGGATTTCCAAATGTTAGTTTTTAATAGCAACACTTTTGTGAGTTTTTTTTTTCTTTTGATAGCATTGCAATGTCTGTCTAACTGACCGAAATACATGTCACAGCATGAATATATGCCTTTGCACATCTTACAAAGCACTTTGCCAGCAACAGAGGGCTTCAAATCAATCCTTATCAGCTCAAACTCCCTGTTGGGTTGCAATAGCAGATGGAATTTATCTACAAGTCTAAGCTGACTGCTTCCAAATCACTCGTGACTAGATAATTGATAATGGATCCACGTCATTACTGTGAGGTCATCTGCATAAAAACAACGCAGTGCAAAACTCTCTTCTCTTTCTCCCTTCATGGTTCCTTATAAGTGGTGCTTGTAATGTGGGCGATGAAACGGGCCAAAAATACCCTGGATCCGAGCCTTATATAGGGACCAGAATTTTATAGAGACTTGGGCCAATAAGTAAACACCCAGAACACTCCAGCAACCACCTACCAATGTCCTAGGAATCATCCGGAATACCCAAGAAACTGCATAACCACATGCTAGCCAATCTGAACACCTTACCAACAGCACAGCAACCACCCATCAGTAGCAAATTCTGCATGGGCAAGCTACACTCACATTTCCTCAAAAGCACCCTAGTGACCACACAGAACGTCCTAGCAAACATCAAAAACACTTAGCAGTATAGCACAGTATAGCAACGCTCTGACAACCACCCAGAACACCCTAGCATCATGGTGGCGAATTTTGCATGGGAAAGCACCGCTCAAATTTTACTCACACAGTGTTAAAGTCTATTTATGTATATACACTCGCTGTTCCAAATGGCTTGAACAATGTAGCTGTATTAGATTCAGTCTTAGCCAAGAAAACTGTATGTCCATCCATCATCTGATCTGGCAGTGTGAGCGTAGCCTGATTTCCATAAACATACAGACAGTCTCCATCTGTAGCCGATACTGGATGCCAAATCTTACACTGCATAATTAATGTCAGGCCAAGTGAGGAACCATTAGCAAACACACCTAGAGAAAATCTGTATTTCTGTTTGTGGCAGTGTTGTTATCATTAAAAAATAATAATAAAGAAATAAATAACAGATTGCTGATAACTGGAAAAAATGGAACTAGATTCAAATTTTCACGACTCCAAAACTGACTAAAATAAAACTACAAATGACCACACATTTTTTTAGTTTTAGAAACCATTTTATTAAAAATGCAACCTTTACAACCAGCCTTCGTTAAACATGAAAATGCCACTACACTGTAGACCACAGTCTTTTTTTTTTTAAGTCATTAAACTCAAGTTTAAGTTAGTAGAACTTTTAGATTCTGATTTTGTACTACACATGCATGTTAATTGCTCTTAACTTGAAATACTGAGTAAGCTAACTCTTACATTTAAAAGGCACTTAACTTTAAACTGAACTCTTTGGTTGATAAAAACACTGGAAACAGAGAATGGTTGTCTTGAGAGAAGGATGTTTTACCTTGTTCAACATGTCTGTATTTTCACATGGAGTTTGGTGGAGAATCAGTTTTGGTAAGAGTCCAGTATGCATCCTCCCCTCTGATTCTCTTATGCATTGAGGCTCCATTAAAACCCCAGAGCAAGATAATCAACTGCTCCCAAACACCAATTAACAGGCATTCAGCCCAGCCAAGAAATCTGAAGTGTATTGCCAAACAAGAGAGAGATAGTTGACTTTGAGAAGTTAATAGTCTCATTAAAGGAATATTCCAAGTTCAACTTAAGTTAATCTCAATCGACAGTATTTGTGGTATAGTGCTGATTACCACAAAAGTTAATTTCTTGTCTGTTAAATTACAGTCATCATGGCAACGAAGTTGTAAAATTGGATATAGCTTTTCACAGAAAAGTTTAGTATGCGATTTTATCACACTGAAATCATATTTACACGCTTATTGTTTACTTCTAGTGGCTATACTTTTGAAACAGTGAGTATTTTAACGTTTATGGATTGGCCCCATTCAATTCCATTGTACTGTGTCTCACTGTATTTAAAAAAAAAAAAAAAGTTGTTCACTTTTTTTTTTTTTTAAAGAAAATAACGGGGACAAGTCGAAAATAATTTTTTGTGGTAATCAACATTATGCCACACATACTGTCAATTGAGCTTAACTTGCATTGAACCCAGAATATTCCTTTAAAATGTGATAAGCTCAACTTTCAATCGATTCTGAGACATTGTCATCGATGCTGACAATCCATCAACTATTTCCAACTGCATTGTGAAAATAAATTCACATGCATCTGTATTTGGCACTAGACCATTGTAAATGATTCTCTATGCTCTTTGGGCCATTCATACAGGGAGCGTTCTTGCATTCAAAGAGAGAGAGAGAGACAGTGCAGGAGTTTCAAGACAAAACATTTAAAAGTTTAACTTTTTTTTTAGCGTGACACTGCATCTTAAAAATGCAGGGCTCATGGTGAGTCATGATGAAAAACAATTTTGAGACTTGTTGCAATGGTCAAAAACTTTAATCAAGTGTGTGGTTTATACAGACCAACAATTAAAAATAGCACAGGTGTGTGCTCAGCCCCTTAGGCTAATTTTGGTTCAGTCGTTTGGTCCAAACTGAGTTTAATTTGCTTTCACATCAACCGAACAAACTCAACACTGTTGTAACTAAAAGCTCAAGTGTTAAAGCGGCCTTACAGAGTATCTGATTTGAAGAATAGATGTCCAGGAAACAAAGATAGGTGGACATGACACTGGTATCTCAGCAGATGGAGACTTCAAGGTCTGTCATGAGGGAGTGATTTGTATGGCAGGTGTTCAGTACTGCGGGTCACCCAAGTGAAATTCTCACCGTCCTAAACTTTAACTGCAGTAATTCATCACTGCAGGGACAAAAACAAAGCAATGGGACACTGAACTGGCTAAATCCTTGAAGAAAGCCATTTATCTTGTAAACCTCTCTGGTCTGAGAGGGCAGGGATGTTCTTTGTGCTCCTTATCTTGACACCATGCATCATTACTCACCGTCACCTCGCAGTTGTTGTAGATTAAAACAAGATATAATCTCAAAACTTGGTCAATTTCATCTATAGTAAGGAAGGTCTGTGGATCATCCGGGTTTAAATGTGCTGTAAGTAATTTATTTTTTCATTGAAAGGTACGCAAAAAATGTTCCTACTCCCTGAAAGATATTACTGAAATAAGAGTTGTAAGATAATCCCTGTCTCTGTGACAACTCTAGACTCTGTAAACAGCAAACCGCGGACAATGACGCTTTCGACCTGTCACTCATTTTGCACATTCAGTTCAAGCAAATTATTGAGACTTACTGCCATTTTTAAGCCATCTTGTTCATAACAGTTGTCAATTGAGGGCGCTATTTTGCTGCTGCTGTTTTTAACAACCGTTTCTGCACGATGTCGGTCTCAATAAATCTAATTTGGTATCTTTGGAGTGCTAATCCAATAGCTCAGTCTCGTGGAAGTAGTACAGCACTTTTAAGTATCCTCTCTATACACTACCGGTCAAAAGTTTTGAAACACTTGACTGAAATGTTTCTCATGAGCTTAAAAATCTTTTGATCTGAAGGCGTATGCTGAAATGTTTGAAATTAGTTTCGTAGACAAAAATATAATTGTGCCACCATATTAAAAAAATTTTCATTACAAAAATAAAATGTAATTTAAAAAAAAAGTTTTTGAAATTGATGACTTGGACCAAATAATAAAGAAAAGCAGCCAATAAGTGCCCAGCATATAGATGGGAACTCCTTCAGTACTGTTTAAAAAGCATCCCAGGGTGATACCTCAAGAAGTTGGTTGAGAAAATGTCAAGAGTACATGTCTGCAAAATCTAGGCAAAGGGTGACTACTTTGAAGATGCTAAAATATAACACAGTTTTGATTTATTTTGGATTGTGTTTAGTCACAACATAATTCCCATAGTTCCATTTATGTTATTCCATAGTTTTGATGACTTTACTGTTATTCTAAAATGTGAAGAAAAAAAAATATAATAAAGAATAAGGGTTTCAAAACTTTTGACCGGTATTGTATTAAAGACTGTAGATGTCCTACTTCCATCTAGATGGTTAGGCCTTGTCCCAAATGATGAACTTAATGTGCACTTGCTCTCTCGTGGCCTTCACTTCACTATATCCATGAAGTTTAGAGAAAGTTAGGCATCTTAATAGTCATTTTGGGTTTCAGAAGGGTGCTCACGAACACCCCTTTAAACCTTTTTGCCAAGCCCACACAATTAACTATTGACCAATAATCCATGCTGCAAAGTGTATACTTGGAGGAGGACAGCAAGGGCTGAGGGTGACATTTAGGAAAAGAGCTTAGATCTGGTGCAACGCTCTTCCTCTTTAAATTTTGAAGCAACTGTGCTAATCTAGCACTAAATTCATGAAACTCCAGTGCTGGCTTCATAAATATGAATGGGAGACGTATCTCAGAATCAATTAGCTGTCCATCTCCCCCTCACAGATACAGAATATACACAATCTAAAAAGTTTAAAATGGCTGTTAGTAAATAGATCCTTGATGTATGTTCATATACACTGGTGGCCAAAAGTTTGGAATAATGTACAGATTTTGCTCTTATGGAAAGAAACAGGTACTTTTTTTCAACAAAGTGGCATACAACTGATTACAATGTATAGTCAGGACATTAAAAACTTGAAAAATTCAGAACTTCTTAAACTGCTTCAAAGAGTTCTCATCAAAAAATCCTCCACGTGCAGCAATGACAGCTTTGCAGATCCATGGCATTCTAGCTGTCAGTTTGTCCAGATACTCAGGTGACATTTCACCCCACACTTCCTGTAGCACTTGCCATAGATGTGACTGTATTGTCGGGCACTTCTCACACACCTTACAGTCTAGCTGATCCCACAAAAGCTCAGTGGGTTTAAGATCCATAACACTCTTTTCCAAATATCTGCTGTCCAATGTCTGTGTTTCTTTGCCCACTCTAACCTTTTCTTTTTGTTTTTCTGTTTCAAAAGTGGCTTTTTCTGTGCAATTCTTCCCATAAGGCCTGCACCCCTGAATCTTCTCTTTACTATTGTACATGAAACTGGTGTTGAGCGGGTAGAATTCAATGAAGCTGTCAGCTGAGGACATGTGAGGCGTCTATTTCTCAAACTAGAGACTCTGATGTACTTATCCTCTTGTTTAGTTGTACATCTGGCCTTCCACATCTCTTTCTGTCCTTGTTAGAGCCAGTTGTCCTTTTTCTTTGAAGACTGTAGTGTACCTTTGTATGAAATCTTTGTATGAAATGATTGACTGACGAGTTTCTAGAGAAAGCTGCTTATTTTTTGCCATTTCACCTAATATTGACCTTAAGACATGCCAGTCTATTTCATACTGTGGCAACTCAAAAACATTCTTTTAACGAACCAAATAGCTTTCAACTGTGTTTGATATAATGGCAAGGGATTTTCTAGTACCAAATTAGCAATTTAGCATGATTACTCAAGGATAAGTTAATGGAGTGATGGCTGCTGGAAATGGGGCCTGTCTAGATTTAATCAAAAATGACTTTTCTCAAATAGTGATGGTGCTGTTTTTTTACATCAGTAATGTCCTGACTATACTTTGTGATTAGTTGAATGCCACTTCGATGAATTAAAGTACCAATTTCCTTCCGAAACAGCAAAATCTGTACATTATTCCAAACTTTTGGCTGCCAGTGTATGCAGTCTATTTTATTAACATACCCTCATCATTTCTAAATAAATCCTTTGCAGAACCACTTTGCAGTTCTGAATCCTTAATGTGTACAAGTGAAGGGGCGTTCACACTGACAGTGATTAAATCACTGGCTGTCACCAAGTGTATGTATTGTTAGCTGCTAGCAAGTGTTCCTGCTCGACTTTGGCATCCAGCTATATGAGGCAATGGATCATGTGAGCTTCACTGTCTCTAATAGACCGCAACATTCTGGTTGCAGAAATAAAAATCCCATACATTTTTTTCCATAGAGGAACTGATTTTTAACGACAACTTACAAACTTTTAAAGACAAACGTAGTACCGTGAGCTATGAGGTTTTTAATCGATGGTATATTCTTCTGTTGAAGTCTTCAGTCCGAATTTTTTCAACCTAATTTTTTTTAAATTGTGTTTATAATCGTGAATTCCTAGATAAGATCTACACTACCAATGATCCATCAAAGAAAGATCCACCAATAAGACTGCAGCAAACAAAGTGTACCAACCGAGCTCTGAAGCGACAGATTACTTACATGACGAAAACAACTTGCATGTATCTGAATATTATGCAATAAAATTGAAATCTATTGTTTCTATACCTACAGTTTAATCAACAACTTTAAATCACTAGTTTTATTTTTCCATAGTTTTTAATTAGATTACATCATTAGCAATGCTTCATGCGATTGTAGTTCATTCCCTCATTAAAAAAAGATGTTCAGTACACAGCCTTGTAAATTTTTTTTTTTTTTTTTGCTTCAAATTAAAGTTTGTAATGTTGTGATTCACCTTGGAAATGGTTGGTTTGGTTCATCGCCTAGAACTATATTTTGAAGGATTTTATGAAATCCCTTTAGAAAACAAATGAATGGGAAAAATACTTCCAGAAGTATTCCCCCACCCCCCCCAAAAGGGTCTATTGGTAGTTGCCACATCACTTTGCATTTGCATAAAGCTGAACATAGCAAATTTCACCTCAAATCGACTTCTGGTCACTTTGTCGCCACAAATGGATGAACACCCCTTCAGTCCTTAGTTTTGCCTGCAGTCCTCAAGCAATCCTTTCCCTTCAGGAGTGCTAAAAAATTCAAAGTTTTCCCAAAAGCATCATCCATCTAAAGTCACCATGATTAAAGGCAAAAATTGTCAATTCTATCCTCTAGAGCACCTTCACCAATCAAAGCACTGACATCACAAACAACAGGCACTACGACGTGTGCCAATTCCCACAAGGTTTAAGGACCAGCCTCATAAGGGAATGGTTGTCTGATAAAAGGAGAGGTGGAGGGGCAATTTTACGTGAGTTTTCTTTGAGTTCTGCGGTACTTTTCAAGAGGACAGTGGACAATGTCACAGTTAATTTCCTGCAGCTTCCTGCCCAACACATCTGGCTTTGATAAACAGCTGGCTAACAGGGGTTGAAAGGATTTTTTTTTTGGGACGAGAAATGTGTGTGTGTGTGGGGGTGTAAGACCACAACCCTTATCTTTAGAAAACACTTAGAGAAAGTTTGAGTGATATCAGGCCAGCGGTTGGTTTTTGAGGGCTTCTCCTTTCTCTGCAGTTCAGCGCAGTTCTCCTGCATATACTCATTATAATTCAATCAAACTGAGCTTGGCTCTTGGACGCATAAGAATGAGGTTGATCACTTAGTGTTTTGACACACAGCTGCTTAAATAGTTACATATCATTTGGCCGACTGAAAGGGGCACATGATGAAATTAATGACATAAAGAGCCGTAATATGCAGTTGGCAAACTTATGGTTACCACAGACATTAATTTCGACTCCTCAGTGGAAGCCTAGCAGACAAACATGAGGTACCACAAATACACATAAAAAAATGCAACCATTACACTATTTCAGAAGTATAACTATAACACTTAAAATTATGCGTGCTCATTGATAGTCACGTAGTAAAATCTGTGAGTTTTTAAATAAAAACTTTTTAGTGTAGATGTGGCCTAAAAAGTAAACCTGGTTACTTTCACTCGATATCTGCACAACAATACCACATAACTATAGGGATGTCACATAACTATCCATAAACCTTTGTTTACATGGAGCAAACTCCACGCAAAGAAATTATGTTGGTATGCATTACAAGGAATTCTTAGTTGGGATGTGCAAAACTACCAACTTTCAAAATCAACTAGTTGGTCAGTTGTTTGAATGACTAGTTGGTGTTAAGGATAATAATGTATAATAAGGCTCCGTTATGTTCTCGTGACCCTGATCAGATGCCTTTTAGAGGGATATACAGATGCTAAGTGCAGCTTTTCAGCATGATGACTATAACACCTTATTGCACAAAATTATCTAAGTAAAAATAAGTCACCAATAAAGAGTGTCTCAAAACCGCTTATGCACATCCTGAACGCAGAATGATGTGCTTCAATGTAACCGGAGTGCTTCAGGACTATCCTCACTGCGCATTCAAAAGCGCTGCACTGCAAGATAATATTGCGATCTATTTCAGGACTTCAAGCAATTTAAACCTTATTTACAGCAACTATTTAATCAAGCAGTGTCAGACAGAAGCAGCAAAACATTTGAATCTCTCCACAACACCTGACAAATACGGGAATATTACTCACAGCAGAGGATATAATGTCCGACAGTGATCATCTTGAAATATATTAATTCAGAGCTTTGCAGTAATAATAGTGCATAAAAAGACTAATCCTAAAGCATAAAATAAAAAAAAACATCTTGCAGTGGGTTTTACTGTCTGGGTATCAAGGCAGAATTTTCCAGGACATTTTATGTGCCCAACGGGTGTAATATTTATACAAAAACACATGAGTGGTCATGATGTATATTGTGGTTATTCGATGTTTTATTTTTTTCTTCTTCTTCTTTTTTGTTTTCAGAATTAAGTATTCAACAGTTTAATTACATTTTAAAATCAAAATGTGTCTAGACAAATTACATTATTAAAACTTGAATCAAATGAAAATATAATTATATTCATTATTTAAATTTTATAAATATATAGTCTGTATGTGCTGCATGCTTCTGAATGCTCTGCTTCACACATTCATTTTGAAGAGTGCAGCACATGCAGACTATACAATTATTCAATTAAATCACAACCTTATACGTTTGAATAATTACACTAGTATATATCGCAATTTTATTTGATTAATTGTGCACTCGACATCATTTTTCATCCCAAATATGTCAAGTTCCGTGACTTTCCATGTTTTATAGCTAATGCCATTTTTATGACTAGATTCAGTGATTCTGTCCATGCTTGCCGCATTGTGGAAATCATGGGGCCCTACATGTGGTAACCGTGATATAAATGGAATCTGATCTCTGAATTATTGAATATTAATTCATATCCGTTAGAAATTGGTGATGCAAATAAATTAAGCACCAACTAAGTTACAAACTAACAAGTCCCTAACTAAACCCTTAGTTTGAACTTTACATCCCAACTTACATGAGACCTTACACACAGCTGGTGTAACCCTACCCAGATGAGCAGGGAATGTACCTGAAAAAGCATCGTTCATGAGCATCAGCTGTTGATGTTATTTCACAATGCGCAGCTGCCGACAGTGACAAAACGATACAAATGTGTATTTGACACCTGTACTGAGTCCCGATCACTACCATGTTTTAGCACATTACACAGTCTACAGTTTTATTATACTAAAGTATTTTCCAGGACATTTAGATAATTTTCTTATTTTCCATGACTGGAAAACTGCATTGCAAAATTCCAGGTTTTCCAGGATGTGTGGGAACCCTGACTGTTAAGCAAAGCAAGCTATCATCATGCAAAAACTCTCTCTAAGAAGTTGCAACCATCAGTTAATTTGAGAATTGTGTCTCCCATTAAAACCACCACCACTAAAAATACTAATGTTAGTAGTCGACCCCACTAATCAACTCAGCTGTTAGTCGACCATTCTGGCACATCCGTAGTTCCTAAGCCTAATGAAGTTGTCCCGCCTCAAACTGACAATTTATACAGCTTTACAGCTCAAGCAGTAAACAGTTTACTGAAGAATTAATGAGTGCTTTGACAAATGAGCTTAAAATTTCTGCTTTTATATCTCCAGCATGCTTGCCTGCTAGGCTTACATTGTAAGTGTACTATTATCAACTATTTTTTTGTTCATTATTACAAACTGATGGATGAGTCAAAATCAATATTATAAAAAATACTTACATTATGGGTTGTTTCTCCGAAAAACCTATTGCATGTCTTCAGATGACTTGGAATAAGCCTGAACACTCAGACTACTTTTATGATTCTTTTGAGTCTTTTATATAAGCTTTAAAGTGAGACGCTTATCCACTGCCATTGTATTGAAAAGACAGGCTGTGATATCCATTAAAACATCTCCTTTTGTGTTCTGAATAAGAAAGACAAACAGGTTTGGAACGACATGAGGGTGAGCAAAAAATTATGATTTATCATTATCATTTTGGGTGAACTCTTCCTTTCAGCTGAAATACAACTCTGTAGGAGAAATTATTTTGATGAGGATTTTTTTTTATTATTAAATGAAACACTTTTGGTTTGGTTCTCTGGTCAGTTTCACATCACACTATTAGCTTACTCACTTTTGGCTCTGCTCTTATCGCTCCATTGGCCGCTCTTCTGCTGTGAAAGTCAAACATTTTCCCAGATGATCTCTTTATAAATAGCAGGTCCTCTCCACATACCTGCAAAAAAGCAAGTGGATGAGGGAGGTTTTGGAGCCTTTGTGCTCTGACATTGGACTAAAAACAACAACACACTCCGGTTGAGCCATTATTATATTCTTCTACACAGTCTGCTGGGAGTTTCTGCACCAAGATCCATTATAAGGGTCTAGATACTTCCATTATAGTCTCATCCTTAGATGGAATGCACGCGACACATTTATGAACCGTCTGATGTATGCACATGCATTCTGTTCGATTTGTTGCACTGCATCTAGCTTTATTTAATGCAATAAAGTGTTTGGTCTGAACGGTTCCCAAGTCTACATACTGTAGCAGAGACCGCTGGACAATTATTGGAATGAGCTGTCATTTTATTACAAACCAGTCTATTATTAAGGTGTCATTGATTTCAGATTGATTTTCACATTCCTTATTTCTAAGTGAGCAATTCTTACCCAGAGTAAACTACAGAATGGACCAGACTTTTTGTTGATGGTCCAAAATCTGTCTCTGCAATACTGCTTTCATTAAGGCTGTGGTTCACAGGCTACTCTCTCCCTTTTTCTCCCAGGCTTTATCATGTCTTGAGTGAAACAGGATGCTCATTAGACAGGCATGATCAGTGCAGGACACTGCAAAGCAGCATCTGATAGCAGCTATCTCTCTCTATCTCTTCCTCTAATGGGAGAAACAGCAGTCTGGGACTAATGATGTGAAAACGTACTCTTATGAAGTAATGCACTCCACTGCCATTACCATGACAGAGAACAGCACAGCTCAGATAGAGTCACCCAACAACTAATGTGAACCTGGTATAATCGGATGAAATTACAACTTCACTTAAAGGAATTGCTCATACAAAAATTAAAATTCTGTCTTCATTTCCCTCATGTCGTTCCAAACTCGTATGCGTTTCTTTCTTCCATGGAAGACAGAAGGAGATGTCAAAATACTTTCTTCTATCCCAGTTTAATATGCAGAGACAGCTATAAGTAAGCTATTCATAGTTTGATTTCCATAAAGGTGTTAACACTGTGGTGCTACCAAAACATTGCTCTGTTTGTTGGAGCAACACAACCATGCAGAATTGGGACGGGAGTATCTCTCTGTCCAACCAATGACAGAAACATGTTTGGGAAACCTGTTTGAAAACAGCCATAATTTTTGTAATTCAGTTTGGCACAGATTTTACATTTAATTTTTAATAAACGATTAAAATGGCATTGAGTTTAGGTGCAAAAAAAAAAACAAAACATCTGAGTGACAGATGGCTTTTTAAAACCAGTCACTGAAAAGATTAAACTATTTTTTTTGTAGAAAAACAACACAATTAAAGATACCCAGCAGACAACAGCATATACAGTTCTGTAACAGTGGTAAAAGAAAAAAAATTGTACAGTAGCTCTTGCACTAACTTTAATCCAATTTTAAGCATCTATAATGTGAATAAATAATTTAAGACCAAGAACATTTCCGTCTTCTCAGGCACTTAGCGGTTTCCAGACAAAGAGGGGCCATTGGTTTAAAACACATCATTAGCTGAAAAGTCTGGATCTCCTTCAACAGAGCTGACACTTCCAGACTCATGTTCCTGATTGACAGACGGCAGCCTCACTGACATCACTCTGACATCACTTCCTCGCCCTTCTGTGTGTAGAAAAATGTCTTCACCTGTGGGAAAACAGGTAGAATCAACATTTAAATACAGGTAAGTGACATGAAGTTTAAAACAATGTAATTGACCATCATTTTCAGATGATATACCAAAACGGATATAGCTGGCTGAAATCTGACTGGATGAGCCATGTTTGAAGCATTTGTAAAAGAGCCGATCTGTGCACATCAGTAACCATACATCATAACAAAATTATACTATTGTTAAGGAATACAATTACTTGCCGGAGGAATTGTTTATTGATTATTATCACATTGAATATGTTTATCTATTCATTGATTGGCTAAAGTTCTGTTTGTTGAGTTGAAACACCCCATTTCCAAAAGATTATTGGAGGTTTGGGCTTCTTTAGATTTCTATCAGGATCATTGGTTCAAGGCAAACTCAGGATTTGACATTAATTATGATAATTCACAGATCAAAGTCTGTATGATCACGGCTGTTCTAACAAGATCCATTTGCTCCCCAGCTGCTGTTGGTAGATTTGAACTTTTCACAAAGGAATCTCACAAACTCCGATCGCAAACGGCTGTTTTTCATTTATAAAAGTGCAACCTCTGTGACAGAAGTGTGACCAAATATGATCAAATGTCCAATTTATATAAATAAGACCACCATGCAAGATCTAACAGGATGAACCGGACCCCACCTGCCCCACCGCAGAGCAAACTGGCTGTTTGTGAAAGGAAAGGATATGCAAATAAAAATAATGTAAAACCTCTAAATTATGTCTTTGCATTTATTTTGAATGCAGTAAATCAATTTAAAACTGGTTCTGTCAATAGTTCAGAAAAAACTTGCATATATTTATTCACTACAAACCATAGATATCCTTTTATAATAACATTTTTAGCTTTAAATAGACATTTTAGATAATATAATGCTTAATAGTATATAAAAAAATGCAGCGCTGATCATATCCATCATTAAAAGCTATTATCTTTAAAAAAAAAATGTAAGTAACTAAATAAATATATATACACACACACACACACACACACACACCGATCAGCCACAACATTAAAACCACCGGCCCAATATTGTGTAGGTCCCCCTAGTGCCGTCAAAATAGCGCCAAGCCGCAGATGAGATGATATTCTTCTCACCACAATTGAACAGAGCGGTTATCTGAGTTACCGTAGACTTTGTTAGTTAGACAACCGTTTCCGTCAACAGAACTGCCATCCAGAACTGGATGTTTTTTGTTTTTGGCACCATTCTGAGTAAATTCTAGAGACTGTTGTGCGTGAAAATCCCAGGAGATCAGCAGTTAAAGAAATACTCAAACCAGCCCGTCTGGCACCAACAATCATGCCACGGTCCAAATCACAGAGATCACATTTTTCCCCATTCTGATGGTTGATGTGAACATTAACTGAATTTTGATTTTATGCACTCCATACGATTGGCTGATTAGATAATCGGATGGATGATTGTTGGTGCCAGATGGGCTGGTTTGAGTATTTCTGTAACTGCTGATCTCCTGGGATTTTCACACACATCAGTCTCTAGAATTTACTTAGAATGGTGCCAAAAACAAAAAACACCCAGTGAGCGGCAGTTCTGCAGTTTGAAATGCCTTGTTGATGAGAGAGGTCAACAGAGAATGGCCAGACTGGTTCAAACTGACAAATTCTATGGTAACTCAGATAACCACTCTGTACAATTGTGGTGAGAAGAATATTATCTCAGAATGCTATTCTGAGATGTGTGTTGGCGCTGTTTTGGCGGCAGGAAGGGGACCTACACAACATTAGGCTGATCGGTATATATATATACACACACATTACACTGGCGGCCAAAAGTTTGGAATAATGTACAGATTTTGCTCTTATGGAAAGAAATTGGTACTTTTATTCACCAAAGTGGCATTCAACTGATCACAAAGTATAGTCAGGACATTAATAACGTGAAAAATTACAATTTGAAAAACATTTTCAGAACTTCTTAAACTACTTCAAAGAGTTCTCATCAAAAAATCCTCCACGTGCAGCAATGACAGCTTTGCAGATAATTGGCATTCGAGCTGTCAGTTTGTCCAGATACTCAGGTGACATTTCACCCCACGCTTCCTGTAGCACGAGTTTCTAGAGAAAGCTGTTTCTTTTTTGCCATTTTTGACCTAATATTGACCTTTAGACATGCCAGTCTATTGCATACTGTGGCAACTCAAAAACAATCACAAAGACAATATTAAGCTTCATTTAATGAACCAAATAGCTTTCAACTGTGTTTGATATAATGGCAAGGGATTTTCTAGTACCAAATTATCAAATTAGCATGATTGCTCAAGGACAAGTTGTTGGAGTGATGGCTGCTGGAAATGGGGCCTGTCTAGATTTGATCAAAAGAAAATCAGTTCTTTCGGACATATCATGTCAATGAACCGGTTAAAGTAATCTATATTCCCTTTATCTGGCATTGGAAACTTTGATTCTTTGTGGGTCGATTCTTTCGGACGGTTAATGTAAATGAACTAGTTTGTGTAAAGGATTCACTGATTCACTTGAGCACCCGCACAGCCTTAAAGGGACTTTACCTTCTTTTTTGAAGTGAAATATTTAGTTAATTAATGCTGTTTATCACTATATTTTGATTCATTTATAAAAAACAGGGAGTTTTGTAGATTTATTGGTGTATATTTAGCATAAATTTATGTTTAATTTAATGTTATCACCTCATTTGTTTAACCCTTTTATTAACCATGTCTTTACTAAAGTATTTTTGTAGTAACCATGACTATAGTAACTACCATAGTTAATTTTGTGGTTATTATGGTTTTACTACAAACACCATTATTAAACTATGGTTACTGTAGTAAAAACAGGGTTGCTACAGAGTTTTTAAAATCAAATTTAAGATTTTTTAAGACCTTTTTCAAGACCTGAACAAATAAAATGAATACTGTGTCCCAATACCAAAACAAACCCACACAATCTCAAAATAAATCTTGTATCACAGACTCTTACTTAAACAGGCTTATCAGTAAAACAGGGTAGGCTATATGCAAGTTTCAAAAACTTAAGACATGTTTTCCACATATACATCATATTAAAATTGGTTTATGTACTATTACATAAATAAATACAAATTAGAAGTCAACCGATATTGGATTTTGCTGATATGATAATGTGTTGAAAGGCAATTAACCTGTCAATCATTTTTAAAATTGGTAGCCTATATGAAATGTTCTTAGTCTTTCCTTCCTGTGATGGGGAGTGCCAGACAGAGGCAACAAGAGTCCAAATTTAATTAAACTCCAGATGCAGTTTATGGTGCAACCAAAATACCAATAACCAGGGGAAAAAAATATTTTATTCATAGTGCAGAACTTTTAACTTTAAAGGCTGAAATACACCAGGGACTCTTATTTTGAAATGTATGCGCATCACTGCTTCCAGCTGCTCATTCAAACAGATGAGGGAAATAAAATGTGCACTCCTACAATAATCTACAATGTATTACAATATAAAGAATTAAAAGTAAACATGGTCATATTTCATCAACACTACATCATCAACAGTTGATCATTAGTACGTGCTTATCATAAATTTCTGATATGTCCTAATGATTGTGAACTGCTCTGCAACAGCTGAAAACTCTCACAAGCCCCTGCATGCATGAAGAAAATACAACAGTGCTGCGTTTTCACTTTGAAGGATGCAGCGCATGCATTTATTTAATTAAATCGTATTCTTCTGAGGTTTGATAATCACATTAGGTCATATCACGATTCCTGTCTTTTCGCCCCCAAATTTAAGACCTCTTTAAATAAAAATTACGACTTTTGTTGTATCATCTAAGATATTTAAGACTTTTTATGACCTTACATTTTGGAAAACTGAATTTAAGACATTTTAAGACTTTCTTAGGATCCACGGGAACCCTGAAAAATATGGTTAATTTTCACAAGGGAATGTCACCCTAATTACATATATACAGTTGTGCTCAAAAGTTTGCATACCCTGGCAGAAATTGTGAAATTTTGGCATTGATTTTGAAAATAAGACTGATCATGCAAAAAACTGTCTTTTATTTAAGGATACTGATCATATGAAGCCATTTATTATCAGAAAGTTGTTTGGCCACTTTTTAAATCTTAATGATAACAGAAATTACCCAAATGGCCCTGACCAAAAGTTTACATACCCTTGAATGTTTGGCCTTGTTACAGACACACAAGGTGACACACACAGGTTTAAATGGCAATTAAAGGTTAATTTCCCACACCTGTGGCTTTTTAAATTGCAATTAGTGTCTGTGTATAAATAGTCAATGAGTTTGTAGCTCTCACATGGATGCACTGAGCAGGCTAGATACTGAGCCATGGGGAGCAGAAAAGAACTGTCAAAAGACCTGCGTAACAAGGTAATGGAACTTTATAAAGATGGAAAAGGATATAAAAAGATATCCAGAGCCTTGAAAATGCCAGTCAGTACTGTTCAATCACTTATTAAGAAGTGGAAAATTCAGGGATCTCTTGATACCAAGCCAAGGTCAGGTAGACCAAGAAAGATTTCAGCCACAACTGCCAGAAGAATTGTTCGGGATACAAAGAAAAACCCACAGGTAACCTCAGGAGAAATACAGGCTGCTCTGGATAAAGACGGTGTGGTTGTTTCAAGGAGCACAATACGACGATACTTGAACAAAAATGAGCTGCATGTTCGAGTTGCCAGAAAGAAGCCTTTACTGCGCCAGTGCCACAAAAAAGCCCGGTTACAATATGCCCGACAACACCTTGACATGCCTCACAGCTTCTGGCACACTGTAATTTGGAGTGACGAGACCAAAATAGAGCTTTATGGTCACAACCATAAGCGCTATGTTTGGAGAGGTGTCAACAAGGCCTATAGTGAAAAGAATACCATCCCCACTGTGAAGCATGGTGGTGGCTCACTGATGTTTTGGGGTTGTGTGAGCTCTAAAGGCACGGGGAATCTTGTGAAAATTGATGGCAAGATGAATGCAGCATGTTATCAGAAAATACTAGCAGACAATTTGCATTCTTCTGCACGAAAGCTGCACATGGGACACTCTTGGACTTTCCAGCACGACAATGACCCTAAGCACAAGGCTAAGTTGACCCTCCAGTGGTTACAGCAGAAAAAGGTGAAGGTTCTGGAGCGGCCATCACAGTCTCCTGACCTTAATATCATCGAGTCACTCTGGGGAGATCTCAAACGTGCGGTTCATGCAAGACGACCAAAGACTTTGCATGACCTGGAGGCATTTTGCCAAGACGAATGGGCAGCTATACCACCTGCAAGAATTTGGGTCCTCATAGACAACTATTACAAAAGACTGCACGCTGTCATTGATGCTAAAGGGGGCAATACACAATATTAAGAACTAAGGGTATGCAGACTTTTGAACAGGGGTCATTTCATTTTTTTTCTTTGTTGCCATGTTTTGTTTTATGATTGTGCCATTCTGTGATAACCTACAGTTGAATATGAATCCCATAAGAAATAATAGAAATGTGTTTTGCCTGCTCACTCATGTTTCTTTAAAAATGGTACATATATTACCAATTCTCCAAGGGTATGCAAACTTTTGATCACAACTGTATCTATCAGGTCATATTATTACATTTTGAACTTCTAATTGCACAATTAAATAATATAATCTGATTGTTATACAGTACTGTGCAAAAGTCTTAGGCACCTTAGATGTTTCAAAAAAACATTTGTCATAAGATGGTTAACTTCACCTTTAGTGTGTCAATAGGAAATATACATTTCAGACTCCCAGACATTCCTTTTGCAAACAGAATATAATAGAAGAACAGGGAGCCCTGCAACAGATGGCATGGCCCCCACAGAGCCCCTCGTTTTGTTTACTGGACTTTGTATGACATTAATTGATACATGAAAACTATTTATAGCATTATTTTTGAAGAAATCCTCACTATGCAAGTCCTTAAAACTTTTCCACAGTACTGCATATCAAAAATTACAATTACATTACATATCTTTAAATAGCTTTAATGTAGTTAGCTTCTTTTAGTTAGAAAACTACATTTTTAAAAGAGTAGTTTGACTGTAGTTGAACTAATTTAAGTTATTAGTAGCTTGTAGCTTGGGAAGCAAGTTTCAAAGTAGCTTCCCCAACACTGGCTGCTTGGGTGTTCTGGGTGGTTGCTAGGTGGTTTCTTACTGTTGCAAGTCAACACACCCAGACCACTCAAGCAAACATTGCATTTCAACCACTCACTTTCTACAGAAAACGCAAAACATTTACTTGTTTTAGTATAATGCAGAAGCTTTGCACTCTACAAGTTTCTTGACATTTCACGAGAAAAGTTTTTGGCAATAACACATTTCCAAGTGTTCCATTTGGTATCATTTAGACATTACAATGTAATTATGTCACGACTGTAATGCTTGTCAAAATAATCAATGCTTTCCAGTTTATGCCACAATTAATAGGACTGTGAACTCATTATCAGCTCAAACTGACATCAGCTGCTCATTAGAACATATTTTCTAGACAGTCAAACAGGACTTGTAGTAACACACTTACATGGACAAACATACACTCATCAGTCATTTCCTCTGCATTGGAGGGGCAGCAGGCAGAGACAGGGTGGGCATTTACTCAGATCAATGGGGTGTGCAGGAGAGGAAGTGTGAGTGAACAGAGAGCCTCGCAGGACCACCGGGCACACATTGATGGAGATCAGCCCCGGCAGTTCTGCAGGGGAGGGAGACTCAGCAGGGAGTTCTGATTCAGGCTCACACACACATACTATAGTGGAAGATGCTCTTTTCTGTGTGTTTTCTCAAGCTGTTAAGGAACTGCCATGAGTGAGGAAAGTGAAGCTGGAGAGGTATGCTCAGGAACTGTAAATACTGCCTCAGTAATACGGCTTAAAGAGGCCATACTCTCCAGTTTTAGCATTTTTTACCTTTGTTAAGAACAGTTTTATAATACAATTCAGTATAGTTTTGCATGCCCACTTTCCACCCTCTCTCTGAATTTAAATCAAAACAAAAAACAAAATAAACTCAATTTACTTAATAAAATATTTACTTTTCATAAGTGCTCCTGGTCTTACTTGCACAATTAATCAATACACATTATTTCAAAGAAATTTTGGAACCACTCTAAATTAGGTATCTTTAACTACTATGTATTTAAGCATTTCATACAATGTACTTATTATGTAAATACATGTTGTTGCATAGTACTTACTTTTAAAGTACCTGCATTTAATTACATCTGTAGTTACATTGTTTACCCTACCCCTAAACCTAACCCAATCCTTATCATAAACCCTAACCCTACCTCTAAACCTACCCGTACCTCAACTTCAGTAGCAGCAAATGTTAATCTTGTGAGAATTTTGCAGAACAACATGTAGTTACAAAATAAATACATGTATTGTATGTATTTTAATGCTTGTACATAGTAGTTAAAGACACATAATATAAAGTGTGATAGAAAAAAAAAATTTTTTTTTGAAAGAATTTCCAAGAATTTCATGTTTGTTTTCAAATTCTGAACATTTGAGGTCCCACCCTACATTTTTTGTCTCACAAAATATCCATTTTACTTTATAACCTTGGTAAAATGGGTTATGAATGTCGTTTCATGTTTGACCAGGCTGTTTTTGCTACTGTACCTTTACCTACCCGATCTGTCCCCGATGGAACCCGACAAACCATCAGGTTCTGGGCTGGGTTCGGGTCAGTATTTCCAAGAAAATGTTTTGTGTTTGTGCTGGGTTCGCATAACTAATAATAATAATAATTTTAAAAAAGTATTTCCCACACGTGCTCTCACTCACAAACATGTGCAAACAGACCAACTGGGGGCTGTTCACACCGAACACGTTTTTGCGTGCATCTGCGCTGCTTTTCCAATTTTTTTTTTATGTAAAAACGGGCTGGACTGACGACTTTGTCCATTGCACCTCGCTCTGCGCAGGACCGCAACATTTTTTTAGACACTGTGTCAAGTTAAATAGAATGTTAAAAAAAAAAAAAAAATGTATCTCGAGATACCTGCATTCTGTTTAATTCTTTGCACTGAATTTAGCCTCTTTTTAGCACGGGGTTCACAAAGATTTGACGTTCTAAAGACGTTCAGGTTGCAAAGATTGTGCCCCGTTAAAACTGTTTATGTTTACTGTTACTATTCAGTTACGAATGCTGCCAAGAATGCTTAAATAAACTAGTCTATTGCAACCACTTTATTTGCGTATGTTAATATGCAAGTATGTAAATGTGTTCATGGTTGTGATGTCATAACCATGAAAATCTTTCTGCTTTTGAAGCTTTCATAAATGGTTTTGGTGGACTGGAGCTTTGAGTTGCGAACGTTAGCATTATATGTATGTCTATAGCACATTATTTTATTATTTAAAGCAAGGAAAATCCTGTTTTCCATATAGACCCTAAATAAACTAGCTTTCTGTGATCCAAAAGGCATAATTCTGAATTGCAGTACATTTACAGTATAAGACAAATAATAGAAGAGATTTTACAATCAGCATCACCCATAACTCTCCTCCCCAAAATATTGAGCTTCATTGATTTAAGTAGACTAAGCAGCAGGCACATGATATTAAACAGACTATTTCACGCCCTAAGAATCATAACAAAAAACACAGATCTAAAAACTTGATATGGAAAGACTAATAAAAATAGTATGAGCTGACACACTTCCACAAGTAATATATGAACTTGTCTCAATTTGGACTGAGATTTGTCTTTTGTCCATTGCCAGCACTGGCAAAATAACTTGAAAAAGACCTAAAAAGCCTAGCCAGGATTATGACAATTTTTTTTAAAGATGTTGAGAAAACCTAAAATCCATTCATGCTGGAAGTGATTATCTTCATCTCATAGTGTAAACAATGGAAAAAGGGAGTAGATTGAACAAGTAATGTTATTTTTGTAACACTTTACAATAAGGCTGTTAACATTAGTTAATGCAATATGAACTAACATGAACTAACGAACAATTAAATATTCAAAATTAATATTAAACAAGATTAACAAAGGCTGTAAAAATTACTTCATTCATTACACCTACTGCATTAAGTAATGTCAACATATAGAACGTTATTGCAAATCTTTACTACTATTTTACACACATATTCAAAGGTAAAAGACCCTTGCGCGCATTTGCTTGCTGTATGCAGTGAACACCGTCTCTGTGGAGCAGATGGGCCGAGTTTGGCACAGTCTCAAATCAACACCCTGTGGCCTACAAACACTACAAACTGACTAAAACACCTCAGGCTGGAGGAGTGAGAGCAAATGAAAAGGAAAGAAAGGAGAGGGAGAGAGACTGAGAGAAAGAGAGATGAAAAGTGAGAGGGAGTTTGTCCACAGATGAAAACAAAACTTCTTTTAAGTTGTAGTACATGTAAGCTGCCCAGAGCTATTCAAATTCAAGTGAGCGTGAGAGTGGGTGTTAGGAATCAGTAAACAGCATTCAATGAACACCTCCATTAATAGTTTTTTCTTAAAAATCTGTAATCATTTACTTGACCTCATGCCGATCCAAACCCTTATGACTTTCCTTTTTGGGAAACAAAACAGAAGATATTTTGAAGAATGTTCACACTCAATAAAATGAAAAGGGGCTGCAAACTCGAGAAAGAACAATAAAACTGAAATAAAAATATTATAAAAGTAGTTTAACAAGTAGTCTCGTGAGCAATATTCCAAGTCTTCTGATGCCATAAAATAGCATCGTGCGAGAAACACACCAACAATTTAATTGTTATTCACTGATAATCTTCCCTTCTGCCATTGCTCTCAAATGTTAAAACTTGGTGCATTGTGATTGGTCATGTGACACTTGAGAACTAATGGCATCATTAATGTTAAACCTGGCGCAACATGTCTTCACAAAACATTTTTGAATACAAGTTAACGTGAATGAGATTTTGGAGGAAGAAAGTCACATGGGTTTGGAATGACATGAGCGAGAGCAAATGATGACAGAATTTTCAATATTTGCAAAACTACTTTTTAAAATGTTTGTATGTTCTTTACACAGAGGTATTGCACAGCTTCAGAAGACTTTGATATAGCACACAAGTTGTATGGACTACTTTAAGATGCTTTTTGTCCTTTTTGGAGCTGTGCTCGCCATCACTTTACTTTTTTTTAAATGAGTAGCATGGCAATTATTTTCTTTTCTTTTTGTCTGTGAGGGCCTCAACAAACATTTACAGCTGCGTGAAAAAAGAACCTGAACTACACAGCCAAGAGCATCACACTTGAGTCCAGAGGCAGATACTGCAATGCCATATCTTGGCTGGAGAATACTGCAGGGTTTTTAAGGGTGTCGGGAATTCTTGGATTGTTGGATTTGGTGTGTTTAGAGATTCTGCAACAGATCTCAGTACAAATCTAAGTATAAACAATACTTTTCTTGAAAAGTACAACCCCAGGAGAATAAAAATGGCCTCTAGCATAAAAAGGATGAAATTTACAAAATTGTGCTGTGTGGTCTTGGGACTGAAATTGTTTGAAACCAAGCAAAACAGAAAAATCTGTTTGCCTAAGAATTTTGTTTGTTTTTTCTTAGGATTTTAGGATTGGAACAAGAATCAAATTTGGGACTGGAGTTTTGTTTTCTCTCTTGTGTTGAACTGTTTGAATTGAGTAGCGACCTTGAGTTGGCAGAAATGTGCTATAAAAAATAAACGTATTATTATTATTATTCTTTGTGTGAGGAACAAACAGAAATATAACCATGTTCAAAACATTCATATGCAACGTGATCAGTAACATAATATACACAGATCAATTGCGTTTGGTATCATTGATGTCAAACTTGGCGTGACGTGTCTTCATCAGCATGTGCAAGTGCAAACAGTGTAAATCTCGTCAACGAAATTACTGACGAAAATGTTTTTTAATTACAAATACGAGATATTAACAGTGCACAAACAGAAGAAGAAACACATAGAGAAACATCTATTTTTAGAAGAAGAATTATCTAGAAATAATTGATTAATATAATCCAATAATCCAGAATGTTGGGCATTTCCCATTTTCTTGTGAGCTGCGTGAACAGAAAGAGCTAAACAACGGCTAATTGAACTGCTTTACAAACGGGTTAATTATCACACTCAAACGCATTTTTACTTATGTAAATATAATTGGCAACAATTAACAATAAGATTCCTTTCATTAACATTAGTTAATATATTAGGTATCATGAACAAACAATGAACAATATATATATATATATTTTTTTTTACAGTATTTATTAATCTTTGTTAATGTTAGTAAATAAAAATACAATTGTTCATTGTTAGTTCATGTTAATTCATAGTGCATTAACTAAGGGTAACATATACAACTTTTAATTTTAAAACATTTATTAGTTTATGTTTAAACTAACATTAACTAAGATTAGTAAATGCTGTAAAAGTATAGTTAGTTCATGTTAACTAATGTTGTTAACTAATGTTAACAAATGGAACCTTATTATAGTATAGTGTACTATATAATTATATAATAAAGTTATTTAACATATTTATGATATTAATCACTATATCCACAACATACATTTAATTCTACAATTTACATCTGCAACAAAACAATAAAGCGAATGAACTTATAATCAGGTGAACTTATAATCACTAAGTTCTATACTAGTCAGAATGCGTAACTTGTGTTGCCAATACGCAGTTTCCGTCAAAACACGTGACATGCAATGCAATACCCTAAAATTGTTAAAACATGGAACATTAAGAACAGTCTCTAAAGCATGAAGAATATAAAATACAGTACCTTCTAAAAAAGTAGCTAATACTTCAGTATATTCATTTTTTGCTATTATTTCAAGAGATCAGTTTTTAACAACAAGGACTGTTGTATTTTGTATGCATGTTTACATGTTTGATAGATGTTCGATACATTTTTTAATTAATAAATGTTTATACTAGGGCTGTCGATTTCACGCATTATTTCAGTGCGATTAATTATATAAAAAATAGCGCATTAAAATAAATTTACGCAATTAATCATGTCAAGCTTGAAGTACCACATGTTTACTCCAGGGGGCAGTAAGCGAAACTTCAGCTGTATAGGCAATACGCAGCTTATACAGAGAACAAACCAACCCTTCAGCAGACAGCACAACACAAGGACGCGTTCTTGCGTTCAAAACACAGCTTGATGGAGTGCAAAATCCGAACTTAGGGATTTCAAGATGTGTTTTTCTAAGAATTAAACTACGTTTAACTTGACACAGTGACCTGAAAACAGTATGTTTATGATGCGACGCAAAGTGAGATGCTCCAAAAGCATCCGTCTGACACAGGTGTACACTGATGGGTCTTTAGACAAGACGTCATAAACCTCGGACTGATTGACAATGAATATGCAAATAAACAATTAACAATCATCCATGCGATTATCTAATCAGCCAATTGTGTGGCAGCAGTGCAGTGCATAAAATCATGCATATACGGGTCAGGAGCTTGTTAATGTTCACATCAACCATCAGAATGGGGAAAAAAGGTGATATCAGTGATTTGGAGTGTGGCATGATTGTTGGTGTCAGATAGGCTGGTTTGAGTATTTCTGTAACTGCTGATCTCCTGGGATTTTCACACACAACAGTCTCTCAAATTTACTCCGAATGGTGCCAAAAACAAAAAACATCCAGAGAGGACAACCGAGAATGGCCAGACTGGTTCGAACTGACAAAGACTATGGTAACTCAGAACTATTCTGAGATGCGGATTGGCGCTGTTTTGGCGGCATGAGGGGGACCTACACAATGTTAGGCAGGTGGTTTTAATGTTGTGGCTGATCGGTGTATAGCTTTATGAGTTGTATGGCCTACTTTTAAGGATGAGTAAATGAACACAGAAAAGATATCTAAATTAATTACACATACATAAATAATAATAAAAAACAATTTTTTTCAAGTGAAACATGAAATCTGGGACACAAAAAAGTTTAGAACTTAAATCTGTCTGTTCTGCTTCTGTAAGACAAAGAAATGATACAATAGTTCCATTAAGGATGGAACTTCCTTTCAGAAGAGTAACACACTAAAAGCTCCATCATTTATTAATGCTTCTGCATTTCTGTACTTGCACAAGCAATCGTAGCATTTCAACATCTTGGTTGCCACAAAACAGCCTCCTTTATGTCCTAGTCCTCAAGTACAGTATTTATGAAATATAAGAGGGGACAATCTTCATTAACTGAGCACCCGATGAGAGTACATCTATCTGAGATGAAAGCTGACATCTCTCTCTGACTTCCTGTCTCTCCCAGGCCTCTTTATCAGGACAGGTGTCAGTCAAGTTTCTCAAGAGGAAATAGCTGGGATAAATGCCGCTAAAATTTGTTCTCATGCCCTCCGTGCCACTGTGTAAATCAAGATTGGCTTTGAAGCTCCGGCATGAATGTGGCGAATCCCAATGGTGCATTTGGGAATCTATGAACAAGCATACAGTTGTGCTCAAAAGTTTGCATACCCTTGGAGAATTGGTAATATATGTACCATTTTTAAAGAAAACATGAGTGAGCAGGCAAAACACATTTCTATTATTTCTTATGGGATTCATATTCAACTGTAGGTTATAACAGAATGGCACAATCATAAAACAAAACATGGCAACAAAGAAAAAAATGAAATGACCCCTGTTCAAAAGTCTGCATACACGTTTAGCATCAATGACAGCGTGCAGTCTTTTGTAATAGTCGTCTATGAGGCCCCAAATTCTTGCAGGTGGTATAGCTGCCCATTCGTCTTGGCAAAATGCCTCCAGGTCATGCAAAGTCTTTGGTCGTCTTGCATGAACCACACGTTTGAGATCTCCCCAGAGTGGCTCGATGATATTAAGGTCAGGAGACTGTGATGGCCACTCCAGAACCTTCACCTTTTTCTGCTGTAACCACTGGAGGGTCAACTTGGCCTTGTGCTTAGGGTCATTGTCGTGCTGGAAAGCCCAAGAGCGTCCCATGCGCAGCTTTTGCGCAGAAGTATGTTAATTGTCTGCCAGTATTTTCTGATAACATGCTGCATTCATCTTGCCATCAATTTTCACAAGATTCCCCGTGCCTTTAGAGCTCACACAACCCCAAAACATCAGTGAGCCACCACCATGCTTCACAGTGGGGATGGTATTCTTTTCACTATAGACCTTGTTGACCCCTCTCCAAACATAGCGCTTATGGTTGTGACCATAAAGCTCTATTTTGGTCTCATCACTCCAAATTACAGTGTTCCAGAAGCTGTGAGGCGTGTCAAGGTGTTGTCAGGCATATTGTAACCGGGCTTTTTTGTGGCATTGGCGCAGTAAAGGCTTCTTTCTGGCAACTTGACCATGCAGCTCATTTTTGTTCAAGTATCGTCGTATTGTGCTCCTTGAAACAACCACACCGTCTTTTTCCAGAGCAGCCTGTATTTCTCCTGAGGTTTCCTGTGGGTTTTTCTTTGTATCCCGAACAATTCTTCTGGCAGTTGTGGCTGAATTCTTTCTTGGTCTACCTGACCTTGGCTTGGTATCAAGAGATCCCTGAATTGTCCACTTTTAATAAGTGATTGAACAGTACTGACTGGCATTTTCAAGGCTTTGGATATCTTTTTATATCCTTTTCCATATTTATAAAGTTCCATTACCTTGTTATGCAGGTCTTTTGGCAGTTCTTTTCTGCTCCCCATGGCTCAGTATCTAGCTTGCTCAGTGCATCCACATGAGAGCTAACAAACTCATTGACTATTTATACACAGACACTAATTGCAATTTAAAAAGCCACAAGTGTGGGAAATTAACCTTTAATTGCCATTTAAACCTGTGTGTGTCACCTTGTGTGTCTGTTACAAGGCCAAACATTCAAGGGTATGTAAACTTTTGATCAGGGCCATTTGGGTAATTTCTGTTATCATTATGATTTAAAAAGGAGCCAAACAACTATGTGATAATAAATGGCTTCATATGATCACTATCCTTAAATAAAAGACAGTTTTTTTGCATGATCAGTCATATTTTCAAAATCAATGCCAAATTTCACAATTTCTGCCAGGGTATGAAAACTTTTGACCACAACTGTATATAAAATAAGAGATGATATAACTATAATTTACAAATTACTGCATGATTTACGACCCACATACTCAAAATACTGTAGTGCTGAATGGGTAGATTATATTGATTATTAAAGCATATCAGGTGTCTAAAATATCTTATCGTCACAGACCACCGATAAGCAAGAAGATCTTTAGAAGATCATATGGATTTGGAATAACATGAGGGTGAGTAATTGATGACAGAATTTTCTTTTGTTTTGGGTGAACTATCCCTTTAAAATCACTTAATTTTTTACAGCCCCTTTCACCTTTTTGGATCTCAAAGCTTTCATTAAAACTGGAACCACCACCAGACTTTATGGGCTCTACAAAAAGCATAGTAAAAATAGAGAAGAGAGATTTTATCTGTGTCTTTGCAGAGGACCAGTCTATCATCACAGCTTCAAAATATCACACCTCAGACAAAAACAACTGAGCTGAAAGAGTGGAGCTACTACATGACCTTGAGAGATGGTGAAAGTGGCCAGGTGCAGCAGATATCAGAATCCTTCAAGCACACATTCAGCGAAGATCAAAACAAATGGATCGAGATGATAAAAGAGGCAGAGATCTGATGTGCTTTGGGAACACACTCATTCCAGAGAAATGGAGCATAAGGAAAAAATTATTCACAAGTGTTTGTTCAGTGTCTGACGGTATTTAGCACACAAACACACTTGTGTACACACCCAATGTCTTCTAAGACACCTGCAAACACTTAACAGAGTTCTCCACCCCGTTCCAAGCTCTCAGGACTGACAGATGAGTCTAATACCCCACTCTCCTGACCCCTTACATCTAACTTTACTTTCTCTTTCTCTGTTCTGACTGCTGGGAGGTTTGGGACTCCAAAGAATGAAATTGTCTGGCAGTGTTTCTTAAAGAGGTAAGGCCTCTGGAAAGGTTTCTTTGCTGTACTGATCGAAATAGCTTGAAAAAGCGATAAAATGAAACAAATGAAGTTACTATCAGAATGACTGTTTTTGCACTGGTGCGTAACACATGAAAATGAAACATAGCAAACTTTGTACACAATACCTGTCACGTTGTCCTCAAAAAATGTGTCATTTGAAAGTCTTCTCTGCTGAGGAAAATCTGGGGAAAAACAAAGACGGGTGAAACAAATTAGCTTTCATTGTATAATAAAGTTTAGAGTTTGGACATTCTGCTAGATAAATCCTTCCTCAGGTGTAATACATTTCGAATCTATTTTTGATTTTTTTTTTTTTGCGCTTTCAGAATTAACGCATTAATACATGCGATTAAAAAAGTTTAACGTGTTAATTTTTCTTAATCGCGATTAACACATTTAACGTTAATACGGCAAACACTGCTGTGAGCCTGGAGTCATTACACTGATGCACACACCACAAACAGACAGTGCCAGAGCCCTTCTGCCAAGTAGAGCCTACTAGCTTAGCAGAAAACATCATAATGCGGCAGTCCCATAGACATTCTTTGGGTGGTACTGTCGTAACCAGGGGGTCAGAAATTAGCTGGTTAGCAGGTCCCTGTTAGCACCTCCTGGTAGATGCTGGAACAACACAACCCGAAAAAGCATGTTTCTCCATAAACAGCCATTCATTCATTAACAGTGTTTTATGACGAAATCTATAACCATTTCAATTTAAATAATTTAATTACATTATAGCACATCGTCATCCGGTGACGGATTATTTTTGAAGGGCTCTTAAAAGCATGAAATTGATTTATATTTTTCCCTATCTATTCCCATTGACGAGTGATCAGTCACGTGACACCTAATCCCGGAACTGAGCGCCCATGAGCAAAGATGGCAGCCCCCATTTCGCTAGCTTTCTGGGAACCCTGCGCTAGCTGAGCACAGTCATAGAGATGAATGGGGATGCTAACCGATAGCTCTCTCTAGGTATTTTATAGCTCCATGGTCGTAACATGCTAGTTGACTGTTACGCTCTCTCCTATGATAGAGCCGCGGAGGTTATCTCAGTAAATAAAAGAATCTCTGACAGTGCTTCCCTGTCAGTGATAAAATGATGGAGAAAGGGGTTCTTAGCACTATTTGATGTACAAAACAAGCCCAGAAGGGACTTGTGACAGAAATCAAGTATTTTTCAGCCTATGTAAGGTGCATTTTAATTACCACAGAAGCAAGTCAAGTCTTAACTATCACCAAAACACAGAATGAGATGTTTCTGTCTGCAAGCGATTTTCATGGTTAGTTCAAAGTGGCGCTCGATGCTGGCATTGACACTCTGACGCGAATCATGAATGCAGCTTAAAGACTGCTGTAGGAAAGCGGATAGCCACAGTCTACCAGCACATTAATATTGAGGAGGATTTGAGTTTAAGAGATTTAATGCCCATTGCAATGAATACTTAACCTATGTATTGACTAGTTATTTCAATTAGTCAAAATACCACTTAGACTTTGGGAAACGTTTAATGTTACTTGAATTGGTGATATTTTAGTGCATTTCTATCTTTATATTGTGGAATTTCTTGTTTGGAAAATGTAAATAAAGCATTATATTGATAAATATTTGTTTTGTTTTCTTTCCTAAGATGGAAAGTGCATTTTGACAAGAAAAGTAGAACATATAGTGTAAAATTTTAGCACTTTCAAAATCCGTGATTAATCGCGATTAACTACAAAAATGTATGCGATTAATCATGATTAAAATATTTAATCGACTGACAGCACTCATTTATTTAATTATTTCCAATTTTGCTTCGTTTTCATTTTCTACAGAGCCACTTAGAGGACTGGGAGGGAATTTATTTTCTGAAATAGTTTTGCATTCTTTTGCAATTAATTTGGGTTCCTTCGCAGTAGATTTATCCATCCCTTAGGAAAATGAACTATGGTTTTACTACACGAACCACAGTTCAACCATGGTATTTGCAGTAAAATCACGCTAACCACAAAATGTAACAATTTTACTACAGCAACCATAAATGTAACCATTATATTTGTAGGAAAACCAAACTATGGTTATAAAAATCATAATTATACTGCCAAAAAAACAAACAAAAAAAAACATGGTAACTGAAGTTTTACCATGACTGTACCACAAATTAACCATGGCGTTGCAAAACTGTAGTACCCTTGATTTTAGGCAAAATGATTATGATTTTTATTTCCATAGTTTCAGTTTTACTGTACAAGTATCATGTTTAAAATACGGTTACTGTGGTAAAACCATGGTAAATTTTGTGGTTGCTATGGTTTTACTACAAATGCCATATTTAAACTATGGTTACTGTAGTAAAACAATGGTTAATTTTTGTAAGAATTGTATAAAGCTGTTGCGAAGGAATCTAAAAAAAATTGCAAGGGAATGCAAAACTTTTTGTGAATGTAAAACTACTGCATGACAAGGCAAAACTGTTTCAGAAAATAAATTCCCTCCCTGTCCTCTAAAGGACTCTGTAGTTTTCACTCTGTAGTTTTGTTAATTTCTTGTTTTTGTTTGTTTAAATTATTAATATAATTTTTTAGGGATTTATAACTCAGATCTAGATGGGAATTTTAACACGAAGTAATTTGTCACTCAGTCTTTCGAGTGACTCAAGGGTGAGTAGATGATGACCGTGTTTTCCTTTTTGGGTGATCTATCCCTTTAAATGTTCTGACACCATAAAAATGCATCAAAAAGTCTAAGATCTACTGTGCTTTTGTCTTTTTTTGTGTAAGATCCAAAACCCACTGGCTCCCACGAGCATGAGGTCAGAAAAAAATATAACATCTGAGCACAGCTAACTAACAATTACACATACGTCTCACTAACTTCCCCTTTGGGCATGAAAAGGTGTTTAAGAGGGGCATTCACCTTCAAACGTGCCCTGCTGCAAGCCAATGTAAGACACATTTAAAAACATGAACCATTCAAACTTACATGACTAGACTGGAAGGCATAAAACAAGAACAGTGTGGGATTATTTTTGGACAAAATGATTTGTGAAATGTTCTTTATCCTCAAGCATGGAACACAATGGGTTCAGTGAACAAAATCTTTGCTGTGCAAAATGGTGACTAGAATGACAACAGGCTTTTATGCAGAACCCTTCTAGGCTATGTTATCACCCAGAGAGATGACAAGCTACAAAAAGTGACTTTGCTAATGCAAGCATCATTATTAGACTATTACATGCCAACATCTACTGTATTATTTTCCCTCTGTCAATGGTACAAGCTATCTTTCCTTATCTGAGAAAACTGGTGCCAGAAACTGACGTGAAGCCAAGTAGAAAAATGAGCCTGTTCATGGCCTGACAGGACTTGAACCAAATGAGATCGATGATGTCCACAGTGCTACACAGTAGGTTAAAACCATTTAACATTCCGTCAGCTCTATGCATTCTTAGTGTGACATCACAGTACCTTTCCCATGCTTTAAAGAGAACAGAGATAAATCATAACTCGTCATGCAGATTGAAAACAAGATAAATACCATACAAGGCTAAGACACAGGGTGTGTGTTTAAACAGTCGGCAAGTGTACTTTCATCAAACACTTACACATGAATCAATGTATCATAGTAAGACGAATGGTCTATAAATTAATCATACCATCTTTCCTGCCTTATTTCTGTGGAAAATAGCCAAAGGGTTGTTCCTTGGGATAAATGTCAGGTTGAATTTGATTTATTGGGATTTTTTTCTGCAGGTGAAGACCTCCTGACACTAAGAGCTCAAAAGTAAGGATCTTTTCCGTTGGCCTAGATTGTTACTCGCCCTGGTAACATTTTCACAGGCCCTGAGGCAAAAAAGTAAAATCTTGCTATCTCCTGGCAACATTTTTTAAAGTCTCTAAAGCAAAATATATTTTAATGAAACCTTACAAATTCTTCTAAACAACAATTTTAAATAGCCAAATGTATTTTTATAAATGTATAATTATTTTTAAACAACCTGGTCTCAACCTATATATTTTATTAAGTTTTATTAATTTAATTTTGTTAAAAAATTACACAATTTAATTTGATAGGCTCAAATATTTTTGAGTGTATGTACTGCGGAGGTTTTCTGATAAAGACTAGACATGCTATAACATAACTTTTATTCACTTTCAGACAAATCACGAAAAAATGGGCAGATTTTCAGTTCATAAACGCTTCATTTTCGCCCTGTTCCTCACACAATGCTATCTTGTGACTTCTAAAAAAAACTTTTACTATAGTGCATGACTTGTAAGGTGATACATTTTAATGTTTGCATTACATAACCAACTACATTTACAAGCTTGTTTAAATATGATCAAACTGTACGGCAGGTCAACTGATAAAGCGCTGCACTTGGGACTGGGATATGAGTCCTGAAGAGTCAAAACTTGAGCCGAAAGTGTCACAGAGGCACCACAGAGTGGTGTGGTTGCTTCAGAATGTTTTTTTTTTTTTTAACATTGCATTTGCTTTTATGACACTATTGGTTAGCTTTAGATTTAAGGTTTAGAATAGGGAGGTTGGTTTTGTATGATTTAAAACTGAACAGAGCATTAACCTTAAAAAAATTATTTGTATAGGAGAAAATTTGACTCAGTTTTAATGCCACACAGTGGACATTTCACTTCGGGACTGCCGCGATATGTGCAATGATGAAGGTAATATCTTTTTGCAAAAATGTCACCAGTCACGTAATGAGATCAGGCTATTTTTATAATATGAATTTATTTAACTTACAGTGGCAAGAAAAAGTATGTAAACCCTTAGGAATTAGCTGTTTTGTTTTTTTTCATTAATTTGTCATAAAATGTGTTGCTGCCAATGGAGGATCGACCTGTAATTAAATCCAAGGGTTCACATACTTTTTCCACAGCACCGTGAATGTTTGGGATGTGTTCGATAAAGAGATGAAAGATTATACCTTGAAAAAGATTGTTTGTCTATACTTGTGACTTTGATGAAGATAAGATCACATTTTTTGTCCAATTAATGCAGAAAACCAGCTTATTCTTACTGTTGCCACTGTATTTTTTATTTAGGTTAAGTAACAAAAATTGCAATTACACAGCTATGCAGCTATTTAGGTTAAGTAACATTTATAAAAAAACTGCAATTACACAGATATGCAGCTATAATGTAACTCCATACAGGGCACTTGACAAGCATAAACCATGAACACATGAAAAGAACCCATTGCTCAATGCTATTTATACGAAGTTGGCAAAGATGCCACATCTATAGTATATGGGGGCCGAAGTACTAAAAGTAAAAAAAATGTAATCAAGAAGTAATAGTAAATGTATTTACCACAGGAATATCAATCTCAGGAAACAATGTATCATGCACTTGGATGTTAAATTTTGACAAAATTTTGCATTCCATATTGATTGTTGTGCACAGCTGACAGAAATGTGACACAAAAACATGCACTGACAATGGACAAAGGACAGGCTCTTGCGTTGTCTATTTTGGACATGGATTACAGACATCTTTGGCCACTCATTGGATTGCGTCTTACGTTTTTTTTTTCAGTGTCCATTGTGTTTTTTTAGACACTGTGTCAAGTTAAAAATACTGTGTAAAGGTTCTAGATTATATCTCATTCTCACAATTTATGTTTTCTGATTTTTTTTTTTCAGAATTATGTATTTTCAAAGTTTCGTCAGCTGAACGATCAACCCAAATTTAAACAACAGTACAACCCAATAACAGACTTCACTTCTATCCCTGACAGTCTGGTTTTTAATTTAATCAAAAATTAAACATGGCACTACTTTGACCAAGGCCCATTATCGAGCCCTAGCTCTGCTGAATATTTGAAGCTGCCAGCCTCCATTCAGGAGTTGAAGCGATGGGGGGAGTGCGGTGGAGTTTGGGTCGTCCTCAGTGCATTTAAAAGCCCATCAAACTTCCTATCCCCTTAAGACAGATTCAGTCAATCAAAGACATCAATGGCTTTTAACTAATCCCTTTCTTTCGGCTTGTTTACAGTAACCCACACGGGCTGCTGATTGAAGCATTGTGTTGCAAAGTGCCGCCCACCTCCCATCTCCCTCTTTTCTATCAGTGCCAACCTCAGAAACAAGAGCAGCACTGAATACAGAAAGTGCTAATTGAGAGTCAAGGGGTTACGACCTTTGGATGAGGGTCCATGTGACCCCACCCTGCTGCCCAGAAAGGGAACTACAGCCTCGAAGAGCAGTAGGGGCTTCGGGTATGCTGCCCTACAGAGCCAAAACACAGTAACTCAGCCAACACTGAAAAGGTGAAAAATCGCTTCCGAGTTGTTTGATTGTCCAGCCAAATGTGGATTATATAATAGTCTCACAATTTTGGTCATTATTTAATTGTGGCAAAATGTGAAATTATAGCATTTTGCCTTTGCAGGCCATAAGGTTTCAAACTAGGGTCACATGGAAAGTCCTTCTTAATAGATCCCACTGATAAATAGAATAAGGAAAGGGGGTAGCTGTAAAGATCTAGCAGCAGGGTTGGGTTGGGTTTGAGGGGATTTGCATTTGGCCAGAGGAGCTTTTATCCCCCACTTCCAAAAGAGGACTTGAGGGGGCTTGGGGTGATGGGACAGCCTCTCAATGCTCCTTTCATCTGGATCTAGTGGTGAGGTTTGAAGACAGAGCTGGGTTTAGACAGCAGGCAGCACTCCCATGTGGAGAAGCCAGGCTGTAACCTCACACAGAGGGGTCAAGGAGCGGAGAGGAGATAGGGTCAGCGAGGCCACTGCTCAGGGCCAGAGATAGAGAGACGGAGGTAGATAGAGAGAGTGAAAGAGAACAGAGGGAGATCTTATCCGTCTTCATTTGGAGAGCCCTATCCATGGGTGCTTTGAAAGCACTGACACTGAATCAGACCATCACAATGACAAGGCCAGTGTAAGGCAATAAGAGTCTTTAAAATATCCTGTTTCAATACAGTGCAGAACTTGTCAAAAACATGAGAAATATTTTGCTTCAAAAATAAAAAATGAAGATTTTTGTATTGTGACTTGATTGGAAAATGTTTTTTTAGTTTTTTTTTATCCCCTTTTCTCCCAGTTTGGAATTTGAATTTGGTCTTCTAAAGCGAAAAGATCAATATTTAAGTACTTTTTAACTATAAATCATTACTTTCGGTCAGTAACAGCATGCGTATCCACAAGAGGGCGGAGTTCACATGGTCTCTCGTGTGACGTATTTGCGTTGGCATGTTACCGATTTAATCTAACGTTTTTATCTTGGTTGAGACATCCAGGATAAGCACCATTGTGAGTAAACAAAACAGATACATATATAGATCTAAACCAAAACCAACTAAGCTTCTGCACAGCGTTCCTCCTACTCAGTTGTAAACAGTGCTGCTCTTCCGAGTGTGTCGCATGTGCGTCTGTTCTTGCATGAACATGCCAATGTGATTACGTCAGACGTGCATACTGCTGCTGACAGAAATAAATGATTTATGGTTAAAAAGTACTTAAATATTGATCTTTTTCACACCAAAAGTGATATATTTCGCTTTAGAAGACATTAATTTAACCAGTGGAGTCGTATGGATGACGTTTGCATTGACTGTCTGTTCTGTCTGGAGCTTCAAAGGTCAGATCACCATCCACTTGCATTTTAAGGACCTACTGAAAGACCTTTCTTTTTTTCAAATGTGTTCTGCTGAAGAAAGAAAGTCATACACACCTGGGATGGCATGAGGGTGAGTAAATGATGAGAATTTTCATTTTTGGGTGAACTATCCCTTTAATTATTGCATATTTGTATTGAATTCCGGGTTTCTTGTGCGTGGTGAGAAAAAGAGAACCATTACAGGAATAATTTGTGTTATTTTATCCTAGCAATAAAAATGGGGTGTGGCAATTAGTTTGTCTACACTCATAGTAAAAAGCATTGCATGTAAAGAGTCTTTATATGTCATATTTTACTACAAGCTTAGTCCAAACAAATTGCTGAACCTTACTGCTATTTTTAATGCCTGGAAAAAAACAACTGGCACAGTAATATACAGGTGGATGCTGCACACTGGTGGTGGGTGAGGAGAGTCCCCTGTTCAGTATGTGAAGCGCTTTGAGTGTAGTGTCAGAAAAGCGCTATATAAATATAACGTTCATATTAAATAATGCACATTAAGACAAAACACCAGTTATATTATATAATATGAGTAATCAGCACATTACATAAATATTCTTAGAAACAAAAGATTTGTTTACAGCTTCTCTATCATTTATTTACTGCAAATTTCATTGAGTTTTGGTGCGTCAGACCAGTAAAAGATCACAGCACCTGTGTTTGCCAGTTGTTTAGCGCCACCAACGCGCTGGATTGTGCATCAGGAGCCAATTTGGAAAAATGACAAGCTCTTATCTCATTGGTCAGTCAGTTTTCATTGCAGTCCGAAAAAAAAAAAAAAAGGCATAATAATTAAGCACATTGTCTGCCCAAATTCTTATTAATGTAATGCAATACATAAATAAAATAAAATAAAAAGAATAACATAAAATTCTATATTTAAATTAAGTTTTATACTACCTTTCATTTATGCTGATTTAAATAAAACAAAGTAATTGTATTTCAGTACTTTTTTCCTGTTACATTAAAAAATTACTGTATTACAGTAAAGAGAATATACTGAAAGCCATTATTAAGAACAATGAGAATTATAAGAGAACTTGGCAACACTTTACAATAATGTTCTATTTGTTAACATTAGCTAATGCATTAGGTATCATGCTCAAACAATTAACAATATTTTTTTTACAGCATTTATTAATCTTAGTTAATGTTAATAAATAAATATACAATTGCTCACTGTAAGTTCATGTCAGTTCATAGTGCATTAACTAATGTTAACTAATACAACGTGCGATTTTAAAATGTATTACTATATGTTGTAACTAACATTAACTAAGATTAATGTTTAAAACGTATGCCAAAATAGAGCAAAGGACTCCTGTGGACACTCCTTTGGACTGACGGTTATTTTTAGATAAGTAGGTTATTTGTCCCAAGAGAATATGGGGGACCTTCAGAGACCAAGCCTCAGAAATGGCTGAAAAAAAAAATAAAAAAAATAAAAAACTCATATGGGCCAGTTTCAAAGCAGGTCAAACAAAAAGGTAAAATAATTGAAAATTTGGCTCCATTCCAGAAAAACTCTGATTTAATGAGCTTTCCTTTAATACAAAAGAAAACAAAACAAGTCCTTTTTCACTCACCCCATCAACATTTACGTCTAGAATACTAAATTAAACCTTATTTTTACACTGGCCTCACAACACTCCCATTGTAGACAGGAAAAATTATCAAGATTAATTCCACATTTTGGCAGTAGGACTAAAGAAAATATGCAAAAACTGTTGGACTAATTGGACTAAAAATGATGTTGGTCATTTTTCCGATCAGTTGTAATGGTATAATGATAAAGTTAAATGGTATAATGATGGAATTTTGATGGTATGGTAATCAAGCTTACGCTGTGGTCTAGTGATAGGCTAAATTAATCTCTCACTATAAATTATTCTTAAACTGCATTAAATACAGATCTATTTCCACTTTATAAAAACACAGGTTATTCAACTCAGCATGGACATTTAAGGCGTCATTAATTTTTTTTATAACTGTTTTTTTTTTTTTTTTTTTACAGAGATGGTCTTTATTTAGTTTTTCATAACCATTTTTTTGCCGCTCTGCCTTGCCTTCCTCACATGAGTGAGGGGGAGTTCACAGGGAATGTGTTTGTGTCCATCCACACTGTTTTTCCATCGTTTTCTATTTGTCAGATTACAAAGAACATAACATTTTAAAAACGCATCTCAAAACACCTGAATTCTGTTCTTTTCGTTGGCCAATGTCTAGCTATTTTAGTGCAAGAACTTTGGAGAATTTTTTAATTCTGAAAGTACACTGCCTGGACCAAAAAAAAAGTCGTCGTTTGGATTTACTGTAAATAAGCAGATACTTAAGAGGCTATGATTGGATTATTATTGCAGTGATTAATATGTTTCAGCTGGCAACAATTCTTTTAACCCTAACTGATGCAGTGTGTAGCTTCTCATTTCTTAAACAACCAGGTCGGAAGACGTATCCCGTATCTTCGAGCAAAGAAATCAACTAAGGAGATTGCTGAAATCACTAGAATTGGGTTAAGAACTGTCCAACTCATTATTAAAACTTGGAAGGATTGTGGTGAAATGTCAGCTTCATGGAAGAAATGTGGTTGGATTTTTTTTTTTTTTTAATGATTGTGATCGGAGATCACTAAAACGCTTGAATTCACATCATAAACAATCAACAGTAGAACTCACGGCTGTGTTTAATAGTGAAAGTATGAGCATTTTCACATGCACAATGTGACGAGAATTTACAGGATTGGGACTAAACAGCTGTGTGGCCACAAGAAAGCCACTTGTTAGTGAGGCTAATTGGAAAAATGACTTCAATTTGCTAGGGAGCATAAAGACTGGAATGTGGAGCAATGGAAAAAGGTCATGCGGTCTGATGAGTCCAGATTTACCCTATTCCAAAGCGATAGGCACATCAGGGTAAGAAGGGAAGCACATGAAGCGATGCACCCGTCATGCACAGTGCCCGCTGTACAAGCCTCTGGAGGCAGTGTTATGATCTGGGGTTGCTTCAATTGGTCAGGTCTAGGCTCAGCAATGTTATGAGGCAATAAAATGAAGTCAGCTGACCATCTGGATGTACTGAATGATCAGGTTATCCCATCAATGGATTTTTTCTTCCCTGACGGCACGGGCATAATCCAGGACGACAATGTCAAGATTCATCGGGCTCAAATTGTGAAAGAGTGGTTCAGGGAGCATGAGGAATCATTTTTCACACATGAATTGGTCACCACTAAGTCCTGACCTTAACCCCTTTGAAAGTCTTTGGGATGTGCTGGAGAAGACTTTACAGAGTGGTTCGACTCTACCGTCATCAATACAAGATCACAAAAATGAATGCAACTGGATGGAAATAAATGTTGTGACGTTGCATAAGGTTGTCGAAACAATGCCATGACGAATGCATGCCGTAATCAAAGCTAAAGGTGGTCCAACGAAATATTAGCATATGTGACTTATTTTTTTCCAGTGTACGTTTTGAGCCTGAACTCATGAAAATGATGTGATGGTGGCGATTTTTTCAAATATCACTTGGGTACTTACACGTATTGCGGCAGTTCAGAGATGAAATGCCTATTGAGAGGTGGTAAAAAAAAAAAAAAGAAAAAAAAAAAGGGTACAATTTCTCCCAAACAGATTATGTTTTTAATCAACAAAACTTACCACCCTACCCTAAACCCTAACCGATAGTGTCAGAAAAAGCAAATGTGACATGAAAAACGCAATTGCTGAAGTCACCACATCATTTTGTGGTGCTTCTAGTCTGTTTTACGGCTCTTCAGAACTCGTAACTTGGTCCTTTGCATAGCAAGTTTTTGCTCTATCATTGTTCTATCAAATTCATCGCACTTGAACAAGCTTATAAATGCAGCTGGTTATGTAATGCAAACATTAAAATGTATCAGGTTACAAGTCATGCACAATAGTAAAAGTGTTTCGACGTCATTGATAGCACTGTGTGAAGAACAAGGCGAAAAGTAAGTGTTTATGAACTGATATTCTGCTTTTTGTTGTTTAAGCACCTCTAGTGTTCATTTCACCATGAGTCAAATATCATTTTGCAAAAATGTATATATAGTAACGTGTGTCTACGAGACCAGGTTGTATGTTTCACAGTACATCAAATGCTTTGATTTCAAAAGATCAAGGAATCTTAGATTTCTCATGATATGACCCCTTTAAATACTGCCAAAACAGAGAGGAAAACACACACAAAAAAAGAGGATAAAATTTTCCCACGGCTTACACTAAAATCAGAAAAACTAAATTTCAAGCCTATATCACTTAAAACTGCTTTGAAACAAAGCAAACGAGAAATCTACAAACACATTTTATGCATCCACACCCTCTCTTGATGTGTGCCAGGCAGCTGTACATTTAATCGGAGTTCTCATGCAGGGTCACACCTCCCAAAAACTCCTATAGACCATGTATAACCTCCCCTAGAGTGCTCTGATAGAGGCATGGAATCAAGCAGACTTGTGGGAGATCACATGGCATTTCACCTAAAAACTATCTACAATCTGCCCCAGCCAGCAGAGCATTATATTGGCTTAGCACACCTTCAGTCTTAGATCTAGCCTAATTAAGAGGCATGCCTTTGAAAAGTAAGCCGTCAACTCCATTCATACCATTTCTATCTGGAACGCTCCTCTGTGTACGCCCTACTGAGCGTATCGCAGTTATGTGGGGGCCCTGCAGGAGAGCAGGAGAAGCTGCAATCATTGAGGGGTTAAGAGGGAAGGGGTGCCAGCGTGGACCTGTGGGCGAGCAGCCCGGACTCTCAGCCATCTGTGAACAGGAGAGCATCTGTCAGAAGAGCCAAAATTATCTGGAATGAGGGGGTGTGGAGGAGGAAAGGCATCTATACGTGATTGAAAATTATCACTGGCAAACACACATGAATGTATCACTGCGTGATGGGGTGTCCTTTAAGAAGAGGAACTTTATGGCCGGTTCCACTTAAAAAAATAAAATTACTCCAGGAACCAAACGATTTTTATGACTTTCGGTTCTATTAACAGTTCCTTAATGTGCATTCTTTCACCATTGTGAATAGAACAGCGTACTAAAATCCTCAGAAATACAGTATTTCCTGTGCTACCATTTTAAGGCACTGCAACATCGCTATAAAATTAGCAGCGTGGAAACATGCGATTAGTGGGGTCTGATTTCTGAACAAATTACTCTTATGAGTCAGTTCTCTTGAATCTACAGAGCGAAATATACAGTACGACCAGTGTCGTCCGATTCCCGAACGAATGATTCTTATGAGCCAGTTCTTTTGAATCTACAGAGCAAAACATACAGCACGACCATGTGACAGCACTGATAGATTCAGTATGCTCGTCTGGTTGTAGGGAATATTGTGTGAGCCAGGATTTTGATAGCATGCTGGGGTCTTTTCCAGGACATCCCCAGGGGGTAGATGAGAGCCAGAGAGAAAGAGATGGAAGAAGGAGAGGAAGAGAGAGAGAGAAGAGAGAGAGAGAGAGAGAGAGAGAGAGAGAGAGAGAAAGGGAGGTTGACAGGTTGGCAGTGAAAGCAGGTCTTATAGGAAACAGATGAGCAGAGAGAAACTCATAGCTGTCTGAAACAAAAGAGTTCTCTCTAGCCGCAAACATACTCACCTATTTAACATAACACTGAGCGGTGTCAGAGTGATGAAATGATTCGTTAAACCAGCATGTCTGCCATTCAAAAACACCATGGAGAACATTTTGCCACTCAGTCCAGTCTAGAGAAACTAGAGTAATCTATTGTGCAGCTCGTGCGGCTTATTGAGGAGAGGTGTGCTATTACTTTTCTAAGCAATTGGACTTATAATTTCTGCCTGGTGGACTATGAAATGGGCATAAATATACCATAGACTTACACTGAAAGAGACCCAAGCCATATCTAGGCACCAGAATTTCACAGATTTACACATTTTGTGCGATCCGATTGAAACGGGACATTGCTGAAAACAGGTGTAAACGAGGTTTGAAACATTTTGAAAGAAGACTTCAGCGATCAACATTTAAGACCTGATGTTATTTAAGACTTTTACGGCCTTAAATTTTGAAAACTGCATTTTTTTTTTAATTCATTTTAAGGATCCGTGGATACCCTGTCTATGCAAAAGGCCATGGCTCGTTCAAAATCAGGATAATTTGCTTAGTAGCCTAAACTGGGTCCATATTGCCCCGTCTCATATTAAACGACACACATCTGTCCATCTGCAAAGACAGAAGGGCTATAGCTTCCACTCAGCCCAACATCAAACACAAAAAGCGCAGGCTATAACCCCACGAAACCTCTGCGCACTGTAACAGAAGCGCTCCCATGAAAGCATGCTCTTCCACCTGTGAAAGCAGAGATGTGGCCTTCTGCCGCGTGGCTTAGCGCCGCTGCCTACCTCGGCTGATCAAAGCGGCCCCTCGTCCCTCTGTCTGGCAGATGAGGAGTCAGGGGTGAAGAGGTGATGACTATTGGAGCGCACAGCCGCATTTAAACCCCGGTTCATTTTCAAGAGTCTGTCCCTCTCATCTCCACTCATCCATCTGTGCGGGGAACCTTATCTCTACGCCTGATCTCATGCTTGACAGGATGAGACGGGGCTGCAGGATACGCCTGGTGCAACATCTCACCAAAAAACAGAGAGTGAAAGTTTGCAGTGTGTTAAGCAAAACTTCAAGCCTTTGGCTGCAATGTTTTGATGTTATAATTAGGTTTAATTTATCTCATGATGTCCCAAACCCATATGACTTTCTTTCATAGAAGACGCAATGAGATGCTTAAGAAATTTGTTATTTTATCATTGTTAAATTCAATCTTGGTGCCGCAATCACTAATGGCTCCGGAAGTAAAAATCCCATTCATTTTCTCCATAGATGAACTGATTAGCTATTACTTATAATCCATTACAGACAGGCCTACAATTGGCTCTGTTGCTAATTGATGGTATATGTCTCTCTAGAATCCAGAAGACCGCCCGCTTCATTGATGCACTGCAAATTACGCAATCGACTCAGTCCCCATTCACTCTTAAACTACTTATATATTTGTGCCTATCTGAATATTTTGCAATAAATTTAAAATATACTGTTTCTATTCTTATAATCCACAACTTTAAATCAATAGTTTTCGATTTTGCCATTGTTTTTAATTTGATCACATCATTCCCAATGCTTCATTGGATTGTAGTTTATTCACTCATGAAGGACGTTAAGTACACAGTCTTTTGTCAGATTTTCAAATACTGTTTTGCTTTGAATCAAAGTTTGTAATGTAGTGATTCACCTTGGAGCTGGTTGGTTTGGTTCATGGCTTAGATCTTTTTAAAGACGAATTTTATAGAATCCCTATGGAAAAAAGGAATGGGAAAAACACTTCCGGAATCAACATGGCTGAAAAAGTGCACGGGCACTGTTGTGCTCTATTGACGTCAAACTTGGTTATAATCTTTTGTTGTCGTATTTCCTTGTGCTTGGTCACTATATGCTTTCATTGTATGGAAACAGCAGCATCAACATCCTGTCTCAACACCATCTCCTTCTGTGTTCCATGGAATAAAGTAAGTCATATGGGTTTGGGACAACATAAGAGTACGTAAATGATGACAGAATTTTCATTTTTTTGGGTGAACTTTCCTTTTAAGAACCCTAAATCTTACAGTAAAAACAGCCATAACAGCTTGACTATGCAACACAAATATAAAACTCCTTTCTGTACAAAATGTATAAAGGTAAAAAAAATTTGCAAGAAAACCATAGTTACAACTTTTAATGTTACTACAATGAAACTGAGAATGTATTGGTATTAGCCACCATTCAAAATAAGAAATTAAACAAAATTTCAAAGAGATGCCATATTAATTTATTGTGATCTTACAGTGGTAACAATAACTGTTGCAACTATGGTATTTTCATGAAAACAATGTGGTAACATTTTTGTAAGGGCTTTCAGGAAAGCACAAGATTCAGCAATTAACAATGTATTTTTTTAGGTGGTGATAAACAGGGTCACGGTGAGGAACTTCAAACATGTGGAGTCATGAACAGACACAATAAAATGATATGCGTGGCCTGGGTGAGTGGCGTGGAATGCCTGCTAGGTTACATGCTCGAAGCAAAGCCCTTCTGCAGCTGTTCACAGACACAGACATGTCAGTACAGATGGAGAGACGGACATCACATTTTCAGGCCTCCTCAAATTACAGTACACTGAACAACTGGACGAGGGTTTTATTCTAAACTAGGCACAAACAACACAAATTACCCTAACAGGCAGTTTAGAGCACTGATAAAACATACAGAAACAGGTAACACGTCACAATAAGGTTCTATGTTAAAAATTAATGCTTTAGGCGTCATGAACTATTATTATTTTTTTTTAGCATTTATTATTCTTGGCAAATGTCCATATATAAATATTCTATGTTCATGTTAAAGGGATAGTTCACCCAAAAATGAACATTCTGTCATCATTAACTCAGCCTCATATTGTTCCAAACCCATTTGACTGTCTTCCTTCCGTAGAACACACACAAAAAATTTCAAGCAGAATGTTAGCATTGTATGGGCAAGAGCAGCCTCAACATTATTCAGAATTTCTCCTCTTGTGTTCCACAGATAAAAGTATATCATACAGGTTTGCATTAAGGTGAGTAAATAATAGGTTAACTAACCTGTTAAAAAAAAGTTTACCTAATGAGAACATATTCAAACTTATTTTAGTCTTACCCAGTAAAAGAAACTCTTGGAAAAAAAATGTCAAGATATAAAGACAGTTCTTGACTGCGTGACCAATGGAAGACAGTGTGAATGTTTAGGAAACCTATTTGGGGAAAAAAGAAACTACTTTTGCAATCCTGTTTGGTGCTGCTAGTGGTGCAAAAGTTTTAATTCATTATAAAGGTATTCAGAATTATTTTCCAAATTACCTCAAAATTAACAACAGTTATAATTAACTGTAATACCTATGCATAATTACACTTTCACTGATCAGGAACAACTTTAAAACCACTGACAGGTGAAGTGAATAACATTTATTATCTGCCATTACAATGGCACCTGTCAAGGGGTGGGATATATTAGGCAGCAAGTGAGCAGTCAGTTCTTGAAATTCATGTGTTTGAAGCAGGAAAAATGGGCAAGCGTAAGGATCTGAGTGACTTTGACAAGGGCCAAATTGTGATGGCTAGACAACTGGGTCAGAGCATCTCCAAAATGGCAGGTCTTGTGGGGTGTTCCCGGTATGCAGTGGTTAGTACCTACCAAAAGTGATCCAAGGAAGGACAACCGATGAATCGGCGACAGGGTCATGGGCACCCAAGGCTCACTGATACGCATGGGGAGCGAAGGCTAGCCCGTCTGGTCTGATCCCACAGAAGAGCTACTGTAGCACAAAATGCTGAAAAACGTAATGCTGGCAATGATAGAAAGGTGTCAGAACACACAGTGCATCGCAGCTTGCTGCGTATGGGGCTGCGTAGCTGCAGACCGGTCAGAGTGCCCATGCTGACCCCTGTCCACCACCGAAAGCGCCTACAATGGGCACGTGAGCGTAAGATCTGAACCATGGAGCATTGGAAGAAGGTGGCCTGGTCTGATGAATCACGTTTTCTTTTAGATCATGCGGACGGCCGGGTGCATGTGAGTCATTTACCTGGGGAAGAAATGGCAGCAGGATGCACCATGGGAAGAAGGCAGGCCAGCAGAGGCAGTGTGATGCTCTGGGCAATGTTCTGCAGGGAAACCTTGGGTCCTGGCATTCATGTGGATGTTACTGTGACACATACCACCTACCTAAAGATTGTTGCAGACCACATACACCCCTTCATGGCAACGGTATTCCCTGATGGCAGTGGCCTCTTTCAGCAGGACAATGCGCCCTGCCTTACTGCAAAAATAGTTTAGGAATAGTTTGAGCATGACAATGAGTTCAAGGTGTTGACTTGGCCTTCAAATTCCCCAGATCTCAATCCGATTGAGCATCTATGGGATGTGTTGGACCAACAAGTCTGATCCATGGAGGCCCCACCTCACAACTTATAGGACTTAAAGGATCTGCTGCTAACGTCTTGGTGCCAGATACCACAGGACACCTTCAGAGGTCTTGTTGAGTCCATGCCTTGACAGGTCAGAGCTGTTTTGGTGGCACAAGGGGGACCTACACGATATTAGGCAGGTGGTTTTATGTTGTGGTTGATCGGTGTACATTGGGTCATTTTGGTCTGGTACCTACTGTATAAAGAAAACAATGCATTATAACACATGATAATACATCTTTTAAACTAGAAGTTGACCGATAGAGGATTTTGCCGATACGATAACTTAATTAACTTGGTGGAAAAGGCCAATAAATGATTAATCGGCCGATATAAAAAAAAATTAAAACTTGATTTATAAAATGATAAAAAATTGTAGTCTTTCCCTACTATGCCCAGACATTGAGGCTACAGGAGACCAAAATAAATACAATCCCAAAAGCAATTTTTTGTGCAACCAGAATCCCAACAATAACCAGAAAAATTAAGATTTAGTGCATAACGCAGGACTTTTCACTATAAACAAGCCTGAAATTCACCGGGGACTTTTATTCTGAAATGACAGAGGCTTGACTCTGTTGCAGTGCTCTATATTTAAGTATTTAACTAATTTACAAACATACAACTGATTAAAAGGAGTAATATAAGGCATTAAGAATCCCTTTAAATAACATTATACATTTAAACTTCGAGTAAAGTGTTACCAAACTTTCTTTACCAACTTGTTGAGTAACTGCGCCGTAATTTTAATGTGAACCATTTCATACGGCATTGCAAAATAACTGTAACTGAGCTGTACTGATGCTATAAAAGTCTTCGGCAGTGTTCAGAGAGTTTTGTCTGCTCAACCCTGTGATGGTTATGTTACGGCCGCTGTGACTTTGCAGGGTGGCGGGTCATAACTATGGCGTGAATTGACAGTGCATCATCTGCAGGTCAGAGGACAGGAAAACTCGATGGAGCATGACGGTAAACAAGAACTTGGCCGGCTGAATATCTGTCAATCAACTGCAGATAAGGACTCACTGTGAAGCTACAAACATAAAGACTTCAGTCATTACAAACCCACTGTCATACCACCACACCTTGCTGTCAGCACTGATGTGGCCTACATTTATGATGCTTTTGGGTCCTTTTTTAAGCTTTAAAAAGAGGCACTATCCACTGCCATTGTATTGAAAAGATGGACCACGATATTCATTAAAACATCTCATTTTGTGTTCCTCATAAGAAATTAAGTCATACAGGTTTAAAAAGACATGAGGGTGAGAAAAGTATGACAAAATTTTCTTTTTTTTGGGTGAACTATCCCTTTAAATGACAGCACACAAGTAGCAAAAGAAATACATTTCTGAGAAGATAAAGTTGTCTCTCACTGTTTAGATCAAATATGTCACATAAAACAGGTATTCACATGATCAAAATCACTTAGCGTTGCTCTTTGCTTTGTCCTATTTTTGTGGGAAATGAGTTCGACTGCTCACGTAACTTCACTCTGTTGTAGATGTCCACATGCTTTCCCAAATACAAAAAAGCAAATACAAACTATTTCCGAATGGCCAGTACTAAGCACTAAGTCCAGTTAAGCCTGCGGTCCTCCATTGTTTTGTTTAGAGCAAAATGGTTTCTCCCGCCATTTTTTACTGTTGTTGTAATAGAATGACCTCTGCTGAACTCTAGTTACACATATAAGTATCAGTATGGAAGTCTGAAGCCCAAGTTCAAACACTTCTCTGCTCTAGACTTATTCTTTTCATTGTGTTTCAAGAGTCAAATCACATAGTCAATGTGGTGAAGTTCTGGGTGACTACAAAACAGAGACTAGCTGTCTTCACCTATCCTCTTTTCGGCATGTTTTCGTAGCGTGTTATTCGAGAGCTTTTGGACCATGAGTTTATGTCCGAACGCCAGGTTACAGCGGGGGGCTGGGTATGTGCCTGCTTTTTCCCTGGTTTGTTATTTTTTCATTGGGTTTGATTATTGTTTCTTTACTTCCTGCTTTTATAGAAATACACGACAAAAGCCTAGTGTCGATTTCTGGCCTTCTTGCATCCTGTTTGTGGCCTCCAGGCATATCTCTTGCTTCATCCAGCTGACATGGAGAAATATGCAACCTTTACACCAAATGCTTGCATATAATTTAACCATATTAGGGATTTAAAGTAATAGCTCACTGAAAAATTGAAAGTTTGCCATTAGGGTTAATCCATGTCAAATTAACAACATTTAATGTAATTTATGTTCTCTATTGGCCTCTCTGGGACTGTTGGCTCTCATCCTGCTCACCTGTGTTTCACCTGCTTGAAATATGCTTTGCTTCTCTCCCATTGTTAGTCTCTGTTTAATGTTTTATGTTTAATTCCTGTACAGCGTCTTTGGGCTTTGGAAAGCCTCTATTTAAAAGTAAACATTATTATTATTATTATCCTCCTGAGACCCCCACGTGACTTCTTTGTGCATATTCCATTTAATTTTTTGATTTGTAACTAGTAGCACCTAATAAACATGCAAAAAAATAAAAATAAATGTTTCTAGAGCAAATAATTTTCTTAAAAATGTATGTCCTCATATGTGGACAGCGGGACTAAGTTGTGTGAAATTTTAAGAAATACCAAGCTATAGAAAATCTGATTTTTTCATCAAATAGTTTATTGTGTCCAGTAGTGTTGGTTATTCATGTTTTTGAGATGTTCTAGACATTACAGCTAAAATTCTGAATCTATGTACTGATTATCATTGTCCTGTTTAGCATTGTCCCATGTCATTGTCCCCAAACATTTTGAGTGGTCCAAACATCATCTGCAGCCTGAAACTGGACTTTTGGTTGGATTTTAGGAGTGAATGTACTTAGCTGCATAGGAAAGCTATAGGATGCACCCTTGCTCCCTATTTAGTGAATGACTTAACCTCCAGTGTGCTGTCTGTCTGCACTGGTCTAAGAACAGTTTGAAATGCACCTTATTTTCATCCTAACTCCATATAAATCCTTTGAAAGCAACATTTTTCAGCTTTTGAATGAATACATTTATTTTTAAACACAATTCACAATCATATTTTATCAAACTACACAATGATGACTAACACATTATAGATATTACAGTTTGATTTTCTGTTAATGCATGATCTTCTGTAAAGCTGCTTTGAAACGATGTACAAATAAAAATGACTTGACTCTCAATGTGAAAATGCAGAGTAAATATATAGGAATGCATTTACTAATGTTAATGAATAGCGCCTTATTGTATAGTGTTATCATACAAAATATAACAAAATTTTGATTAAAATGAAGTGAAATGGCCCACAGACTGTGAAAAGTTATTCAAAATAACAAACATGTTTTTGGAACGTCTGTCAGAAAACCGCTCCACAGCACTCATCTGAGTACTTCGTGTTTATCAGCGCGCCAAAGCTCGAAAAATAAATGAAATATTTAAAGCTTCATATCAAACGAAACTAGAGACGCTACTCTTTACAACCAAACAGGTTTCAATGAAAAAATGTGAAGAGATTTTTTTTTACCAGAGGCACTTTTGTTGGCGCTGCGCCCATAGAAGCAGTTCACGGAAATCGACGCAATGGTGTTTGGTCACATGACTCCGTGCGTCAGAAGTTTAACCCTTAAATGACTCCTTAGAATGTCCTGAACAGTATGCAATGGGTTTAAATGAATTTAAATTATGCGTTGTGCATAGCGAATCCAAAATAGCGAGTCCTTGCATGAGGACACAGGGTCGCACAAGGTTATTATTAATCATATTGATCTACTGACACACAAATCCTGGCTAGTATTAAATGTGATCGATAGCTCTTTGATATCATCTGATGATGGAATCCCCAAAACTGCAAATACAGGAACTGAGTTTAGACTTTATAGACTTTTGACTAGATAAGATGTGCTTCTCAAACATCTTAGGTGCAATGACCTGTTTCTCAAGAATTTAACAAATTGCGCTGAGCGCAACTTCATTACCATACAATACATCCACAGTTTGCGTGCATACACCTACAGATAGTGCAAACACTTTCGCCCACCCCCACTTGTGCTGACACGAATATTGCGCTTAGAATTAGCACTCTCACGAAAATAGAGCCCATGGTGTGGCTCCATCCATAATTTGTTAAATCTGACAGACATTTGACAAAAATGGTTACATCTTGCTAAAAAATATGTCATTGCAAACCCGTATTATTTTCAGCGAATCACAAAAGATGTCTGGCAGAATGTTTGAGGAGTTTTTTCACAGTCAACTGAAAAACATCATAAAAGTAGTCAAAATTGTGCTCTATATTCTACATCTTCTGAAGCCATACGAGAGCTTTTTGTGAAGAAAAGAATGAAATTTAAGCCGTTGCTTATTGTTAATCCCCATTAGCTCTCAAATATAATTGGCATCTAAAATAATAGAGGGTTGGAATGAAATAAAGGTGAGTAAATGATGTCAAACTTTTCAATTCCCTTAAATTCAAAGTTTAATTTGGCATTAGGGCTGAAATGATTAGACAGTAAAAAATTGTAGACACAAATTTTCGTTGTCGAATAGACTTTTGATCTCATTTAACGTAACATGAGATCATATGAAACTCTAATGATGACGCGCAAGTGCAGCACTGCAGCTCGCGCCTGACTGAGGAGAGGAAGAATTACACAGCTCACAGTCCAGATGCCCTCTAAACTTTCCAATGAGCTTCAGGTGATGTAGATCGCAAAGTATGAGATAATTATAATGCAAAATAAGTAAATACAGAAGCAGTTATAATTAATGTGTTATAGCTTTATTAAAGTTCAAATAATACGGAAGCAGGCCATGTAAATAACTACAAACTCCGAAACTGGCATTTCTCTGTGTGGTCAGCGCCACTTCTATGAGTTGCACGGCTAATGCACACTCTGTCGCAGGGACGCTCATCCCTCGAGCGCGCACGCTTGCTGCAGCTAGATTATAACATGATGGCTCGCGACTTATTGAATCATAATATACGTGTCACTGAGTGTTTCTTATCGTGAAGAAAATTGGCAATATGCAGCTTTATTAATAAGAGAGAGTTTGTTTTTTTGTGAGTTAAAGATGGATTGAAATAAACAGAAAGGTAAGAGAGGTAGTCTTCGCCCCATTATCCACTGCAACAAGATACGTTTTTGATTTGTTTTTGTTTTGGCTTGTTTTCCAATATAAATATCTAATACTCCTTTAAAACAGTGTACATTTACTTCAGCAGCTATACCGCAGAAGAAAGAATTTGTTATCTGAGAATGTTGAATATAAAATTAAAAATACAAACATTTTAAAATATCTAAAAATCCTTAAAAAAAAAAAATGCTTTTTAGAGAGTAGATCTTGAATACAAGTATATTTTGTCTTTACTGCACTCACAGAAGTATAACCAAGTGAAAAAATACACTTATATTTAAGGTACATTCTCTTACAACTAGTCTAAATATCTTATATGCTGCTTTTCAAGTAAATGTATCTTGTTTTAAAGATTTTCAGACAATTTTAAATGGAAAACAGACAAAAACACTTGATAACAATAGGATTTTTTTGCAGTAAATTTCTTTACTGAATTAAACTTTATAAAAATATTTTTTCCCTTTAATTCAGTAAATGTCATTTAGAGGTATTTTTAAAAGATGATTTTGTCCTCTTAATTGTTAGTAAGAAAGTTTAATACAACCTTTTAAGTCGGGGCACAAGCTGAATAATCGGTTAAGAGCTAACGATTAATCGTTGCAATAATCGCAGAATAGTCGAATAATCGTTCTAATAATCGCTAGATTAATCGATTATCAAAAATAATCGTTAGTTGCAGCCCCATTTGGCATCTTCTTTTGAAGTACTTTTGCAAATCTTTGAGGTGGAAACAAGGCTACTATACTAGAGGCCCACAAAAAAATGCAAGCAGTCCACTATGTTAGCTAGATTTACGTGCAAACACAAAAAAAAAAAAAAAACTTTATGATGTCTTGGCTATCAGCCAACGGGTGAGTTGTATAAACAAATCCACTCAAGTTGTCGTCCTTTCACAACAAACCTGAGAGCAGACATCAAGTTTGGGCTGAGGAAATAATTTCCTCTCATCTGTGTTTAAAGCAACCTCCCCGTGAGAAGGGGTGCGACGAGGAGTGAAGAGCGGAGACAGCCTCTCAGTGAGTGTACTGTTTATTTGTGTTAGACTGCAGTTTGAAGAGGAAACATGAGATCGTGCCACACTGCGAGCTCAAACTGAAACAAAAACATTAATAATCGAACGATTTGAGTAATTCCAGTTTACAAGACCATCACATAAATATCAAGCAGCTTTTAAGTGTAGGCAAAGATTTCCTAAATCTATTATGCATATAAAGATGAGTTTTTAGTTTAATCCATAGAAAAATACTTAGAATGTTTTGCAAGACCATTCTGTACCCTTTATCCCTTAGAATTAAACAGGGATATATCCCATAATGATAAAGCAAAAAACTGATTTTTGATAACTTTTTAAATTTATTAAAAAGAAAAAAACTGAAATATCACATTGACATAAGTATTCAGACCCTTTGCTGATTGATTGGACATGATTTGGAAAGGCACACACCTGTCTATATAAGGTCTCACAGCTAAAAATGCATATCTGTGCAAAACCCAACCCATGAGGTCAAAGGAACTGCCTGCAGAGCTCAGAGACAGGATTGTGTCAAGGCACTGCCAATTTTTTTGGCTGCATTGAAGGTTCCCAAGGGCACAGTGGCCTACATAATTCTTAAATGGAAGTAGTTTGAGACAACCATGCCTCTTCCTAGAGCTGGCCACCCGGCCAAATTGAGCAGGGTCTTGGTAAGAGAGGTGACCAAGAACCCAATAGCCACTCTGGTTGAGCTCCAGAGATCATGTGTGGAGATGGGAGAAACTTCCAGAAGGACAACCATCACTGCAACTCTCCACCAATCTGGGCTTTATGGCAGAGTGGCCAGACGGAAGCCTCTCCACAAAAAAAAGCACTTAAAGGACTCTCAGACTGAGAAACATACTCTAGTCTGGTGAAATGAAAATTGAACTGCTTGGCCTCAATTCCAAGCATCATGTCTGGAGGAAACCAGGCACCGCTCATCACCTGTGCAATATCATCATGCTGTGGGGGTGTTATTCAGCGGCAGGGACTGGGAGACTGGTCAGGGTTGAAGGAAAGCTGAACGCAGCAAAATACAGAGATATCCTTAATGAAAACCTGGTCCAGAGCACTCAGGACCTCAGACTGGGCCGAAAGTTCACCTTCCAACAGGAAAATGACCCTTAGCATACAGCCAAGACAACACAAGAGTGGCTTAGGGACAACTCTGTGAATGTCCTTGAGTGGCCCAACCAGAGGCAGGACTTGAACCCAATCGAACATCTCTGGAGAGACCTGACAATGGCTGTCCACCAATGGTCCCCATCCAACCTGACACAGCTTGAGAGGATCTGCAGAGAAGAATGTCAGAAAATCCCCAAATCCAGGTGTGCAAAGCTTGTTGCATCATACCTAAAAAGACTTGAGGCTGTAATTGCTGCCAACGGTACTTCAACTAAGTACTGAGTTAAGGGTCTGAATACTTATGTCAATGTGATATTTCAGTTTTTTCTTTTTAATAAATTTGCTAAATTGCCAAAAATCTGTTTTTTGCTTTGTTATTATGGGGTATGGAGTGTAGATTGATGTGGAAATTTTTTTTTTATTTAAAGCATTTTAGCATAAGAGTGCAAAATAACAAAATGTGAAAACAATGAAGGGGTCTGAATACTTTCTGAATGCACTATTGTATGATTGGCTAAGCTCTTTGCGCTTGATATATACTGTGAAAGTGAATACATTTCATTGTTGTTTTAGCACCTCTAGTGTTTATTTCACCTACTGCCGTGATACGCATAACATGCCTCTTAAAATAATATTGGATGGGGGGACAGGTTGGTAATGTTAACATTTTATAAATTAAGTTTAAAAAGCCAACAAACTCCTTTCTTTAAAAGAAAAAAAATCCAATGCAATGAGACTTGAATCGTGAGTATCCCTGCATGCTTTGCATAACAAAAGCATCAAATTGTCATCAGAATTCTGCAACACATTAATAATGTATTAATAAAGTAACTTATCTGTATAGACGTTAAATACATACTACGCTGTTCTCATTTGGCACACACATAGTTTGCTTAACCAAATGTAGCTGTAGGTATGTTATCATTACAGTGAAGAACTCGACGAGGCGGATGAAGAAACAGGGCTCACATAGAGCAGGGCTTAACGCTGCTCTCCTGGAAAGCTCTGCTCCTTGAAAGTTGTTTTGATCCCAATAAAAACAGAATAGCCGAGCAGCTTGGAAACAGTTTATCTGAGCGGCCCTCGAGAGGTGTGTGTGCCCTCACCCCCTTCCTGTGCACCACAGAGGGGCCAATATTTCACAAACAAGAGCCCAGTGTTCACAGATGGATGGCCACTTTCACCTCGGGATAGAGACCCTTTAATGGTTTGTACAACTTTCAGTTTCTAAATATCATGTTTTTGAATGCACAACACGAATAAGGGCGAAAGGCAAATATCACTATTATTGTTGTTCATACTTATGGTTATGGGTTTTGAAAAATCCCTAACCTCGAGAATTTTACTTTGCTGTGTACTCACCCTGCAATGTGCTACAGACATTAATGATATCTCAAATCATGCGGTTTGTGCTGTTATATTTCTACTTAAATTGAACTTAAATTTTCTGTCTGGTGATTTAAAATACGGATTAAAAAAAAATCCCACAGATATACGGTAAATTGAAAGACGTTCCCAAGCCATATCCAGAAAACAGAATACCACAGAAACTTGAGGGTGGACTCTTCTGTCTTGGACCAGTAAGCAACGGCCTAGCAATCAGCCAGAATATGCCAGCAACCATCTAACAATATCCCGGCTACCATCCAGAACACTCTAGCAATTGCACAGTAATGCCACGGAAACAACATAGACACACCAGCAACTGCACAGCCCTGGTAAGTGGCAACCACCCATAACTTCCTAGTAGCTATAAAGCAATACCCTGGTAACCACCCAAAACACCCTAGCAACTTCACAGCAACCAACCAGAAAACTCAAGCAACTGCACAGCAACGTCCCAGCAACCACTCAGAACAGCCTAGCAACTGCAGAGCAAATATCCGGCAACCACCCAGAATACCCTAGCAACTGCACAGTAATGCTCCAGCAACCACAACATCACCTGCAGTCATGGACTGACCTTCATGATTTCAGGAACTTTTGATCTTGATCCTAAAATTTTGATTTTGGCTGATAGAACTAGTGCTTCAGAGGAAGATATTATTAGATGAGCACTCGACGGTAAGAAAAGGCTGGATTTTCGCGAGGTTCATGAATTACATCTGATTCAGGGTTGCTGCAGAGTTTTTAAAATCAAATTTAAGGCCTTTTTCAAGACTTGAACAAATAAAAATGAATACCGTATCCCCATACCAAAACAAATCCACACAATCTCAAAATAAATCATGAATCACAGACTCTTACTTAAACAGGCAGGGGCACACATTCAACATGGCCTTAACATTGCTTATCAGTAAAACAGGGTAGGCTATATACAAGTTTCAAATACTTAAGACATGTTTTCCACATATATATCGCATTCAAATTGGTTTATTTACCATTATATAAATAAATACAAATAAGAGGTTGACTTCCTAGGTTGCCTATTAAAGCCTGTTGACTGATTTTCATGCGAAGGGAGCGGGTCACTTTTGCCGGGAAAATCCATAGGATGTGGTGTTTAAGCGCGCTCCAGAGAGCCTTGCCTCAGACCGTAATAGCTTCTCTTCCGCTTTTCAACAGCGACAACAAACTTCAACACTAGGTAACGTTATCTTAGAGATGGAATCCAGCAAACGTCCGGCTCCCAGCACAACACTGACTCCTACACAAACTCAGAGTAAGCCAAAAAACCAAAACAAAAAAACATTTATCTACTGAATCCCGTCTGGCTAAGCGTGAACGTGATCGTGGTTGAGCGAAAACTAGACTGAACATCGGCAGGGCATTTGATTCCTGGAGGGACCTTCATTCAGTTTTGGGGATCAAAACCGACCCTGAATTGGCATTCTTCTTAATGGACAGGTAAGCTTACATAACTGCAAAGCATGTGAAATATAGTGCCATAAGGATTGATCTGTGTAATTTTAGCTAACTTGATCTTGCCTGCTAACGCTGACGAATTGCAAGCTACCTTGCTTCATAAATTTCAAATAATTTCAACAATCATCTTTATATTAAAAGTCAGGTATACAGGATAAATTTAAGCAAATATGCTGGTTTCTTATTCGTAGTACATACAATAGTGCAACATAACAGTGCAGTGCAACAGTAAACTGTCTGGGATAGTTCGGTAGTATGTAGCTGTATGTGTGTATGCTATGTTAGCTGATAAGTAGTTTTAGTTTAGTCTCAATGTTTGTAGTAAAACAATCATAACTGTGTAATTTTAATTATGCTGCCTTATCTGTCAGCATGATGCCAGTGAATCACATTCAGTCTCATTGTACGTTACGTCATTGTTTTGGCTGATGCTCGCTCGCGTCCCTATGGAGTGTGTGCACGAGCGCGAGCACGAGCAACAGGTAGCTGGCTGCAGTTCACTTAATGGCCACAGGTGTCATTAATAACAAGGGTTTCTGAATCTTACATACTGCACCTTTACATTTTGGAAACTGAATTTAAGACATTTTAAGACTTTTTAAGGATCTGCGGGAACCCTGTGTTTAAAAGAGACATCCTCATATTTGCAGACAGTACATGATAAAAGTATGATATTTGTCTTTTTATCATTAGACCACATTTTCACCTGGTATTACGATGTGTCTCGGGTGATCCCAACACATGTGGTCAGGTGAGACACATTGCTGTTTACAACTGGTCACTTTAATGCATCTCCTGTGACCGCTTGCGTTTAACGCAACAAAGTCAGAATAGACAAAGAAAACACGGAAAAAAAACGGTGCGCTGTTTCTCCCAGATGCGGTTGAAATTCAATCTAAGCACAAACACAATATGTCAAGCAGAATTATCCATTATTTTAGTGGATTACCTGTGCTTGTCATCTGTGTTGATATCAGACACACTAAAGAAGATCCGTCAAGCTCTCGTAAATGTGTATTTATCTGCTTTTTAAAATTTTCCAATCAGACGGTTATTATCCTTTTAAAGCCGCTAATAACCTGCAAAGTTTAAATTCGTTTTTAGCGCAGCAGTTGATTGACAGGTGAGGGGTTGTGCTTCACTGCTGCTGCTACGCATACAAGACGGATTAGCGATTACACCTCAAATGCAATGTGGATACATGCATTTTTGACCACATTCGTTTGTGGTTTTTGTGATCCGATCACAAAATGTTTTAGACACCGTTTAGACCTGTATTTAGGGCTGACCACATGTGATCGGATCACCCGAAATGCATCTTAATATCAGGTGAAAATGGGGTCTTCATTAGACCAGAAAGTTACAGGGAAAAGCTTAGAGAGGCTGATAGAAGAAACAAGGCTCTGGTTATATGATATTAGTTTTACTGATATTTGCCTTTTTTATCATTAGACAAGACAGTTAAAAGTTACAGGGAACTGTTAACGAGAGTGAGGGGGAGTGAAACATGCGAGCACTTTAACATTATGATCTCCTGTGCGTTTATCTGATATGCAAACCATTTAAATGAGACTGTGTTGCACACAGTTATTGTAGTAACACAATGGCACATAACAAAAAAACATGTCTCATATGCTTCACATGCAAGCAGGTGATTGTTGGCACCCTTGCGACTGCAGGATTGCGGATTGCAGCCACAGAAGATCTATTTGTTCAAGGCTTTTGTCTGGGCTAATGCTGCGACTAAAAGGGTTTCATGTCATGTACTTACAGTATAGAATTGCAGTGTGAAATGCAGCAAAGAAACAAAATCAACCAAACAGGAAAATGTATATGCCGCTAATTAAAACAATTCTGAATATCGGCCATTTTATTGGCCTTGCCGATATATCGGTCGACCACTAGCAACAGCACAGCAATGTCCTGGCAAAAACACCCTAACAACTGCACAGCAACACCCTGGCTACCACCCAGAACACTCTAGTAACTGCACAGCAAAGCCACAGAAAGTGGCAACCACCCAGAACACCCTAGCAACTGGACAGTAACACCTTGGTTACCACCCAGAACACTCTAGCAATTCCACAGCAGTGCCTCAGCAACCACCCAGAACACCATAGCAAATCAAAATATGGTTTGTTAATTAAGCATGTCTCATAATGTGTTTTGAAATGTGCCCTAAACAAACATTTAAAGTAGGGCTGTCAGTCGATTAAAAATCTTAATTGCAATTTTTTTTTTTTTTATCGCGATTAATCACAGATTTTTAAAATGCTGAAATTTCACAACATATATACTTATTTTCCTGTCAAAATGCAATCATTTTCATCTTAGGAAAGAACACAATATGTAACAATATAATGCTTTATTAACATTTTCCAAACAAAGCCTTCAACAATATAAAGATAGCAATGCACTAAAATATCACCACTTCAAGTAATATTAAACATTTCCACGAAAATTACAACATAACATGGAAAAATAGCGATGTCAATCTTATTTCAATTCATCATGCAGCCTTGATGGGCATTATAACGTAATATAATATATATCTCAGATGTCAAAGTCTGCAGATTTCAAAGCATTTCAGATGGTTTCCACTCATAATGTGAGTGCTGTCATATTGAAGAGATTTCACATCCATAACTCTGTTTTTTCCCCATTTATGTGAAAGCAACAATGAAAAAAAAAAAACATTACATGTTCTTAAGACTGGCAGCCCTTCTTAATGCTGTGGCAATTATTATTTCTGAACTGTTTGAGTTTTTACAAAGTGCATGGTCTCCAAAAAACTCAATTTTTGTCACATCTGTAATGCAAGTTCATTTCACAAAGGAAACTGGAAAAAAACTTATCCAGACTGAAACTTTTCTGATGTCTGAACTCTATCTGCAGGGGTCTATAATTATACATAAAACCTGTTTGATATACTGGTAATGAGTACTTTATATATGAAATTAAATTTCACATTTTCACTGAAAATGTCACTTTCATAAGTTCACTGGAATTGCCCAAAGTCTAACTGGGAGTTTGACTTATTGAAAAAATGTGTCCCCATAAGTTGAGTATTCATTAAAATTTTCATTCATTTCATATTTCTATATTCATTAATTTTACATTTAAAATATTCATCTCATAACATTATGCATTTGCAACTGCTGTGTAAAAGCATTTATTCCTGCTCTGTGAAAATACACCTAATTGCCACTTCAGATGGAGCTTCTGTGCCACTTTTGCTGTGTAAAGATGGCTTTAGTCCCCATATGTTTAGTATTATTTAATGGGCATTAAATCTTTTAAACTCTCATCCTCCACAATATTAATGGTAGACTGTGACTATCCTCTTTCCTACAGCAATCCTGAAGTTGTGTTCATGATTTGCTTCAGAACGTCAACGCCATCATCCAGCGGCGCTTTGAACTCAATGGGAAAAGTGGAGTAGCAGAGTTATAGTTAAGACTTTGCGTGCTTCAGTGGTAATTAAAATGCGCTGAAAATACTTTATTTCTATCACAAGTCCCATCTGGGCTTGTTTTGTACATCAAATAATAGCTCTAAGAGGACTATACTCCATTTTATCACTGACAGAGGGTGCTTCTCATTTCCTAAATTGCGCATCCTCGTTTCCTCGCTCCTCCGTCCTCTAGCCCGTGATGCGGAAACCAATCAAAATCCACCATCATGAAGGATGCATCAATTCTCGAAATGCACCACGAGGAGGCAAGGACAGAGGAAGCTTCCCGAGGACGCTTGAGCGAGGAAACACAGGAGCTTCCTATGCGGAAAACTTTTTGGTCGAAGCACCTGATGCATGTATTAATAGAGCGCAACCGTGCCCGCCCACTTTTTCAACCGCCTGGGTTCCGGAAGTATTTTCCCCATTCATTTCTTCCATGGACTTTTTATAAAATCCTTCATAAAAGAGTTGTAAGCCATGAAGCAAATCAACCAGCTCCGAGGTGAATCACAATATCGCAAAGTTTGTTTTGAGGCAAAAACGTTTTTGAAAATCAGACATAAAGACAAAGGTACAAGGCTGTGTACTTACTGTCTTTCTTGAGGGCACATACTACAATCCCATAAAGCATTGCGAATTATGTCATTGAATAAAAAAACAATGGGAATATATAAAACTATTGATTTTAGGTTGTTAATTATAAGTATTGAAAAAATAGATTATGCTTATTGCAAAATATTCAAATATGTACAAATATACAGTACAAATAGTTTTAGGGTGAAGGGAGACAGACTCGATTACATCATTCACAGTGCATCATGGGATTCGTTGGGCACGGTTCTCTGATTGGCAGATCTTTCTCTGCTGTACCACGGGTAATGTAGTTGTTAAACATGAATTCCGCTATCAAACACGATTTTTAAACAATGAACTTGAGATAACGCCGATGGATGGCTTCAATGGAAGCATACACCATCGATGAAAAACCTTGTAGCTCACGGTAGGTCTGTCTTTAAACATTTGTAAGTTATCACTGAAAATCAATTTGTCTATGGGATAAATGAATGTGATTTTTACTTCCAGAACCAGACTGTTGCACTCTATTCTCCTCCCCCTTCCCATCTGACACAATAGTTAAATTCACGTAACACCTTTGCAGTTTAAATAAATCATAACTGACACATACTTCAACAGTGCATCTTGAATTATTTGGATTTATTATGAATATTTTAATAAATAAAGTTTCAATAACATAACGGCAAGTGCACCGAGGTACTGCAGAGATGGCACTTTGATGTGACGTGTGAGTGAGCAGGACTTTTCATTTTACAATCCGTCTTGCTTTCATTCCTCCATCCTCGTTTCCTTTCCTTGGATCCTTTCTTCATTTCCTAAGAGGGTGGAGCTGGGAAGCAAGGAAAGGAAGCAAGAAAAGGAAACGAGGATGCACAATTTTAGAAATGAGACACACACAGTGAAGCGCTGTTGTGGTGTGTGTGTGTGTGTGTCAGTATAATGACTCCGGGCAGACACATTACAAAGGTTCTGCCTTCCCAACAAGTGTTTATGCTGGTTTATGCTGTATTAACTGTAAATGCGTTAATCGCGATTAAGAAATGTTAACACATTAAACTTTTTTAATTAATCGCATGCAATTAACATGTTAATTTCAACAGCTCTAATTAAAAGATATACTACAAATCATTTTTTAGAATAAATGTAACCCATGGTTTATAAATTCTTTCATAACTAACATGAACAACACCCATTATCACAAGCAAAAATCATAAAAATATACCAGACTACATCTGTGGCCGTATCCTGAAGACTTTCTCTTGCCACCATTATATTTAAGCATCTTAAACTTGCTTTTCACCATTGATGTCACATCTACAAGCTGAACTGGGATGGCCGAACAGAGCAGCCATTCTCTGATCGGCAAAGAGAGAGATAGCCATCAGAGAGAGCAGCTGCATAATCTAAGGACGCTGTCCAGGTCATGTCTACATCGATTTGGCCGTACAGTACCACACTACGCCTTTTATGAGACAACACAATTGGCCCATCTGTAGATTAGGCCGAGGTGCGGATTGCAGCCACAGAAGATCTATTTGTTCAAGGCTTTTCGTCTGGGCTAATGCTGTGACTAAAAGGGTTTCAAGTCATGTACTTACAGTATAGAATTGCAGTGTGAAATGCAGCAAAGACTTTGGGCTACATTCAGTTCAGTCACCTCTTTTAAAACTCACAAACGGTTGCTTGTGCAAGCACAGATAGAGAACGTGATTGAACAAATCTTACAGAGAGGCTTTTGTGAAGATATATGGGCTGTTCATCAAAATTAGCTTCATGGCAAGGACAAAACATCAGTGCAATTGAGCAAACCGCTAATTGTGATGCCCACAATAGCACTGCATGTCTGCTTTAAATGTACACCTGTCAAATTAGAGTAAACACGTGCTCTCAAATGGATGCACATATGCAAAAGTCTGACAAGAAATTAACTAGGGCTTGGGGAAAAATGCTCTCTATATTTAAAGAGCTAACAGAATATTATCTCAGTCACTATTTACTTTCATAGCATCTTTTTTCCATATAATGAAACTGAAAAGTAACTGAGACTGAGAGTCCCTAACATTTTGCTAAACATCTCCTTTTGTGTCTCATGGAAGAAAAAGTCATACAGATTTGGATCAAATAGAGGGTGAGTAAATGATGGCTGAATTTTCATTTTTGGGAGAACTGACCCTTTTATAATGATTAATTTGTACTTAGTACTTGTACATATGCAAACACGCACATAGAAGGGATGCATAATGTCCAGGCAATTTGAAAAGTAACTGGAGGCACTCAAACACAGGTGCACCTCTGGTCCTTATGTTGTTCCACTGGTGCGTCAAATTACACAGAGAGAAAAAAAGGGAAAATCTTCAGAACAAATGAAATGACAGAACGAGTTGACGTTCAAACATTAATCACGTCCATTCAGCCATCAGCACACACTGGCTTTCATCACACACTAATCACACGCGACAGGCGGCTCTGCGGGAGTCAAAATAAATATATCTGAATGCATCTTGATAAGTAAATGTTTCATGCATAAGTGAGAAACTATTGGTAAGAAAGTTATAGCTGAACATTTGAACTTATAGACAAGAGGGCAGGGAAAAAACAAAGAAAGAAATTAAATGGAAGTGAGAAGGAGGGATGCAGAAAACAGATGGCAAAGAAAAAGAAAAGGCACTTTTTAATTCAAATTAAAGACATTTTTTTATTAATAGTAATCACAACTAGTCAAGGCAAGTTTGTCAAAGCCGACTTTACTGTTGGCTTGACAGTTTTTGCCAGAAAATTTTAGAAAGCCTTAAAATTTGTTTAGGCCTTTAGATAGATAGATAGATAGACAGACAGACAGACAGACAGACAGACAGACAGACAGACAGACAGACAGATAGATAGATATGCCGACAGACAGATAGACAGACAGTAGGGATGGGCAAAAGTACTCAAGTACTCGAGTACTCGGATGTGGCAGCAATGATCGATCATGAAAACGATGATCGACGGTGATCATGCATGATGTGACTTTTCACTTAATTCGAAATGCAGTGACAATTACCTAGCAACTAAACACAAACGTGTCAAAGAGGGAGCTTATTTTTTTACATTTTGAGATCGATTACGTTGTGATTTTGAGGGGTACATTTATTATCAGAGATGTCTCATAGCAACCAAACTGATATACGATGCTGCAATGCTATCTACGATAATCAAAAGAGAGTGTAATCAACCGTGTTTGAACACCTGTCTCTGCAAAACGTTTGCTAAACACGTTTTATTATCATTTAATGTAAGAACTATGACTAGTTAATGGATATTATTTAATAAAAGTTAATGTTTGTCACTGACTGTAAACCTCCCTGCCCTGGGTGCCATAGTGTTTGCATAAAGTAACACAAACCTGCATCTCGACGAAATGGGAGTCTAAGATTTCCGCACGAGTTTCCATGTTAGAAGTCCGCAATAAAGTGTCATTCCGTTGCATTTTCCCCAGTTGAAAGGTGGAAATTCCGACTCTCCGACTTGAATGGAATGCTTCATGAATCATCACAGCAACAACAACGAGCATTGCGGCTTTCCCCACACGAACACACACACACACACCAGGCGTGTGGCAGTGGACTCAACTGCGAGTGTTTCAAACAGCTAGACAGAGCGCAACTAAATGGAACAGAATGCAGCGTCTTCAAAACTGAACTTCAATTTAACATGCATATTAAAAACACGATGGTTATGGTGTGTCCTGTTAAGCCAACCGCGATTTGAAAATAGACGGTTCAGACAGTCACTAAAAAAACTGCAAACAGCAAATTGGTTTAAACTGTTTAGAACGTGTTCTGGTGTTCATGACATTCTCTTATGTAAGACTTAATAAAAAGCACTGGGGAGAAAGAACACTTTCTATGCACAGGCTTTAACCAAACTGATTTCATTACCTGTCCACCATTCTGCTATGACTCTCACAGTCATTGTTCTGTTACATTTTTGAGTTTTGTAGCATTTTATTTATAAACTTTATACATTAAGAAATGTAAGAAAATTTGTGAAAATCTCCCTTTGACTTTAAAATGTAACCAACAGTGTGGCGTCAGCGATATTTGCAAACTATTGTTCTTGTTTCTTTCCATCTGTGCAAACTGATTTGCAATTGGTCTTGTCCCCTGTGCATATAATTAACCACTTATAGCTGCCTTTTCACGGCACAGTGACTATTGTTGATTCCTGTGTGCAGTCGACTGAAATCAAGGTGTACGCTGAGTGTCATGGCAGTAGCAATGCGGCTCTGATGCAGCAATTCATTTACACAGAACCACAGCCTAAAACCTTCAGTTACCAAAATCTGCAACACTATTCTTATGATGCCTAGCAAATGCTGATATTTCCTTGAGGAAAGGCAAATCTGGTTCATAAGAATCACAACTGTCCTCTTGGTCCACCCAGACCTTCAAACTAAATAATATAAATGCCATTTCTTGCTGTCAGGTATGTATTTGTACTGACTCAAGCATCTCTGGACCCCTGATGTTCAGAAGGGAGGACACACACACCTCAAACAGAAGTAGGCAATCTGTCTCACAGAGACTGCATTGACCTCAGGAGCAAAACAAAAGAACATTCTACAGCGTTGACCTAGAGGAACACTGCCATCTGAAGACGGCAAAACAAACTGCATGGTGGGGTGAGCCAAGATCAGTCATCGGCTGCACTAAAAAATAGCAAGGAAAATTTTGGCTGAGGTTACAGAAGCTTGTTTTAATAAGACGTTCAGTATGAGTAATTTTCAATGAGTATCTTTCATCAAGACCAGGCGTGAACAGAGTTATCATCAAATTTCTCAGCAGCACTTTTTAAACAGACTGCTGACCGTGGGTTTAAATACAGTAGTGTGGTCTCAGGCCACAGTTATTCAAAGTCAGCTCTGAGATGTTGACTATATTAAATGTATTTAATTTAATTTAAACTTGGCAGATGCTTTTATCCAAATCAGCTTAAAGCACATTCAAACTTATATTTTCGATCTGAACCTCAAATACGAATCTGAAGCTCAGTTTACAGAAGTAAAAATTCAGTGCAAAAACAACCTAATAAGTTAAAGACATGAAATGGGATTCACAAACCATTTAACTTCCATAATGCGAAGCAATTTTTGAGAAACAGAATATTCAGCAGGACTTTATGTAGGGCAGGACTTGATTTTATCTAGCATGATTTGGTTAGCTCATGAAAAGTTGCCGTTTAATATTATTTGTTAACAGTAGTTTTCCCCACTTGTGCAACCTTGGTAAAAAGTTGTCTCAGAGGCAGGGAAAATAATTACTTGTTACTTGTATCTTGTAAAAGGTTATGATTTTTTTCTATAGCATAACGTGCACTGATGAATCATTCACAATAAGACTAATTTCCAACAATAACACAATGGGTAGGCAGCTCATGCTTGCACATTAGAGAGTGTGTGTGTGTGTGTGTGTGTGTGTACCTGGTTCCTCTTTGTCTTGGTACTGCCTCACCAGGATTGGTGCAGGTCTGTGCACCACCTGTGTCGTCTCTGTGCTCTAAACACAAAAAGATGAGAGGAGATGAGAAATGAACAATAGCAGATGACAAAAGTAAATAAAAACTGAAATAGTAGGGGCAAAGAGAGGACACTGTATACAGAGGGATTAAACAAGAACAGAGGGGTAAGACATTGTTTCAATCTCTCCCTCATTCAGGGGGTAAATCCTTACATATGGACAGTCAACTGACCGGGAATCCAGTGTTAATGAGGGTCTCAGGAGTGTCCAAACACCACTAAAGAGAGCATACACAGTGTACACTCTGATGCAGCCAAAAAACTCCTAATTGATTTGAAAGAGCATCACACATACTACAGAACTTTGAGATAATAAGCAGATGTACAGTAGAGCATGGTCACAAGTCTGTTTATTAACACTTTATAATAACTAGAGATGCACCAATGTGAACATTTTTACCGATACCGATATCAACAAAAACTATCGGCCGGTAACCATGCCGATACCGATATTTTGCCACTTACCGTACCTTATTTTGTCATCAGATCACTGTTTTACTTAGGAATGCTTAACAAATGCACAAAGAAAGAGGTAGAAAAAAAGCTTTTTTACTGTTCTAACAATAAATAATTTCCATTGAAAGATAAATAGAAGATAAAAAGATTTTAAAAAAAAAAAGATTTATAAAAAGATTAAAAACACTAAATATGATGACTGCTATGAAAACAGGTTATTTTGTACTTCTAAAACATTTCTACAGTTCTGTTTTTGTAGATTAAAACACAGCCTTTTAAGGTTTAGTAACCACAAAAGGCCATATTGCAATTTCAGTCTCAATTCTATCAGTCGTGCAGCATTAATGGATATCATACCGATATTTCAGAAGTCAAAGTCTGATGGTTTCAAAGCATTTTAGATGGTTTCCCTCATCATGTAGTCTATAGGTAAGGGCTGCTTTCATAACTGTCATGTCTGTTTAAGCCGTTTTTTTCCACTTTAATGTGAGAACGAGAAAGAATAAAAATATTAAATGTTCTTAGGAGTGCCTTCCCATGTACATATTGTGGATTGTGCATTCGTGTTACTATTCGAGTGTGTTACTAATTAATTATAAATAAACCATCGGTTTTTCATTCAGTGTTTTCATGCTTATTAACGATATGCAGATGGTTTTAAATTGGCCAATAACTGTCCAATAAATATCGGCAGCCGATATATCGGTGCATCCCTAATAATAACTTTCATGCACATCTCACTGCTCATTATCCTGCTTATTACAAGACTATTTGCCAAATTATGAAATAAATGAACACAGAATATTAAATTGAGTTAAACTATTTTATTAGCTTACTTGAAGAGATTGCAAAGAGATCCGATAAGTAGATAGATGAGACATAGAAATATATGACCGCTGGATCGTGCGATTGACCAATCAGAATCAAGTATTCCAGAGAGCCATGTAATAATGTAAAGTAAAAAAGCTACTATAATAAACCCAAACAAAATATGGTAATATTATTGGTGATTTTGCATACGCTATTGAAATGTAATAATAATAATAATAATAAAAATAATAATAATGATTCCTTACATTTATCTAGCACTTTTCTAGGCACTCAAAGCACTTTACATTGTATAGGGGGACTCTCCTCAACCTCCACCAGTGTGCAGCATCCACCTGGATGATGCGACGGCCGCCATAGTGCGCCAGAACGCCCAACACACACTAGCTATTGATCAAGAGGAGAGTAGAGTGATGTAGCCAATTCAGGGATGGGGATTATTAGGAGGCCATGATATATAAGAGCCAATGGGGGGAATTTGGCCAGGACACCAGGGTACACCTCTACACTTTATGAGAATTACCATGGGATTTTTAATGACCACCGAGAGTCAGGACCTCGGTTTAACGTCTCATTCAAAAGACGGTGCTTTTTTACATTATAGTGTCCCTGTCACTATACTGGGGCATCAGGACCCAAACAAACCACAGGTTGAACACCCCCTGCTGCCCTCCCTAATACCACTTCCAGCAGCAACCTTAGTTTTCCCCAGGAGGTCTCCCATCCAGGTACTGGCCAGGCTCAACCCTGCTTAGCTTTAGTGGGCAACCAGGCAAGAGGTGCAGACATGTAAGCTTGGCAAACAGTTTGGGAGATTTCTGTCTTTCCAATTCCAAGTAGATACTGTGGAAACTGTACTGGCATGGCTATAAAATAACTGACTAGAGGTGCTATTACAATGCCTGCTGAGTTAACTTGATTAAAAAGGTGTCATAAATGAGTCTTTTCTCAAAAACAATTAATATTGTGTTTTTTCTCACACACTCACTGTGTAAGATTGTGATATCTACCTGCTGATGTGCCGCATCCTCTGGCTGTGGGGAGGAGACAGTCAGTTCTTTTGGTTCTTCTGGCAACCTGAGGTTGATTGACATCCCACTGTCTTGAACCACAACACCTGGTTGTCCTGGATTCAACAACATGGCGATATTTCAGAATGCATGCAAGTACCCACCCTGAACTAAACTAAGATTTGATTACTGTAAATACTCAAGTCCAACAAGGTCAATAGATTAAGTCAAAATGGACCCTTTTTACTTTTTACACATTCCTGGTCTTATCAAAATGTAACAACTTGCTCCATCTCTGAAACAATGTTCATTTTCGGCTGACGTCACAAAGCCCTCTTATTTTTTAACCCTTTCCCTCCAACCACTTGACATATAGAGATCACTTTTTACAATCCAATCAAATTTATAATGGATAAAACCAAGTCCCGCATTTTGTTCTCATTTAATATCCTGTTTCCCTTGAAAATATGTCACATTGCGGAAGTGAAATGGATTGTGAACTTTAGTATGTGCATTCACTGGGAATCAAACCAATGACCCTGGCACTGTTAACGCCATGCTCTACTAGTTGGGCTAGAGGAACAGCCTATAAAAACTCACATAAAATGCCTACACTGGTCATAATTTCATCACTGTAAACCGATCATATTCAAAAAAACACAATCTTCCAACCATAGACTGTAACATGTTAACACAGATTCAAGAATCGTCTCGGGAGATTGAATGTGACATTTCAAACAACTTTGATTTGTCTCTGTTATGGGGACACTACTGCAGTTGAGAAGAAAGCAAAACAGCTTTAAATTCTCGCACCGTCAAGGATGAACTCTTATCCGTGCTGCTGAGGTGTGTTTTTTCTTTTTGCTTTGGCAGTGCTAGTCTCTAAGCAACACTGAGGTCTCTTTCTACTGTGAGCAGAGAAGTCTTGGCTTAAAGTAAATATTGGTTTAGGCCAACACAGGAAGAGGTTTGGAATCTACACCAGCGTTCTGTTGCCTGGGACTCATAACTTACATGTACTGTCCACACACTTTTGGAGAGCTGAACACTTTAAGGACACTAGTCATGTATTTTAAATGCAAATAAAAGGCACAGGCCACTTTAAAGGAATATTCTGGGTTCAAAAAAAGTTAAGCTCAATAGACGGCATTTATGACATTATATTGATACCACAAAATTCATTTCGACTTAATTTCGAAAGCAAAAATTAAGGTTACAGTGAGGCACTTACAATGGAAGTGAATGGGGCCAATCTGGAAATGCTAAAACACTCACTGTTTCAAAAGTAAAGCCACAAGACGTAAACAATTTGTAAATTTTTTGTGGTAATCAACATTTTGCCACAAATGATGTCGATTGAGCGTAACTTGTATTGAACTCAGAATATTCCATAACCTTTTCCAAAACAACTCTGCTTTATAACTTACTAATACTTTTTGGACAGTCTGTGACATTTTAAAACATGATACAAAATTAATACTGACCCAAAGTCCAACACAGCTTTTATTAATTGCTCAAATTGATCTTTACATTAGAGATAGATAATCGGTTTGACTGATATCTTTTTATCCATTTGGCAGATGCTTTTATCCACAGTGACTTACAGTACATTGCATTCAAGGTTCACATTTCATCAGTTGGTGTGCTCCCTTTGAAACGAACCAATGATCTTGATGTTGCTAGCACCATGCAGTTGAGCCATAAGTGTTGCAGTTTGGTGGGCCTCTAATATGTGTATTGTTTGCATAAATTACTCAACTAGTCGCAAGTGAGAAATGCATAGAATTTTCAGCATTACACTTAGACATAGCCTAAAGCAACATAATTAAAATGGCATAAAAATACAATCATATTTGTTTTTAGTAACAACAATTTCTTGTTGATATTAATTAATTGTTAATAATTTATTGTTTACATAAATATTATTAATATTTTAATTATTGTTAAATTATATTATAAAGCATATTATGTCTTTATAGTTGTAGTATAATGATTTTGATTTATTATTGTTCCAAAAAGCAGAAATAAAACAATAATTAAAAATCAGTTCTGGACATTGGTTATCGGACATTTATTCTCAAATGAGAATCACATAAATTTTAAGTGTAAAAATAGAGCACAACAGTGCTCACTTTTTCAGCCGTCTGGGTTCCGGAAGTATTTTTTCTATTAATTTCTTCCATAGACTTTTCATAAAATCCTCCATTAAAGAGTTGTAAAGCATGAACCAAACCAACCAGCTCCAACGTGAATTGCATTATTACAGACGTTGTTTTAAGGCAAAAAAGTATTTGAAAATTCAACAAAAAGACAAACGTTGCAAGTCTGTGTACGTACTGTCTTTCATGAGGGCACGAACTACCATCTCATGAAGCACCGCAAATGACGTAATCGAACAAAACTATAGAAATATATAAAACTATTGATTTTATGTTGTTGATTATATTTATAAAACAATATAGTTTACGTTTATTTCAAAATATTCCAATATACACAAATACATAAAATGTACAGATTTTGCTGTTTTGGAAGGAAGTTGGTACTTTAATTCACCAAAGTGGCATTCAACTAATCACAAAGTATAGTCAGGACATTACTGATGTAAAAAAACAGCACCATCACTATTTGGAAAAAAAGTACATTTTGATCAAATCTAGACAGGCCCCATTTCCAGCAGCCATCACTCCAACACCTTATCCTTGAGTAATCATGCTAAATTGCTAATTTGGTACTAGAAAATCACTTGCCATTATATCAAACACAGCTGAAAGCTATTTGGTTCGTTTAATTAAGCTTAACATTGTCTTTGTGTTTGTTTTTGAGTTGCCACAGTCTACAATAGACTGGCATGTCTTAAGGTCTTATTAGGTCAAAAATAGCAAAAAAGAAACAGCTTTCTCTAGAAACTCGTCAGCCAATCATTGTTTTGAGGAATGAAGGCTATACAATGCTTGAAACTGCCAAAAAACTGAAGATTTCATACAAAGGTGTACACTACAGTCTTCAAAGACAAAGGACAACTGGCTCTGACAAGGACAGAAAGAGATATGGAAGGCCAGATGTACAACTAAACAAGAGGATAAGTACATCAGAGTCTCTAGTTTGAGAAACAGACGCCTCACATGTCCTCAGCTGACAGCTTCATTGAATTCTACCTGCTCAACACCAGTTTCATGTACAACAGTAAAGAGAAGACTCAGGGGTGCAGGCCTTATGGAAGAATTGCAAAGAAAAAGCCACTTTTGAAACAGAAAAACAAAAAGAAAAGGTTAGAGTGGGCAAAGAAACACAGACATTGGACAACAGATAATTGGAAAAGAGTGTTATGGATCTTAACCCTATTGAGCTTTTGTGGGATCAGCTAGACTGTAAGGTGTGTGAGAAGTGCCCGACAATACAGCCACATCTATGGCAAGTGCTACAGGAAGCGTGGGGTGAAATGTCACCTGAGTATCTGGACAAACTGACAGTTAGAATGCCAAGGATCTGCAAAGCTGTCATTGCTGCACATGGAGGATTATATGAGAACTCTTTGAAGTAGTTTAAGAATTTCTGAACATTTATTTTTATTAATGTCCTGACAATACATTGTGATCAGTTGAATGCCACTTTGGTGAATAAAAGTACCAATTTCTTTCCATAAGAGCAAAATCTGTACATTATTCCAAACTTTTGGCTGCCAGTTTAAGTAGTTTGAGAGTGCAGGGAGACTGACTCGCTTGTGTCATTGATAGTGTGTCATGGGATTGGGCGGTCGCTTATGGTCTTATTTCGTGGGCTTTCTTGGCTGCGGTTCTCTGATTGGTGAAGCTTTCTCTGCTGGACAATAGGTAATGTAGTTGTTCAACAGGAATTCCACTATTAAAGACGACTTTAAAATAATTAAGTTGAAATAACGCATACGTATTGCTTCACCGGAACCATATACCATCGATGAACAAGCTCAGAGCTCATGATAGGTCTGTCTCTAAAGGTTTATAAGTTAGCATTGAAAATCTATTTGTATATGGAAGAAATTAATGGGATTTTTTACTTCTGGAACCAGACTGTTGCGCTCTATTAGATATAGCCCAAAACAACTTTGCATAATTATAATGGCATAAATGATAAATTAATAATAGCTGTTAATAATAATAACACCTATATATTGTTAATATTTATAATTGTTAAAAATAAAAATTAAAGCATTGCTTACATTAACTATTGCTACTTATTTTTATTACTAAATTATTAAATGCATTTTATGTTGTTATTGTTGTATAGTAGAATGATTTTATTTATTCTTGTTTAAAAAAGCAGAAATAAAACAATAATTAAAAATCAGTTCTACATATCGGTTATCGGGCATTTAAATATAAATATTCACCAGTATCTCTCTCAATAATATTAATAATAAAAAAACAATCTCGGTCAATCTCTACTTTAAATGTATCTGTTATTTCATCAGGGGAATGCACATCGAGCAGGGAATTATCAGATAAACATTAGCAGAGAGAGAGAAGCGTCTTTGCGGTTGTGTTTGGACGATGTTCACAGGCTGTGGAAAAGGATGCTCATAGTGGGAGTGGGGCTGGTTTCCGTTCTGTTCCCCGAGCCCCAGTTCTGATAACTATCCAGACAGCCTGGTTTCCCCTGTGTCGGTCTGAGCTCTCTCTTTCACACAGAGATTCTGAAGCAAAAACAGCTCAATTCCCTGTATCCATATAACACGGGTAGTGTGAGACATGCCCCATTAGACATGCCCACACGCACAGCTAGTTACACTGCCAAAATGGTACAGGAAAAGGACACGGCCACCCAAATGGCCCAAGAGAGTTAACAGGTAAAAAAAAAAACAGAGATTAATGATGAACAATGTAAAAAAGGGAGATGATGTTGAAATATTTGTAGGAGGTATGCAAAACAACTTATGTTTGCTGTTATGGCTTAGACGTTAAAAACTTCCAGAAATTTTACACCTGGGGCCTGGGTACCTCAGCAAGTAAAGATGCTGACTACCACACCTGGAGTCACAAGTTCGAATCCAGGGCATGCTGAGTGACTCCAGTCAGGCTTTCTAAGCAACCAATTGGCCTGGTTGCTAGGGTGGGTAGAGTCACGTTGGGGTAACCTCCTCGTGGTCGCTATAATGTGGTTCTCGCTCTCAGTGGGGCGCATGGTGAGTTGTGCGTGGATGCTGCGGAGAATAGCTTGAAGCCTCCACACGCACTAGGTCTCCGCGGTAACGTGCTCAAAAAGCCACGTGATAAGATGCGCGGATTGAGTCCTCCACCACCCGGATTGAGTCACCACGAGGACCTAGAGTGCACTGGGAATTGGGCATTCCAAATTGGGGAGAAAAAGGGGAGAAAAAGGGGAGAACCCCTTCTTTACACCTTCCTACCTACCTATATATCTATACAGTGGGGTTCCAAAGTTAATTCATCTACCTGTGATTGTGTGTGTGTGTATGTGCGCTTGTATGGATGTTTTTATACCTGTGTGTTTAGCGAGCACCTGTCCAGGTGATGTGAGTGTTGCGTGGGGGGAGATATCTGTGTTTCTGTTCTGTGTATATCTCTGCTGGTCTATGAGAGAGTGTCCTGTCAGCACACTCTCCTCTGCAGCGGACAGGGGTGGTCTCTGACCCTCACTGATCTCCCCACTGCTCTCCTCCTCCCACCATCTCTGAAAGAGAAAAATGAATAAAAATGCAAATTTATCCTGTTTGAACATGTGACGCTAGCGCCATCTTCTGGATAAGAGCAGAAATGAGCTAGCAATACTTCAAGCAGATATGATTGACATGATTTCACTACATTCAAATGATAAATATACATCATTCACACAAAAAACTCCATCAAACTCCTATAACATGAAAAATTACTTCTGTACATACATCTATATGCATCCATATACTGTATGCAACAAGCAATTGTACCTTTATTTAACCCTGTGAGAACATAGCCTTGGGGAGTTTGATTCATTTTAGTGAATCCGTTAATTGGGACGGTTCGTTCAATGTACTGGTTCAAAAAATCAATGTGAATCATCGAATTGAATCATCACTCATAGGTGTTCCCTATGTGGCATTTTACATGTTCTTATTTGTAGTAAAACAAATGTTTAGTTAATGTTTTTGATTAATTATGAAAAAATATAGATAGTGACAAATGTTGCATTATATTGCATATCAGAGACAAATGTTCTTTCTTACAGTCGAGAGATTCACAAACACTTTGCATTTCAATTTAACCGAATCTTTAAAAAGAACCCGTTCAAAAGATTTTATCACAAATTGGACATCATTCGTGATAACTGCCTTATTTGAGTCATGTGATACCTCTGGCTGCTGTGATTGGCTCACAGGGCCGTGTTCCATCCTGGCCAACAGAGACAGGATGGGGTCATGATGGGCGGGGAGGAGCGGAGCTCTGATCACCTGACCCTCACTGGGCGGGTCGTAGTCCTGACAATCAGAAAGCTTTGTATCAGAACAGTCCATCTAGATATTATACATCTTCATAAACTTGGATTGTATTATTTTGCAGTCAAACATTCACCATGTCCTGGACTCCAAGCAGGGAACTGTTCAGGCTGGTCAACAAATTAGGAAGAATAACTCCCTCTTCTTCCAGAACTGGATAAAAAGAAAGTTGTTTCAAGAACAATATGCACAAAAATGTGTTACAAGACTATGAGCTCTGTTTCAAATCCTAGTGAGATGCCCACCTATACAACATTTAGGCATCAAAGGAACACTCTAGATATGAAGGCTGATCATAACAGTACTGCATGCATCCTTTGCGCATAAGGCAATTCCAACGTATTGCAACGAGCTGAAAATATTCAACCTTGTTGACAGTAGTCAGTGGTTGAGTGAATGTTTGGCTGTGTACGAGTGTGTGTTTGTGATGTGGTACCTCTGACGGCTGCCATCTGGCTGTGAGTGAGCAGCAGCTCTCCCTCTGAGATGTGTCTGGCTGCTGTCTCTGTGACAGTCACACTGGAGCTGGAGCTGCTCTCCTCAGTTGAGGGAGATTCAGAGGAAGCAGCAGCAGGAGGGAGTGGAGGTTCCTGGCTTACAGGAGCTGGAAGAAGTGGTGGTGGAGGTGTCTGTAGTTTGGAGTTGAGCGGGGAGGATGGAGGTATGGTTGATTCTTCCTCCTCGTCCTCTCGGGCAACTGACATCACACTGTTTGGAAAGAAGAAAAAGGGCATGTCAAAGCATATTCCTTGTACAGTATGTCTACACTGACATAGAAGAAAAACATTACCACATTATTACTCATTTAGCATTCATAAAAGTTAGCCATCATAAAAGAGGTCATTTAAAAGTGGAAGTCTTAGGGGCTGTTCACACAGGATGTGCTCTTAGGTTATAAACAACAGGAAAAAACAGTGAGATGTATCACAAAGATCAAAGGCATCCATATAGACCATGGTCGCATATATCAACAATTAAAAACAATGTAGAGGAATGCAGGAACGCGTCCTATGTGAACAGTCTCTTAAAGGTACAGTGGCAAAAACAGCCTGTTTACTGTAATTCAAAGGGTCAGAGAGTGCAATGGAAATGGTCATGCAAAACTAAATGACCTCTAAAATATTATGTTACTATGTCTTTAAAGAAATAGAAATTCTCTCATCGTTTACTCACCCTCATGCCATCCTAGATGTGTGAATTTCATTCTTCTGCAGAAAACAAATGAAGATTTTTAGAAGAATATCTCAGCTCTGCAAGTGAATGGGGTCCAAAACTTTGAAGCTCCCAAAAGCACATAAAGGAAGCATAAAAGTAATCCATAAGACATCATGATCGTGCCTAGTGAATCGAATGGCAAGATGTACAGTGAAAAAGAGCAACATTTTGGTCTGTTCTAACACAAAACCAATTGGATCGCTTCAGAAGAAATGGTTTAAACCTCTGGAGTCTTATGGATTACTTTTACGCTGCCTTTATATGCTTTTTGGAGCTTCAAAGTTTTGGTCACCATTCACTTGCATTGCATGGACCTACAGAGCTGACTTATTCTTCTAAAAAATATGTGTTTGTGTTCTGCAGAAAAAAAGGAAGTCACATACATCTGTGATGACATGAGGGTGAGTAAATGATGAGAGAATTTTCATTTTTGGGTGAACTATTCCTTTAATACGGAAGCCCTGAACTGCACTGTGAAAAAAAAACATTTCACTTGGTGAATCTTTTTTTAGGTGTCTTAGTGCCTTCCTGAGCCTATGTCCTACAAAACTCTCTCGCTCTCAAAAAAAAAAAAAAAAAAAATAATAAAAAAAAAATAATAATTCTCTAAATTATTTTTCTTTCAAACATTTTTTACTTTTACGAATTTTGCTCGTTTTCATGCCTATCACTGTGTTTTCAGTTTTAAATGCTGTGTTTAGAGGCATGACTCATGTTAGCGTTGCCCAAATGAATGAACTCATAGTGCTTCGGCGATGGGTTGAGTAAAAGGAAGATGCAGAGCTGCTTGAGGAAACGGTGTGCGCTTTCTGTTCAAACATCTTCAAGCTGTCTGGTTTTCCCTTGGTTTGTGAAATTCTCAAGGATATGCATTGTTACTGAGCCTACTACAACGAGAGGCATCAAAACAGGCAAAGACATCTATCTAGCGCATGTTTACCTGGGCTAACAATTTAAAAAACACATTATCAATAGCAGCATCCATATTCCCGGTGGTGAATGTCATCAGACAACTAGAAATAACTCCCGTTGTTACACTTGACAACGAATGCCATATGAAACATATGTAACCTGAGGTATATTCATTTAACTGTGGGATTTCATGTATTAGTAGACTCTCAAACATTATATGTTTCTTTCCTTGATTAAAGCTGCACTACTTAACTTTGTGCTCTCTAGTGTCATCAGTGGTTGAAACTTAAAATTGCATTTTACATGGCAAAAGAATACATTACGTCAGTCGTGTTAAGGCACTGCTTTTCTGGTGGATGAATCTCACAATTTGAGCTTAAATGGACATCGCCTGTGTGTGATCATGACTGGTGCCGGAGTCATAATGTGCTATTTTCATGTTGATAATATGTTATACAATTAAACATTTGAAACTGAAATATTACTTGCTTTGATGAAGATAAACAACACTCTTATTTACATATTTGAATGAATTTAACACTTAAATCGCTTTTCTGACACTACACTGAAAGCACTTTTAAATAGAGAACAGGGGACTCTCCTCAGCCACCACCAGTAGATCTTAATATGATTATTCAAGTGTTTTATCTACTATTAATGTTTGAATTATCCTACAATTTTCAATTTAAGAGGTTAAACTCGTAATGTGGCTGATACGAGTTCAATAAAAGACTTTATTATTTTTATAATATATTTTCCAGCCCCAGTTACTACAATGGCATGTCTATGCAATGCACACAGTAACACCATAAACTAAAAAGGTAAAACGAGGATTCAATAATGATGGGGGATAAAATATACTTTATTAAACGTAAAAATAATAAGCTTAAATATGCAATATAATAATTACATGAAGTCGATTTCAGAAGTCATACATATTAAACATGTCACAGTAACTTAAACGGACAACGTAGATACATCGCGATCGGTTAACACACATGTAATGTTTGATTCATAAAAGCATGACAAGCAATATAAGCTTCAACAACCAGAAAACATATCAACTTCGCCAAACGGATAACAGATAAACATCCATCTAGAATGCAACAACGTGAGTGTTACTGAACTGAGCTGAACAGTGTAGTTAGTTTCTCCAGCCGGAACATGAGACAGCCGGCACTTCTTTCCTGTGTGTGCAGACATGACGTAACAATGCTAGGATGAACGTCATAAGCCAGCGATTTTACGCCAAATCGAACCGACAGCTCAAAATGCAAATTATTTTTATAGGCTTACCGTAGTGTATCGGTGCAAGATAAGGACATTGTTTTGAACACTGATTGTTTACGTACTCAAATAATAATGGCAATTTGTTCATTTTTAACCAAAAACTCTTACATAGTGCAGCTTTAAGATTTGAAAAACATTCTTGTTAGAGGATTATACAACTATAAATCAACAGATCAAGCACCACAGCTGTCATCTGTCACCTTGTAAGATTTCATGCTTACTGATAGTGGCTCCTGGTGGCCGAGGTTGGTACTGCATGCTAATTGTTAGCTAGCATGCAAAAAAAAACAAAATCTCATGTGTTGCCACTTGAGGAGAAAAAAAAAAAAAAACATTTTTGAGAGAAAAAATTTTCTGTGAGAGAGAAAAATATATTTATAGGTCATAGGCTCAGGAAGGCAATAAGACACCTAAAAAACATTTAACTTCTAGTGGATTTTTTTTCACAGTGTGGTTCAGGGCTTCTGTACTTCAATGCAAGAGACCTTGACTGACAATGAGTGGACTTTTGAGAAGAAAAAAAAAGCTTCAAAAGTGTAGAATATGACCCCTTTGAATAAATATACTGTTGCTTTGAGCAGTTTGTAAAAATATAGAATCACAAAGCCCTTTTCATTGTATTTATGAGCAGGCTATCCCTATTTATTGCTATAGGAAGATGTATATACTCTTGTTAACAGCAGGGGGCACTGTGGGCCTATATATTTCCTCCTCAACAGACTTCACAAAATTCATTACTAGGCCCATTTTTTAAGACTTTTTTTTACACTAACCATTTTTGCTACCGCAAACAGTCAATTGAACAGTTTCACTACTGGCAACAAGATTTCAGAAATGGGTGAAAAGAACTGTCATTATTTTGGCTTTACATCAACACTTCCTGTAACAAAAAAATGGCATAAGAATAAACAAGACGCACACTAACGGTGGCTGCTGCTCTTCTCTCTCACTGTGTGGATCTTCCTCCTTTAGGGGTAGCTCTGTTCCTGCCCAGGGGTGGTTCTGCAGGCTGGCTGAGTCTGGGCTCTGATTGGCTGGAGGATGAGAGGGTGTGGCCACTCTGGTGGGAGATGGAATTGGTGTAGTAGCTGGTGTGTCCACAGGAATTTTATCTGGACCTGAAACAAAGACAGAAACTCTCCAGACCTGACAACAGTTGTGTGAACAACTGTGCTAACACATTAAATGTTTGCTGTGTATGTAAGCAGCCAGGGACCAAAATTAACACTCAGCAAGCACCAAATGCGAGTAAAATAAATGGAGTTACTAACCAGTTGGCTGGTAACAGTATTAGAAACTGAAAAATTTGGTTAAACTGGATTGTAAGAACAACAGTCTGACCTGTTGTAAGTAATGTGACCGATTCAAATAGAAGACCTGCAATCCGTGTAGTAAAGAAAATTGTATTGTGACTTGATTGCAGACAACTTTTACCACGGTTGAAAATGTATTTTCAGAAGTTTATCGAGTATGCCTACTTTTTTTCTCCAGATGTCAATGTGGCGACACATGTGGAATATTACTTGCATTAAGCCACCAAAATAAAAAAGTGAGGAATAAACTTTTTGTGATGGGTACAGTCTTACCATAGACTGGCTTATCACAAATATGGCACAGCAAGTGACTCATTGACCAAAAATATACAAGAAAAAAGTTACCCTCATGACATCCTAGATGTGTATGACTTTCTTTTTTCAGCTGAACACAAACATAGATTTTTAGAAGAATATATCAGCTCTGTAGGACCATACAATGACTCCAGTGGTTAAAGCCATGTCTTAAGAAGTGATAATATAGGTGTGGGTGAGAAAAATATCAACATTTAAGTACCTGAGATGTCGCGATGTGCAAGAATGTGAAAGTGAACATTTATAGTAAAAAAAATAACTTAAATATTGATTTGTTTCTCAGCCACACCAATCATATCACTTTTGAAGACATGGATTTAACCACTGGAGTCGTATGGATTACTTGCTGCCTTTATGTGCTTTTTAGACCTTCAAAGTTGTGGCCACCATTCACTTGCATTGTATGTACCTATAGAGCTGAAATATTCTTCTAAAAATCTTCTTCTGTGCTCTGCAGAAGAAAGAAAGTCATACACATCTGGGATGGCATGAGGGTGATTAAATGATGGCGAATTTTCATTTTTGGGTGAACTATTCCTTTAAACATGGTGAGTTGCATTAGCAGCTTAATACGGTCCAGAAATGGTTAAAACAAGGTATGGATAAAAATCAAAAGAGAGTTTTCTGTATTTCGAGATCCGACTCTATCCTATACAGTGAATACTGTTTCAGAACAGATACATTTAATGTTCAAAATTGTGTCAGTTTATCCTGTAGTCTTTCCAGAATAAACCATCAATTTATATTGTCTGAACTTCTGTGAAGCTGCCTTGAAACTGAATGAATCATATTGTGAGAAGCACTATACAAATAAAACGACTTGACTCGACTTTAAAAAAAAAAAAAATGTATATAAAAATAATGTAACACTGTTTTGTGACCAGTACATTTTCTCAATTACAGTCCCATTGGCATTGGATGTGATAAAAACATAATTTTCAACCCTGTTGGCAGTGTGTAGACTGATTCAGTATGGTCATAAGAATCAATCCTCTGTCCTACCTGGTGAAGCAGATTCCTGATGTTGGTTCTCTTTGGCAGACAGAGCCATAGAAAGATGCTCAGAGAGATCAGGGGTTCTGACAGGAGACGTTGGCTCTTTTACGCTGGGCTCAGGAGTCGGTATTGGTGTCGGTACCGTAGTCACCTCCTGAAATGTTAGCACAATGTTAAAACAACGCTACCACAAAACACATTTTTTTTTATGTCATTACACAATATTTAATATGTTAACATCATGATGACAAAATAGGAGTTTAAAATACAATGTGTCATGTGTGGGCATGCAAGCACCTCCTGAGTGTGACTTTCTTGTGTTTGGGCAATGGCAGTGGGCACTCTCTGTGTCTCTCTCTGTCCCAGCATCACAGCAATAGTTTCAGCCAGTACCTCATTCACACACTGTCTTATGAGCTCAGAGTCTACTGGTACCCCTGTGTCCACAAACAACTGCAGACCACCTCCACCTGCGGTCTCCACTGTCACACAAAACAACACAGAGAGAACAATTACCTGGTATACATGTAGCATCATTTGCTACTGTTAACATGATTATGATTGCCATCGGTAGGGTGATTTGATTTTACTATAAATAGGGTGGCTCTGTGACACTTTCACTTTCTGTTCCGTTCTGTTTGCTTGAGTGTCATGACCATTCCAATACAGCAGCATTAGCTCAATCAGTGGCATGAGTTCAGAGCAGGAGTATCAGTTTGTGTAACCAATGGAAGAGCGCTTAGGGAACATGTTTGAAAACAGTCATTATGGCCACGTACACACTGCAGCTAAATTTGGTTGTCACTTCATCTTTTTGTGCTTAATCCTGTTCTGTACACACACACAGTTCGGAAAAATGCGGGAGAGACAACCGGATTCTACAACCGAATTATCTCCCGAAAAATTCAGGTAGTGACAACCGCATTTTCAGAAATTTCATGTAGTGTGAACGTTACTAAACTGAACAACTAGATGTTAAAGGGGTCATGTCATAAGGAATACAATTTTCCTTGATATTTTGACATGAGAGGTCATTCTACAATAAAAACATACTGTAAATTTCAGAACTCAAAATGTAATCCCTAAAGCAATAAAAGCATTTTTTGAAACCAAACTGCAAAAACACCTCGTTCTCTACTTCTGCGACTTCTCTACATCATTTGGGGGCCCATTAATTCATGACTGCCTCTACAGCGAAAAAACATCAACTACTTTATGTCACTGCATCCTTGGCCTCGCCCACTGGTGCTTCAGTTTGTGAACTAAGAGAGAGCAGGACAAAAAGGCCTACTGTTGCCTAACTATTCCTGAACACCAAAGGGGACCCATCTGGACTATTTTGAAATATTTTTGTATATAAACATGCGCTAGACAGACGTCTTTGACCACTGTCATGTATCTGGTGCTGCTTTTAACCCTCAGGGGTCGATGGACACGCCGGCGCGTCCTGCTGGATTTTTTCCTCATAACAGCGGAAACAACTTAAAATACTATTTTTGGGCATACAGATAAGTGTAAGACATCATTAGAGACTATAAAGAGTCTACTTTTATTTGTGTACACTCACAATAACAACAAAACCTTGTGCTTTTGTAAAATAAAGAAAATAAACAGGGTGCGTTTTCTCCGCGAGCATCTTTCTCAAACAAGTCACAAAAATGAACTGAAACTCCGCGAATACTTATCAGACAAACATGAAACATATGTCTAAAGAACGTTTAAAATGTCTACTTTTAAATAAAATGATTCAAATTTAAAACAAATATTCTCCTGCAATGTAATCTGTATGAAACAAATCGATGTACAGTTTTTCCTGGCTCAGCTCATTATCGCTAATGAGATCACACCCACCAGCAGAGTGCGCTATTCATACGGTAATGTGCTGAGGCGATCAATGCAAATGGTAAACGCCCCCAACAATGCCTTAAAAAGCATCAAGTTCATCATCAGATTCATTCACTTTCCTGTGCGTTTGGAAGATGGCACGCTACACAGGTGAGGAAGTGTTCACATTTTCCTCATAAGAAGAGCGGGACTCCGATGAACGTTTGCATTTTGAAGAGCGACTTGATCCAGCCGAGGATACAATTTCGGATGAGTATGCTATTTTATATAAACATGTACATATTTTACTAGTTGGACTATTTCCAGGCTTGCCAGCCAGTATTCAGAGTACTGAAATTTTAAATATATCCTTAAGTTTAGTTGCATTTAAATGTTGTTTCGGCTAAAGCAGGTATTTAAATTGTATGCTGTATGATATCAATATGATATGTAATATGATATAAAAATAACATGAATGTTTAGATTATATTTTAACTAGTGTTTATACTGCCTCATTATCATCAAATGCAAATATCTGTTTGGGTGTAAATGTGTAAAATGTGCTGTAAATATGCTCATATTATAAAATCAGCATATTAGAATGATTTCTGAAGGATCATGTGACACTGAAGACTGCAGTAATGATGCTGAAAATTCAGCTGTGATCACAAGAATAAATTGCGTTTTACAATATATTCAAATAGAAACAGGTTATTTTAAATTGTAAAAATATGTCACAATATCACTGTTTTTGCTGCATTTTGGATCAAATAAATGCAGCCTTGGTGGGCAGAAGAGACTTCTTTTAAAAACATTAAAAAAATCTTACCGATTTAAAACTTTTAAACGATAGTATAGATCTAAAGTTTTTAAGTAAAGTCTTTATGTAAAGAAAATGTATAGTCAGATTAATTCTTTTAACTTAAACTTGATTTTGTGAATAAGCTACAAACAATACATTCAATCATTAAGTCTCCTCACATTCATTCTCTCAGTCACATTCCTCATTGATAGGCCCAGGGGAGGGGTCTTTGTCTCCTCAGGTGTGAATCACATCAGTATTCATGATCATCCACGCCTCCTCGCATATGGCCTTTCTAACACTAAAAGTGTCTTACAAAAGTTAAATGACTATATTGTTTTGTATGAATGAGTGATCAAATGTTTTATATGTTATATGTGTGTGTTATATGGCCTTATTTCAGTAACTTAAAATTTTAGTTTTTTCAAAAACCACCCATAAATGTTATTTTCTCAAAATACAAACATGTACATACATGTTGCTCACATATTATTGTAGCCCAGTTTGTTTTGAATACAGTGTTATCAGACTTTAGCCGTTAATATGTTTTTAAGCAACTGAAAAAAGCACAAATGTCAAGGCATGTCAAAACTTCTCCAGGGCCCAAAACACCCTCAGACACCAGAGGGTTAAAAGACGTGGTGTCAAATTACAACTCTGAAAAGGAGAAGCATTTCAGTTTCATTCAGCTGCTGTTGAGCACAAACATATTAAAGCATATTAAATTCACTAATCTGCACTATTTTATTGTTGGTGTATGTAAACATGCACTAGATGGATGTATTTGACTGTTTTGATGCTTTTCCAACGATGTGATATGGTATGTGTATGTCTATTCACCATGCTTTGCACTATGTACAGCATGTTTTTTTATTTCGACCATATCACCGTGGTTTGCTTGTGAACCAGTCATAATATGGTTCAAGCTTTGCAAAGGAACTGTTATTGAAGGATGGGCCAGTTAAAAAACACTTGGACCTGATCAAAAATATAAGTAAACCATTTAATTCATGAGTATTTCAAATGTCATGACTTATTTTGATAGTTTATGGAAAATGATCATATATTACTGTTTTGGTGCAATAAAAACATTCCTAACATTATCAGTGGACCTCAGGGAAGATAATAAAATTATAAAAAATAAGAGCATTTCAAGACCCCTTTAATTATTAGATTAATGGTGCAAGTGAGATGTGTCTGTCTTCTCCTGCTGCACATAACACAAACAGATGTACGTGTCTTCACTCATTCATATAGTCCAGTCTCTCCCTTCACTGTAGTTTCTCTCATCAGCCCTGCGGTCTCGGAGCGTTGCTATGGTTATCAGTTGAGTAACTCCTGTATTCCATACACACATGGCTGTCACTCTTGAAACTTTGTAGTGTGTATGTGGCCTATGTTGGCTTAACAAAGCATACAACAACAGCATAGGTCTTTAATATTTAATAAGTTGCTCTCTTTTTCTTTCTCTCTCTCTGACAGTTTGTCAGACTACCTACCTAGCTAGCTGTTTCTTTTACTGTAGTTCTGTCTGTGTAACCATTAAATTTAAAACTTAAAATTCTTTTAAACTTTTAACCTTTCCTATCTAGTTATTTTTGCGATTCCATTTGGTATTGCAGAAATTACACAATTGTGAATAATAAAGTTAGAACAATTTAAAGAGCCAAAACTCTTAGTATGCATTCAACTAATAATATGCATATGCATAAAACAGTACATATCTTCTGTAAAATATTCCTCCATAAAGCATTTTTGAAGCTGTGTTTGCCAGCAAAGTATTTTCAAAGCACCAATCTGAGACCCACATAGCCTCTCATCCAGCCTATTCTGAATTCTTGCACATGTAAGCGTTTTGGACCAGCACTATTAAAAAGCTAATATACACAGCTGACATTCTTTGCAGGGGTCCCATTTCCTTTTGTCTAGGGCAAGGCTGCATTTGAACGCAAACGCATTTCCTCTACCGGAGGAAGAGTCCAGTCAGACTGTGAATATGCTGACGACAGTTTGCTGATGGCAGACTTGTAGCATCCTCTGCATATTTGATACATCATTGATCTTTCTATTACAAGAAAGCAAGAATTAATGAGGCAGGACCTCCGCGGTGGCTGAACAGAAGTGACGTGGAGTAAATGGAGGGACAGAATGGAGGAGGTGTAGAGGGGCTGAAGACAAGCAATCACACATTAATGAGGAAACACAATATTGTGGCATGCTGACATGCATGACAAATGAGCAGCTTGCTTTCGTAGACACTATGAATCAAAATTATGAGCTTGTAGATGGAAAATTGGTGTAGTTCTATCATTCTTGCTGGTTTATGTCAGGCGTTATTGATTGTTTTGTTGATTTTTAACATTGATTAGACACATTGGTATATTGGTGATGATGTATAATAGTTGAATCCTAAACTGAGGCCACATCCATGCTAATACGTTTTCATTTGAAAACGTATTGATTTCGCTATGTTTACGCCTCTCATTCACACCGGAATGGCATTTTTCTCCAATAGGCAAACGGAGCATTTCTAAAACGCTCTTTATTACCGTTTACTTTGAAAAACGATGACATTAAGAAAATGAAAATTTCATTTTCAAATGACAATGGATTCGTTTGGGTGTGGCCTGACACACTTAATTGCTTCTTAAAGGTACACTACGCAGCTCTGGGCTGTCTATCACCATCTATGGTTGAAACCTAAAATTGCAAGTGGCTGGCAGAGGAACATTGTTTTGTTTTTTATGTCGGCTGTGCTTCGGTGCTTGAGGTATCCTCATTGTAGCCTTTGAGTAACATTTCAGAGTGGATCTGACTAGCTACACGAAGAGTAACTGACAGTAAAGAAAAGTCCTAAAAGACTAATAAAATAAAAGAATAAAAAAATATCATCTGAGCCAATAAGTAGCATACAGTGTCTGCCGCCAGAACAGCAAACACACTAGGGTGAATGACGGAAACCTAAAATTTTACGTCAAATTGAACGTGTTAACTCTGAATGTAAAATCATTATTGTTGGTTTACAGAAGTGACTCGAGGTAAGCCAAGAATGTGGTTTTGAACAATGATTTTTTTTTTTTTTACTGGCTTGATAATGGTGTTTTGATCATTTTAAATAAAGAATTTTAGCAAGAAATCCTCCGTAGTGCACTTTTAAATTATAAAACGAACAGTACCTGTCCTGGATGCTGTTTGGTCAATACAGCGTTCTAGACTTACTTAAAAAAATTATGTAGTATGAGCTATGATACAAAACACCTGTTCATCTAGCTATAGTATATCACTGCACAGCACCTATAGAGGCCTATCATTAAAGGGGTCCCATCCCAGATATGAATGACTTTCTTTCATCTGCTGAACACAAACAAAGATTTTTAGAAGAATATCTCAGCTCTGTAGGTCCATACAATGCAAGTGAATGGTGGCCAGAACTTTGAAGATCCAAAAAGCATATAAGCGTAGCAAAAAAGTAGTCCATATCTTTAGAAGCGATATGATAGGCGTGTGTGGGAAACAGATGAATATTTATGTCCTTTTTTTTACCATAAATTATCCTTCCTGACCAGAAGGTGGCAATATGCACAAAGAATGCGAATCGTGAAAACAAAAGAAGAAGAATGTGGAAGTGGAGATTTATAGTAAAAAAGGACTAAAATATAGATCTGTTTCTCATCCACACCTATCAAATCACTTCTGAAGACATGGATTTAACTACTTGAGTCATATGAATTACTTTTATGCTACCTTCATATGCTTTTTGGACCTGTTCTGGCCACCATTCACTTGCATTGTATGGACCTACAGAGCTGAGATATTCTTCTAAAAATCTTAATTAGTATTCTGCAGAAGTAAAAAAGTCATACACATCTGGGAAAGCACGAGGGTGAGTAAATGATGAGAGCATTTTCATTTTTGTGTGAACTATCCCTTTAAGGTTAGCAACACTAGGTAGGTTTGCATGTCAGGGAATATATCTTCTATGAATTTGCTTGATAAAATAATATGTTAATGAAAATGTGTGCCCTTAATTATTTTATGTAGTAAACATGTATAAAGGTAGTAGAAAGAAAAAAAGATGTTCACCAATGTCTGATGTCGCACTTTCATCTGGCTCTGATTGGCTGGCCGGGTCTGCCTGGGTAGGCTGAGGGAACATTCCAGTGATCATTCTGGCCATGAGCTGTTGCTCCACCCTATTAGAGAAATGACAAATTCCATGTTCCAAACTTATATAACTTTATTTCTATGGTGGAAATATATATTAACCAATAATGTCAAAGCCTAACATGTTTCCATCCAATCAAATCCTGATGGATAAATTCAAGTCCCGGCCAACATTATTACCTCTTAATATTTTACTGAAGTTAAATGTGTGGGGAATGCCATTTCATATTGTCTGTAAGACTTTAAAACAGTAATAGACCGGTCATCCAGTTGAAGAAGGCCTAATCTACAACATTTTCATAAACCTGTGGCATAGGTTTTAGAGTAGAGGCCTGGATTACAACTGTGAACCAGATGATATTTATAAATATAGTGGGATCTCACCAATCCACCAGCCTATTCTCTAGGGTCTCTTTCTGCTGGATGTTGTTCAGGATGGGCTCTGTGAGTGGTGTGGACTGGGAAGGCTGTGGAGGAAACGCTGGACCGTGATACAGAGCAGCTGGAGGGGAGGGCAGCCCGTTCAGCTCAATAGGAGAGTCTGGAACTCCGATGTGTGTTTCCTGAATCCAAACACAGCTTTGAGAAAACTCAGCAGTTTTATGATATATATCTGCCAATGGACTGCTTTCTAAAGACAGGAATTCACTGACAATTTGGTGCTGCAAAAACATCCTTGACAGTTCATTGGATCGGACACTTAACTTTCAACGCAAATGACGGCAAATACAAGAGCACACCGCGTACTGTGCGGTAATGGCAAACACATGTTAGTCTGAGTGCAATTTCACAGTCATCATTACAGTCTCAACAGAATGAGAGGTTAAAGAGAAGGAGGACGTTTGTTATGTATAATTCCATCGCTGGATCTGTGAGCCAGCTTTCAACATTTTGGTCACTGGTTTGGATAATGTTCAGATTCCTTTGGCCTGAACTCAGGGAGGTCTGTGTAAGGAGTGATTAGCTCATTTCCAGTGGCCAGGCGCCAGAGAAATAGGGAGTAATGCGTTCTGCCATGCGGGCGCTGGGCCTGTTTGAAGTTTATGACTCCATCTTGGCCCGGCCAAAATCTGAGGCACTGGAGTCTTAGAGGAATGACATTTTAGGAGCTGGCAACAATCTGTGCCTGGAGTGCAAAGAGAGAGTGAATTTGTTCAGACCAGGGTCTGTTCTTAAGTCCTGTAGCTGCATCCTTTATTAGGTCATTGGGAAAACTCAGAGTGGGTGGAAAACATGGCATTTCTCACTGAACATTCACAAAAGCTTAAGGCAATTGCTGAGCAAAACACTTGAATTTTTATTGCTCGTCTTGATGTTCGGAAAGTGTTTATATTTTGGACTCATAACTGTGACCTGAATTGCCATGCACACAATTAGAGAGCCAAAATAGAACAAAAGTCAAGATTACTTTAAATTGAAATCGCACTGTTGCCAACAGAGCTTTAGATTCGATTTTTACATTTTCAGCAGAAAATGTCAGTCTTAAACTTACCTTCATAATGCTAGAGTGTTATGAGTGGTTGCTAGGGTGTTTTGGTTGGTCGTTAGTGTGTTACTTACAATAATCTGATATTCTTTTCCTAAGGCTTAATAATAATTAAATATAGTTAATTATAATTACTTACATTTATATAGAAGTGCTTTACATAGAATAGGGGGACTCTCCTCAACCACCACCAGTGTGCAGCATCCACCTGGCTGATGCGACGGCAGCCATAATGCGCCAGTATGCTCACCACACACCAGCTATTGATTGAGAGGAGAGTAGAGTGATGTAGCCAGTTCAGGGATGGGGATTATTAGGAGGCCACGACAGATAAGGGCCAATGGATGGACTTCGGTTTAACGTCTCATCTGAAAGACGGTGCTTTTTTACAGTATAGTGTCCCTGTCACTATACTGGGGCATTAGGACCCACACAGACCACAGGGTGAGCACCCCCTACTGGCCTCCCTAATACCACTTCCAGCTTAGGTACCTCCTTTAATCTTAGTCCATGTTTGTTTTTGTTTTGTTTTTTGGTCATTTTATAGTCCACCAAGCATAAGTTATAATTCAGATCACTTGGAAAAGCAATAGAACATCTTTCTTCAACAGGCCACATGCTTTGACGTATCATTTATACCCATATCACAAAAGTTGTGGGCCGATCTACTCACCAAAGTTTAATACTTTGAGGTTTTTAAAATTAGAGTTTTTTTTAAAACCTTAAATATCCACCACACCAAACTATTTTGTGCCTAATAGAGTTTCTTAAAACTCTAACCAAGTCAACAAAAGTGTCAGTGAAGATCATGCTTGAGATAAAATATGAGACAAGTGATGTTTAAAGAAAACAAAGAAAATTCAAGGTAAATATCACTTGTAATCAGAATATTTTTATTGGCCATCATTTCCAATTGTGCTGTAATTTTGCCAAATTAAGAAAAAAGTGGGAAAATATTAATTAATTGTGTGCATTTAGGATACGTAAAATGTTAGCTATGAAATTAGTCTTAGCAAGACAAAGGAGGCGACTATTTTATTTCAAAAACTTTAAAAATGTCATTTTCATCACTGTCATTTCCACCACAGAATTCTATTAAACACAGTACAGAATTTGAGATGTGCTGGAAATGACACTGTGGTGGGCATAATCATGACTTTCAGAAAAAAACCACATGCACGTTCATACACTGTTGGACACATTATATTACTGGGAGTGTAAAAAATGTTATCATGAGATTACTTTCTAGAAATCTGCAGTGCTAAGGGTGCCAGAAGTTGAAGAAACACCCATATATGCTTGCTTATAGTTTGGCAGTCAGAATTAAGATACACTTCAAGCATTTTGAGTGACAGGCATCTCATGGGAAAACATCTCAAAATATAAGAATACAATTTTTTTTAAAATACCAACTGTCTCAAAACAATTAACACCTTCGTCTCAATGACAGAATTTCCTTTATCACAGACTATGTTTTCTTCAAACCGAGCTTCATCTATGGGTACAGTTCCCTCTCAAAACCAAAAGGGGGCACTGTGGAATAGCTCAAGTTAATGGTGAGCATCCCCTCACCCCCCCACCCCTTCCCCAAAGATTCTTGTTTCTCATTATAAACACTCTTTTTACTCAGCACCTTCCACAAAAGGCTGTGAGAACAACACTGATTTGCCTTCTTCTATTTTGCCTCCACCTCCCAAATAATGACTGCAATGCTATTTCAGTGCTAACCGGCACCTTGCCCTTGACCGAGCGGTGGAATCGGCCTAATGCCCAATATGGCGAGCGTCTTGTGTTGCTTGTTAGCGGTAAATATAAGGGACTTATGGCTCCGTGTGTATGGTTGAGTGAGCTGTGAACCAAGTGGAATTCCTAAACAGCTATCCAGCGTTGCAGTCGAACGGAACAAAAAGATGGCAATTTGTGCCATACCAATCCAATATCAATCCACCAAAAGGCCAATTTAGTGCCCATTCTAATTAGATTTCTTTTCTCAGTTCTTGGCAGAATGATATTTTAAACTCTCATTCATTTTTCGGTCTTTGTTAATTAAAGAAAACGATGTACTCCCTCACCCTTTAGCTCTGAAAATCTCATTAACGAAGCACTGAGCCATTGATGGACAATATATCCGAGTAGGAGGGAGACGGAGAAAGTGGGTATTTGTAGTTTGGTCCAAATGCAAATCAGAAGTAGGAAACGTTCCTTTAACGTCAGGTTGGGTGATGGGGGCTGATAACCGTAGGGTGGACACCAGGCTGTGAAATGACCCTTTACATTAAAATGTGTGTGGGTTGCAGGCCCACCGAAATGTGCTTTTAATTGAAAGTACCTGGCTTATGTCGGCTACCGCCAAGAAATTGGTTCCAGGAAAGCCATTTTCATCCTGATCTTCATAAGCATGTGGATCCTCAGCGGCCTGGGTGGCAAAAACACAGATATAGAGGTCAGGAAGCTTTACTATGTTGCAAATTAGTCAAATTCATTAAGAGCAGTGGAGATTTGCAACTTGTATGTGTATGCATAAGGATAATAGACCAAAACAATTTTTTTTATTTGACACTAATGTAGAATAGCATGAATTTCAAGAGTTCACCCAAAAACGAAAATTCTGTCATTATTTACTCATCCTAATGTTGTTCTAAACCTGTGCGACTTTTTTCAAGAAATCTTTCTCCCAGCTTAACTGATAAATTTCCCCTCAATCAAAGCTCTTAAAAGAATAGTTCACCCAAAAATGAAAATTCTCTCATCATTTATTACTCTCATTCCATTCCAGATGTGTATGACTTTCTTTCTTCTGCAGAACTCAAATGAAGATTTTGAGAAGAATATCTCAGCTCTGCACATCCATACAATGCAAGTGAATGGTGACCAAAATTTTGAAGCTCCAAAAAGTACTTAAAAAAAACAAACGTTTGGATAGCTTCAGAAGACATGGGGTGAATTCCAATAGAAAGTGATCATCCCTATGCCCTACTGACTACGAAAGACAGAGCTCTTGATGTGGGCACTCTGAAGGGAGCATGGCATTACAGTTTAAATGCAGCCTTCACTAAAAGTTTCCTGAAAGGGCCCTTTGTGAAAAAATTTACTTTCTTACTTTTGTGTGGAAAGACCTTTCGAGTGGCATACCCTACGCAAAGTGCCCATCAAGGGTGCAGAAATGCTGTTTGGAAATGCCCATGGATTAAACCACTGGAGTCGTATGGATTACGTTTATGCTGCCTTTGTGTGCTTCTTGAAGCTTTACAGTTTTGGTCAACATGGACCTATAGAGTTGAGATATTCTTCTAAAAACTGTTTATTCTTTTTGTTTATTTTCTGGAGAAGAAAAAACATCTTACACATCTGGGATCGCATGAGGATGAGTAAATGATGAGAGAATTTTAATTTTTGGGGGAACTATTCCTTTAATTGTCAAGAAAAACCAGAGACTCTTCTTGTCATAAAACAGCTGAAAGGAATCCTCAAATGACCGTCGTTGAAGACATGATGCTGGCTACACATACACAAACTGCTCCTAAACACATTCCAGGAGGGAAGAAAATGTGTCCTTAACAGGGCGTCCCTACAAAGATTCAATGAATCACTTCATCTCATGATAGAGATCAAAACTGTTACTGTTTATGAGTTGTGTGTGTGAGAGGAAATCATGCAGCAGTTTTTCAGGTTTTTGTCTCACGCAGCTAAGCCTTGTTTCTATGGCAACTGAGAGAGTCGGTCTGCTCATGTGAATGAGTGGTGCAGACGTGCTGAGTACGAGAGACAGATAGTGTTATATGCTGTCCTTCTGTTATGCATTAATCAAACAGCTTTTAAAGCTCTACAGTGACCAACATTGTTCATATATTAGATATGTTGTGTATCACACTGGATTGTGTATTTTGGAGATGTGAGCACAACAAAACGATGAATAAATTCCGGCAACATCCCATTATTACACGGCTCTCTGGGATACTTGATTTTGATTGGTCAATCGCTGCATTCTGCAGTCAAATATGATTGTATAATGATTGCTAAAACGTAAAATATGACTATTGTCCCAGGCAAACGGTTTCCTAGCAGTGCTAGTTTCATGTCGCGTTTCAATCTGTGGTCTCTTTCTTCTTACATAATAAAACAATTTTTAGACTCATAATTTCATACTCATTTATTTGGTAAGTAGCCATTTAAGAGGGATAGAAAAGGGAAGAGGGATAATGTAGAGTCAGCTGGTCATTCTTGCAAAATAAAAATGACTGTTCACACTGTTGCAGTTTATTCTGCGATTGGCAGGTTGTCAATATACAGATTGAGACTGTACATTCCTTATATAGTACGTATAGTGAATAAAAGCGTAAGGATGGAGCTTCATTGGAGCTAAGAAAACAGATAAGACTGCAGCGCTGCAGTGAACTATGGACACACAATTTACTTACTATTCAGCTCACGCACAGTTACACAATTCACCTGCAGCTCATATATGTATACACGTGCACACACACGGAGATACAAGGCACAAGCAAAAAAACAAAAAGGTCAATTGGTCATTTTGTCATTGAACAGCAAGGCTAGGAATACAAAAAATTGTATTGCACACAACATTGTCCACAATGCACAACAACGAACTTACTTCTTGATTGTTAATTAATTCAGGTGAGTGGTAAAAATACATTTCCAGACATGCTTCATCTGGGAATGTGGCCATTGTCCTAAGACCCAAATATCTGACGTAGTTTCAACAACCGTGAAAATAATTTACTCTGGTACAAAAATGACAGCAATAAGGAACAATTTTCTAGCTATCTGTATCTTTCTTGGTATATCTTGGTGTCCATTAAATGCATACTTCAGAATCTCAACAGATGTAGTAGGTCATGTGTGCATTTTTTCACCTTCTGTTTTATGAAGGCCTTTGTAGAGTAAAGTGTACGATTTTAAACCAGTCGGTAGGATTTGTGGGTGTAATGTGCATTTATATAGAGTGATTCTGGGTGTACCGTGTTTGTCCTTGCCCATGTCTAATAAGTCATGGGCATTAAACGGGCACAGACAGAGTGATGAACGCAGCCATGCTGTAACAGTGCCCTGAGTTTGCAAACCAAAACAGCTCCACTAAGCTGCATTAGGCAATGAATCTTAAACACACACATGCAAATACACAGACAGCCACACACATTCTCGTTTCTTTACAATCGACACAAATCAGAGCGCTGAAAACCCCCTTAAACCCAGTAAAAATCACTGTAATGCACAGCCTCAAATGTATTAATGATTAAATAATGTGGTTTCATCAGTAATACAATAAAAGACACCAATGTTCTATTAATAATTAAATTGAATTAAAGGTTTGTAGTCTTTCAGCACTATTATATCTTGCATAATGAGGTAGAAGCTTGCAGCTAGTTTTTTTTAAATCCACCTCAATAAAATAAATACAGCATAGTTCAACTTTAGTATATAACGCTGTACTTTTTAACAGTACAAACTAAGATTGACCATTCAAAATATGAACAAAATAATTTCCCAATTAATCTGGCCCTAAAATAGTACAATTTGTACTAATTTCTACTCATTTTAACAGTGCACACTAAATCTTGACTGTTCTAAATAGAAGATAAGCTGAATCTGGCCCTCAAAAATTGTTTGTTTGTTTGATTTAAATGCAATGCAAGCTTCTATGAAATCGGGTTAAAATATAATATTAGGTAAAAACAACAGATGTTTAAAATCCAATTTAATAATAATGAATAAAACTCTAAAACTGATTCTGGGCAGACTTTGTTAAAATCGTGTTTAAGGGTGTACGAAAACTTTTACTAACTGTATGAAAAATGACAGTATGTCCTCAACGTCAGTGCAAAATCAGAAGAGGAAACACATCCACGAATTATTGCAAAACACAACTTAATGAAAAAGATGCCATTTTAACAGTACATGCTACATTTTAACAAAAGATTAGGTATATCTAGCCTTCGTCATGTCAGCTTCTATGGCTATTTTCATGGAGAAAACTGGGTTTGAATATATTAGGTAAAACAACTAAAAGCCTACATATAAGATATTAAAGATCCATTTTTAATATTATCAATAATAATAATAATAAATGTGGTTAAAAAACTGTTCCAGGGTTTATGAAAAATGTTACTAACTGCATGTAAAATGACAGTATGTCCTGTCGACATAAAGTCAGAAGGGGAAACACATCCACGACTTATCACAAGAAAGCACAATTAATCATAAAAGATGCCATTTCTAATGCTATTTCCAGAGAGCTGTAATGGTGAACAGCAGCAAGACACAGAGCTGCTTTGTCCTCTCAAACGCTTGCTCAGAATCGACTAATGAACTGACAGAGCAGCAACGAAGCTGCATCTGTTGCCTAGCAACCAGATGTAAAAAGCTGAGGTCGGGACAGGAGGAGTGAGAGCAGAGAACGCTGGCGGCAAAGTCCCCCCTGAAACATTATACATTCAGCTCCACACACACATACCTCATCCATCTTCATCTGCTTGAGCAGGTTCTGAGAGCACACATGCGAGCGAGCACGCACGCACGCACAGCTTGGCAAAAATCAATGGCAGTGCGATGAGAAATGCAAGAACAAAACTGGCCCTTAAAGCAGTACAGCAAACTGGAGTACAGCCAAAATCTAATGGCATAACATCCATCCATACTCTGAACGGAGCCAAGATCAGCTGCTTTATGAATACCATCAGAGGTCTTCGAGCCATGGACTGTGCATACACACATGTAAATGTTACCCTTAGAGCATGTTCTGGAAGTACAATCAATTTGAGAGCCTACAGAAATATAAGTGGTTACATTGCTTCAAAACAGCAGTTTTTACCTGGAAAGTGCCAAAAAAGATCAATATTGAGAAGTGGCAAGGCCAACCAATTATTGGCAAGCATGCTAATTCTGTTCAGAGTGTTAGATAAAGAGGAATTGTATGATTCTAATATGTGTTCTTGGTGATTTGAGAGTTCTTACATAAACTGTGGGAGGAGGAAGGATAGTATCAGCTGGAATCGACGGCAGTGACGATACGAGTCGGCTGCAAAGAGCGCTCTCAATGTTCACACACGGCTGGACCTGCAAACAAGACACAAATCCATTATAACACAATTTAATGTGAACAAATACCAGGCAAACTTGAAATAAGAAAGTGAAACTGTCCCAACAAGGCACACGTTAAAGTTTTCACATGTACATTTTGTGTTCTCGCTGAAAGCAAAGGTACAAAATCACAACCAATCAAAAAAAATGAATATTACTGAGTGCACCTTTAAAATACTAATTTGTTGTAGAGAAAAAGACAATAGTACTGCACTACCACTAAGGTAAAAACAACAAAAATGGCACACTACTGTGATACAGAGATACTAAGATTCCAAGTCTCACCTGTATTTCAAGCTGTGGGGTTCGTTTTTTCGGTTCTGACTGTACCTCCAGTAAGATGGTGTTGGGCTTCCGAATTGCAGAAGCTGGTTTGGGTTTGGGGATGGTTATAGGAGGGAAGGAGGTTGTTACAGTTGGGGCTTTGTTGCTAATGATGACCCGTGATGGCAACGGGGCCTGACTGTCCACTCTGGGCTTGCCTAGAGAGAGCAACACAATGTGGCGAAGTGGTTAATGATCTTGGACTGTAACCGAAAGGTTATAGGTTTGAATCCTGCAAGAAGCAATCTATGATTTATCATCATAGAGCCCTTGAGCAAAACACTTAAAGGTGCTGTAAATGATTTTTTCATGGAAAGGTATGCAAAAATCTTGGTCTCTGATGCTTTCAACCTGTCAATCATTTTTTGCGTCTTCATAGCATTGTAGTTGCAGCGAATTACTGAGGCTTAATGCCATTTTTCTGCCATGTTGCTCATAACAGTTGTCAGTTGATGGTGCTATTTTGTTGCTGTTGTTTTTGACAACTGCTCCTTTTTAATAAAGCTCATTTGGTATCTTTAGAGTTCGGAGTTTTGGAAAGAGGGGGCGTGGCTAATCCAACGGCTCAGCTTGTGGAAATTCTAGAATGGCCAAAATCGCTTACAGCACCTTTAACCCCAGGTTGCTCCAGCTTTACGCCAGACACATATTCTACACGTTCAGTTAAAACAACATGTGAAATGTTGCATTACTAAGCATTTATGTTCACATACTTGTGTATAGGCCTGTCACCATTATTTCAAAAAAGCCTGATCGTGATTATTTAACCAAACTAAAGTTACTTGAGATAGCCTTGATTATTGTGCACTTCAAATTCCAATCACATTTCAGTTCACACCACACTAGTGAAAGTATAAACAAGTATTAATGCGCAAAATGAATGCAAAGCATTTCGGTTTCACTTTAATTTAAAGTTTGTGTAATGGCAAATGTTCTTGGTCATTGCGGGTGGAAGTGATTAATAAAAAATTTTTTTTAATGAAATATAATATAATTTATTATAATATAATATTCAGGTTGGCTGGGTTCCCAAAACAATAGTGTAAATGTAAAGACTAAGACTAAATTAAACAAATACATATTTTAAGTATTTGTAAATATATATATATATATATTGTTATTATAAAATGTTATTATTTACATCATTCTACCCCTGTGTAATATTTTCTGAATTAAATATGAATAAATAGCTTCTTAATAACGTAAGGTATTTGTGGTAGCTGCGATTATTGTGCACTTTAAATTATGAACATATTTAAACAAGTATTAATTTGCATTGTGAATGCAAAGTGCTCCAGTTTCACTTTAATTTAACATTTGTGTAATGGCAAATGTTATTGGCTGTTGCGGGTGAAAGTAAAGAATATACAGTAACATGTTATAATATAATATATAATTAGGGATTGCATGACCGCTGATTTTTAATAGTCGACTAGTCGAGCCCATTAGTCGAGTCGAATTAGACTAGTCGTGACCTCATCGATGATTGCGGCGAACGTGATCTAGCGTGCAGGATGGTGATGCATTCCGTCATGTCATCGTACTTCAACTTGAAGTGCTTCTCTAACCTTTTCTGAATCGTGTTCTTGATGGTGCGAACAGCAACCAGGTCAGATGTCCAAACACACAAAGTTGTGCTAAAAGGTGGGTGCCTTTTTAAATGATTATGCATAGTAATAGTATCTGTATTTTTGAAGGCCACTTTGCATATATTGGAAGTCACTGTAGCATCTTTCTCAAAGTAAATTTGAGCCACTTCACTCTTTTAGTGCAGAGCCACTGGCCATCATACCTGCTGGCGAGTTTCCGAAATGTAGGATGGCATGGGAAGAGTCAATTATTTTCATGAGTAAAGCAATAACTAATTTAACGGTTCAGTTATATTCATCATGAAAGTGCTACCTGATTGGTCAGAGAAACTTTTACCCAACCCCTAAACCTAACCCTAACAAATCAGGTAGGGCTTTCCTCAATATGAATGAGTCATCCCTCGCCATCCTACGTTTTGGAAATTCACCACGTGGAAGGCAACTAGTCGACTTCAGGCTGACAGTGTCGACTATATTAGTTATTCTAGACTTGTCGAATAGTCTATGCAGCCCCAAAATATAATACAATTTGTATTTTATATTATTTAATATAATATAATATAATATTGGCTGGGTTCCAAAAAAACAACTGCGAAAAGACTAAGACTAACGTTGAACAAAAAAATACATATTATAATATGTATCATATTTGTAAATATCCAAATATTTAAAATGTCATTATTCATGTCATTATTAAAGTTAAATATGAATAAATAACTTCTTAAGGTTTATGTGTATTAAGCATACACCGTAATTGAGATGAACATAATGGACAATTAAATCATTAAACATATTAAACTATTTATATGAAAATTAACCAACCAAAATTTCATAATCGTGACAGCCCTATCTGCATTGCATATTTTTCAGGTTGTATTGTCAATCTACTGCAAGTAGCTTCTGATAAATGTCTATTTACTTTCCTACCTACATACTTAAAAAGGAAAAATCTGCAGTTTCTCAGGCACTGGGGATACATGAACATGTCTGCAGAGTTAAACATTGCCAGGACAACAAGGGGCTACTGAACACTGAAGTCAATAAAACTCATTTTTTAACCACTCTACAGATTTCATATTACCAAACTACAGTTTTGGTAAGTCATTTAGGACATCTACTTTGTGCATGACATGAGTACTTTTTCCAACATTTGTTTACAGACAGATTGTTTCACTTTTAATTGACTATATCACAATTCCAGTGGGTAAGAATTTTACATACACTAAGTTAACTGTGCCTTTAAGCAGCTTGGAAAACTCCAGAAAATTATGTCAAGCCTTTAGGCAATAAGCCAGTTAGCTTCTGATATGTGTATCAGACCTAGTTGGAGGTGTACCTGTGGATATATTTTAAGGCCTACCTTCAAACTCAGTGCCTCTTTGCTTGACATCATGGGAAAATAAATAGAAATCAGCCAAGACCTCAGAAAAAAAAAAAATCTGTCAAAAAAGTCTGGTTCATCCTTTGGAGCAATTTCCAAATGCCTGAAACTACCATGTTCATCTGTACAAACAATAGTATGCAAGTATAAACTCCATGGGACCATGCAGCCATCATACCGCTCAGGAAGGAGACGCATTCTGTCTCCTAGAGATGAACGTAGTTTTGTGCGAAAAGTGCAAATCAATCCCAGAACAACAGCAAAGGACCTTGTGAAGATGCTGGAGGAAACAGGTAGACAAGCATCTATATCCACAGTAAAACGAGTCCTATATCGACATAACCTGAAAGGCTGCTCAGCAAGGAAGAAGCCAATGCTCCAAAACCGCCATTAAAAAGCCAGACTACAGTTTGCAAGTGCACATGGGGACAAAGATCTTACTTTTTGGAGAAATGTCCTCTGGTCTGATGAAACAAAACTTTAACTGTTTGGCCATAATGACCATTGTTATGTTTGGAGGAAAAAGGGTGAGGCTTGCAAGCCGAAGAACACCATCCGAATCGTGAAGCATGGAGGTGGCAGCATCATGTTGTGGGACTGCTTTGCTGCAGGAGGGACTGGTGCACTTCACAAGATAGATGACATCATGAGGAAGGAAAATTATGTGGATATATTGAAGCAACATCTCACAACATCAGCCAGGAAGTTAAAGCTTGGTCGCAAATGGGTCTTCCAAATGGACAACGACTCCAAGCATACCTCCAAAGTTGTGGCAAAATGGCTTAAGGACAACAAAGTCAAGGTATTGGAGTGGCCATCACAAAGCCCTGATCTCAATCCGACAGAAAATTTGTGGGCAGAACTGAAAAAGCGTGTGCGAGCAAGGAGGCCTACAAACCTGACTCAGTTACACCAGTTCTGTCTGGAGGAATGGTCCAAAATTCCAGCAATTTATTGTGAGAAGCTTGTGGAAGGCTACCCAAAACGTTTGACCCAAGTTAAACCAAATACTAACAAAGTGTATGTAAAATTCTGACCCACTGGGAATGTGATTAAAGAAATAAAAGCTGAAATAAATCATTCTCTCTACTATTATTCTGACATTTCACATTCTTAAAATAAAGTTGTGATCCTAACTGACCTAAGACAGGGAATGTTTTCTACAATTAAATGTCAGGAATTGTGAAAAACTGAATTTAAATGTATTTGGCTAAGGTGTATGTAAACTTCTGACTTCAAATGTAACTCCCCCACTTTTTCACATGTTCCATGATTAGTAATACACTCCTGCAGCACAAATGTTCCTCTGTCAAACCCCTAAAGTCTGCACATCCATCGCCCTGACATGGCAGAGATAAAATCAACACGCTGTTTACAGGTAAGGGTAAAATGCCACCCCCATACTGATGCATGATGGATATTAAAGACAGACACAAGCCCACACACACACACCTATTCATTAATTTACCTTTCAACACACTTCAGAGCGATTGCAAAGGGCATCCATGCTACTTCAAACCGACATGTTCCTCCAAAACACATTCATACACATCTGGCAAAACGGGAGGCCAATCTGGCAGCATGATTGACATCTGTTCTGTAACGGGACCGAGAGACAAAGAGGTTCAGCCAGAGTATGCTAGTGTAGCTCGCCGCAGTTTATGTCATGCCTGTTTCCAGGAAGACAAGTTACGGATGCACAAGCCCCATTACATAGAGTCGGTAGTCTGGCCTCTGCACATTAATGGTGAACAAGGAGGCTCACATTAGCATAAATCTGCTGCGAGCACCACAATCTGTTTTTCCCAGCTTTCCATGCAAAGCAGGGGAAACATAAGCTTTACGATTTCCATAATTTGGCTGAAGGGCATCCAAATAGTGGCTGTGGAGCAAGAAGCACTGACTCATCTGGAATGCACAAATACTTCTGATAGCAAACATGTGGGCTCCGCTCTAGGACTGCAAACGAAGGAACACTTGAAAGGAGGCGTTTGTATTCCGGAACCTCTCGAGAGAGCATGCCCCGAAATTTAAAACGAGATCGGACAGATTAGCACAATGATGGACAGAAAGAGGAGAGGAAGAAATGCTATTATGGGCTATACGTGAAACCAGAAAGGCCAGAAGGCATGCAAGGAAACAAAGCCCCAAATGAGGGGACAGAATTCCCTGCTCCATGTAGAATCAGCTGCAAAATGCTTTTGCATGGGATCGTGTCCAGGAGCGTGTAAATCACTGACTTCACTGGACCCACAGACCACTGCAGTACATGACAGGGAAAGAGGATAGAGGCAGCAATGTTGAGATGGTGGATGCACACAAAATGCAGTTAAATATAAAGCACGTCTTCTCTACGGGGGCTACTGCCAGAGCAATTCAGTCTACAATCAATATAGTATAACTATTCACCTCAGAGACAGCAAGAGAAAGTGAGCGTGGGTTGCTCAAAACATCTAGATTATGCGAGCACAGTAATCAGGATATGAATTGTGAGTCTTAAAAAGGGATTGTTTCATTAACAAAAAAACATTTTGCAAAGAACACAAAAGATCACTTATATTAAAAAACGTAGACAGAGAATAAACAGCATCATGTAAGCCTCCGAGTTTAAAGTGAACGTGAATTGCTTATTCAGAACTTATTTCAGTCAAGTAATTTTTATTTGTATAGCACTTTTCACAATATGCATGGTTTCAAAGCAGCTTTACAGAAAATTATGCTGTACTGTCTGTTAGGTCGAGTAGAGGTGTAAATCTCACTGGCCTCATGATTCGATTACAATTTAAAGGGTAACAGTTGACAACAAAACGATTCTCGATGCATAACGATGCATCTTGTCCTACATTATTTTTTATCCATACACACACTCAGTATTAAACAGAATTAAATGATTAATTAAGAATTAATCGATCCATAGCCTACTACTATCACCACAACTATCAGTTTCTAATCCAGTATGGCTACATGTGATATCTGCTTCTGTGAGAGCGCAGATGTCAGTTTAAATTGAACTCAGAATCGATTCGGAATTTTTGAGAAGACAAAGAATTGTTGGAGAAAAAAATAACACATTAAAAATATTTGTCTTTAGGCCCCAGAGAGCAAGCCAAAAGCGACTGTGGCAAAGGAACCCAAAACTAAAGATGTTAGTGTAGAGAAAAAGAAAAAAAAAACATGGGAGAAACCAGGCTCAGCTGGGGGAGCCAGTTCTTCTCTGATTATATAGCATGAATATAATGCCAATATTAATTAGCTACACTCACTGAGCACTTTATTAGGAACACAAGGACTTCTGCTGTTGTAGCCCATTCGCCTCAAGGTTTGACGTATTGTGCATTCTAAGATGCTGTTCTGCTCACTACAATTGTACAGAGTGGTTATCTGAGTTACCGTAGCCTTTCTGTCAGCTCGAACCAGACTGGCTATTCTCCGTTGACCTCTCTCATCAACAAGGCCTTTTCGTCCGCAGAACTGCCACTCACTGGATGTTTTTTGCTTTTGCCATTGTTTTGAGTGAAAATCACAGGAGATCAGCAGTTACAGAAATACTCAAACCAGCCTGTCTGGCACCAACAATCATGCCACGATCAAAAACACAGAGATCACATTTTCCCCCCCATTCTGTTGGTTGATGTGAAAATTAACTGAAGCTTCTGACCTGTATCTGCATCATTTTATGCATTACACTGCTGACACAAGTTTGGCTGATTAGATAATCACATGAATAAGTAGGTGTACAGGTGTTCCTAATAATGTGCTCAGTGAGTGTATATGTAATACAAGTCATGAATTATTTGAGCAAACGGAGTAGATTTTTGGTGTAGTAGATTTTACTTCCCTAATATGACAAATTTCGAGCTAAACAAAACATTTTACAAGGAAAAAAGTTGTAGGGCGGGACATTATTTTATCCACCGGGAATTGATTGGTATGGACTGTTACATACCACAAAAATAGCAAGTTATTACATACTACTAGGGGTGGGCAATATAAGAAAAAATTATATTGCGATATTCTTGAAATGCTTGGTCAATAACAATATACATGGATGTAAATGAAAACAAAATTTTCTTTGTGAACTATCCCTTTAACAGAAAATAGTCTGCTCTACAAGTTACATAGAAACACGGAAAACACACGGCTATAAACAGTATAAATTCACAGTCTGTCAAACACCAGAAGCCCTCTGATCACAGCTGGAGTTGATTCGACTGCCACTCTCTTTTCTCTGCTGTGCAGAACTTGTTAAGACGATTTGTGGAAAGCCTGCCTGCTTTAGTTTGCGTGTGACTGTGACTCGGGGGCCATCCGTGGATGAGCTATGCTGAACATCTGCAGCAGATGAAAGGCTTGCTCTCCATTCCCATGGGGCACACTGCAATTCCCACCATCCTCACTGGAGAGTCACAGAAGAAGGGAAATAAGGCCAGCTCTAATCTACAGCCCTCCAGAGACCAAGTCTGAGCCTTGGCGAGTCAATCCAATCCAGACTGGGGCGGTCTGGCACCCTCCCATTCAGAGATGCTCTCCTGCAATCCTGCAGAACTGGCTGGAAAGTTATTAATGAGTCTGGAACTTTCTGCTTGGGTTTTACATACACATTTGGTGTGACGGGAAATAGGACAGCCACAGGGACAACACTGATGGATGGTGTAAGAAATGGTTAAAACGCCTTGGGAATCAGCTTGTCTCAAATATCACCCCGGGCTGGTTAAAGACTCCTGATATGCTCCAAGTGCCTTTGGCCGATGCGGGGTATTAAATAAGTTATCAGGAGGTGTTTGGCTTTCGTTAGATGAAAGTTAGATGAAAATCTTATAGCTGTGGCTTGGGGAATGACATGACCCCCCCCCCCCACACACACAAAAAAACATGTAAAATATCCACAAATAAGAGTTCACGCGCAACGTCACTTCAAAAATATTTCTTTAATACTTTCCTGATTCAGACACAAGCAAAGACTTAATCACTTAAAACCATGTCTGATCACATCGGTCTAAGCTTTCCTCTCCACAGAAATATATTAAACATCAAATTTATTCTGATTGGCTGCAGTTGAATCATCGCTTCGCATTTAAAGCTGACAAACAATCTGCTTGTCGCTGGCAACTGCAATGATTGACAAGTGACAAAAGCTATTTCATAAATGTAAATCTAATTTCTTTTTCTACTAGCCCGGTCACAACAAGAGTGACAAGTGTCAAGGCAATTGATCGAAGCTGCATATTAAACATGAAATATATTCTAATTGGCTGCAAATGTGTCGCATTGTGACGCATTATCGCTTTGAGTGTGAAATTACTTGTTGTGTCATACCTGGTTAGGACATGACTAACAGTGCATTCTCACCATATCGGAATTGCTGTACAACAAGATTCACCTTATCGGAATTGCAGTAACTACAAGATTCTGACTTGTAAAAACTCGTAATAACAGTAATTTTGACAGGACGTGAACGCCGAATAACATATTAGTGACATTAACGTAATGGTTCCCAACCCCTTTGACCAATGAACTTCAGTCATTTTTCCATTACCTTGTGGTTTGCGATTCGCTATTGAATCAGTCAAACTAATTTGTGACTGGTTAGTTTGACCTATTCATTGAAAAGAACCGACTCCAAAGAACAATTCACTCTCAAATCGGACATCACTATGGCTTGCAAGCAAGTTTTACTCAACACAGGAGCAATATCTATCTGATAAATGAACTTACAGCAGAACACAACTAGAAAAATATATATTCACTACAGAAACTCCCATAACTTTTACGATTTTATTCATTGCAATGACTTTTACAGGCCTGGAAAACAAAATGATAAAGCTAGCTGATATTTTCAGGTTTTCTGTGACTGTGGGAACCCTATGACACTGATCAGAGCCACTGCATTGCAGATGTGATTAGCAGAGTCTTTGTTCACTCTAGCATAGCTCAGATCAGAGGTCGGTCCATCAGACAGGCAACAACCCACAAAATGACCACCTGCCATTCCATTTTATTTTCAATACCCTGAGTCACAATTCAGGAAACATCTGAATACTGTAAACAGTTGTAAAGGGGCTTCATCACAGCTATGTTTTCGAGCAATACCTTTAATTACCACTTCAGTCCATGGCCGAAAATAATAATAAAGACTGGCAATTCAGCCAAACTAATGGATAGTTTAGGTGCCAGGAGGTCATAATCCTCAAAAGTAAGGGGAAGGGGAGATAAAAAACCAAATAATCTCATAATACTTTCATGATGTTTTCAAAATGTTTTCAATTGGGTATTTGCAATTACTGCCCTAAAAAGTGGCCTCGTAAAGCATAGCAGTGTTTTCATACATATGGTTGTTCAGGCTAATAAACAGAATTACCTCCAACCGTTCAAGGTCGGACCTGAGATGAAGCTTATGGTGATTGCAGCTGGGAAAATGGGAGCGTAATAGAACGGCATTAATGTCCCTGACAGTGAAGTGATTAAAAGAGAGCAGCGTATGAAGGCTTTTTAACGAGTGGAGAGGCAGCCGTAATTAAGAGCTAAACTCACACCGCTGTAATGTATGTCTAATTAAATCCATTCTTTAATGCTGCGGTGTGCTCAGAGTCAGTCTGAGGAAGGACTGTTTTATGACTGCAGCATGTGGAGGCCGTCGCAACCACTCAAGCCACATTGGGCATCTTTATTTTTTAATGGACAAAGGTACAAGAGACACACACTCAAAAAAAAGGTTGGTCGTGTGTATTTGCAGTAAAAGACAGAAGCGTTGTCTCAAAACCTAGCATGATCCATATGCAAAACTGTTTAAAATGTAGTTCCATTTTTGTTATAATGCTGTTTATGAAGATCCATATACTCAGCTGCCCTCATAGGCATTAAAGGTGAAGTATGTCATTTTTCCGATGTTAAAATACTGTAACAAGGTTCGGGAAAGGAGGACGCAGGAACCAGATTAACAATTAACAAGACTTTAATCAACACAAACACTGAACTGAAACATAACAACATACGTCGACACACACACAGCTCTGTGTGTATCTCTCTCTATCTCTCTCTGGCGTCCACGGCTCCACCTTTATCTCTCTCCCGCTGACTGGGCAACTCAGCGCCAGGCGTGCATCCTCTCGGCCCGGCCACACCCTCCTCCTCGTCACAACTCCTCGTTACTCCTACTCATCCTTATATGCAGTGTCAACTATAAGTAAACCATTCATAGGTTGAACAATGTGTTTGTTTGAGCATCCCGACACAGCAATATTGGCTCAACCAATGCTATAGAGTAGACCTTATTCACAGCAGCGCCATCTTTGATTTTTGCCGGGAATGAAAATGAGGCTGTGAGGTATAGATGTGCAGTCTCTTCAATGCGTTGTAGAGTTGTTTAAAATGTTTTGAGTCATTCCGCTGACAAAACATTGATAAAAAATATATTTCCAAGAAATTTCACTGGGGCTGAACGATTATTATTATTATATTAATTTAACAAATTAATGGTCTGCACATGCTGTTTGTCGCACTTACTGTATGTGCGCAGCTCTGTTCTCTGTACTCATAATCAAAGCACGTGTGAGGCTGAGCTGAGCGCTCTAGATTCACTAATTGCACATTTTTCGTGTTTCCAAATATGCTTGGCTGCAAAAAGTTACTACCCTGGGCAGGGTAGCGGCATTTGAAGATTTGTCACATAGAAGGCTAGGCAACATAGACATATTCAATAAGAAATGGGGCAGCTATTTAGCCTTTTTAGAAGGCTCACGGGGAGGGGCAGTGGAGGGAGACTTGTTGTTTTAAATGTGTGTGTTGTAACCTTTTTGTTTTTGAACGTATACTTTTTATGTTTTATTTTTTTATTTATATATATTTATATATATTTATATATATATATATATATATATATATATATATATATATATATATATAAATATATATAAATAAAAAAATAAAACATAAAAAGTATACGTTCAAAAACAAAAAGGTTACAACACACACATTTAAAACAATAATGTTTTATTGTGCTTTTGACAATAAAACAGTAGAAAATATATATATATATATATATATATATATATATATATATATATATATATATATATATTTCTAAATATTTTCTACTGTTTTATTGTCTGTTTGTGTGTCATTGTCAATTGGCATTTGACCACTGGGGTGCCTGTTTGTTTTGGGTGGGGTTAATTTTTGGGGGAAAGGGTTGAAAATGCATATATCAATAAAATAGTTAATAACAAAAAAAATAAAATAAAATAAAATTATAACCAAAAAAAAAAATAACTACCCTAATCTAAAGCAACCTCATAACACTGGGTTTTTGTGGACAGAAGAGTGGATGTGAGCATTTCTCTGCAATAAACAGCCATTGTGAACTCAACTTCAAACAAATGTCTTCCATCAAGTTCCGTCAAAATAAAAGCTCCGCCAAAATAAAGGCTTAAGGGTGTAACCGGACTGCATAGCAATGCCGTATGCAAATGTAAATTAGTACATAAATATGCTACTGTTTTATAATAATAATAATTATTATTATTTTTAGTAGTAGTAGTAGTAGTAGTAGTAGTAGTACAAGTAGAATTTTATAAAAAATATATTTCCATAATAATTTCTAAATAATAACTTATTGGGTTCCAAAAAATAATAGTGAAAAGTGGTCTGAGACCATATCACAAAGAGGATAGAAACAGGTACACAGTAAACAGATTCAATGTGTAGGTGATGTGAATCTGTTTTCCAGATTCTATGTTACCCAATTGTTTTTTTGTTTTTTTCGGGTTCTTTTTAAGAGGACTCAAATGTAAACATCCTTTATTAAACAGTATTTCTATTGGCAGAAGAGCATGTTTTCCCATGACTTACATTCGGAAAAAAAAGATATATATTTTTTATATTAACATTATTTTTTTTAAAAAATGCTAATAATTATATCGCAGTTCAAATTGCAATATTAATCGCAATTAGATTTTTTTGTCCAAATTGTTCAGCCCTAATTCAGTAGACTCCAGACAACATGAGTTGTGGAAAATTAGATGTGATCTAGAAACTTTTAGTGTTGCAGAAATTTCACATATATTTTTTTGTTTATTCTTTGTTTTCCACTAAGAATAAATATAGTTCTGGTTGTCGCACAATACGTCTTTATTTAGGTCACAAGAGGACAGTTAACTGTCTCAAGTCCTAGATTGTTGTGATTATTTAAAGACAGTCTGGTGTGTTTATAATTTTATTCTCTGGTAACCAATGAAATTCAAGGCTGTGTTAATGGAGGCATACTATACCTAAAGGGATAGCCATGGGAATGAGGTAGCACCTCACTGGGGAACCAGGCTGCTGTTGCTGGTCCGGGTCACTGGGTCTAAACAGGAAATGTGGCTCAGAGACTGAAGACTGCAGGGCAGAAGCACCATCCACAAACTGACTAGTCTGGGTTTTAGAAGACTTCATCTTAACCCCTATGAGAGAGAATGAAAAGAAAGGGAAAAGTAAAACAAAATGCTGTGCAGCAAGATAGTAAAAATAAGCGAGAAGCTAAATATTAATATTAATATAATTAAATATTATTTGAAATTAAATGCATAGATGCCCATAACTCACCTTTGACAGTCTCTATAACTTTGGGTCGTTGAGTTTTGGATTTTGGCGAGGGGGAGTTGAATCGAAGGTAAGGGCCTTTCTTCAGTGTTCGGCGATGTCCCTCATAAAGAGCTTTACCATACAGCTTGGCCAGATACTCCTGATCAGCCTGAGATTTCAGCACCACTGGCTCAGCCTAAAAAAAAATATTAAAAAATAAAAAAAAACTAAATCAACAAACTTACTTATGTGTCTCATGTTTCATCAAGAAAGCATGCTACACTATGCAAGTATACACTCATTTGTATAATATAAAAGGAAAGACCAGGACTAGCTTTCACACTTTTTTAGTCCAGCAAATATTTCTCAGGGTAGAAATATTTTTAAAAGTCAATTTCTACATAACCATAGACCAAGACCTTAAAGTGTTGGCTACAAAAAAAGCTACTGAACATTTTCACTTGCCCAGGGAAAAAAAGATACAGTTCACTGAACACATGTTGACCTTTTTTGTAACAACTTGCCCCAATAGCAATTCATATCGTCACACTATATGGGGCAAGTTTTTACAATGGAACTTCACACTAACTAAACCAGTGGTGTAGGTTTCATGTGAATATTGGGGAGTGACGGGGGAACGTATTCCCACCATCACAACCACCAAAACTAAATCTACCTGCATTCTACAGACTATTACAAGCTTTTCAGCTAAATTTAAAAAGTAAAACAATTATGCGGCACTAAACGATTTATTAAACAACAAAAATGGAAAACATCCAAAAAGATAATTTACAAGAAATGTGACAAAATTTGTCCTTCGAACAAATGAAACCATTCTGTAAAATTCAGCCTTCATAATTTAAATGACACTTGTCTGAATGTAGGTCAGTGTGGTTTGATTATGTTCACTTGTTTATGCAAGAGCTATAACAAACAAAAAAAGTGATAGTGGAAATTTACTTTGGGGGAAAGAATTATTCTCATTTAAAAGTGTTTTGAACTAGGTGTTTAAAGCCAACATACAAAACATGAGAAAACATGCATTTGCACAATTAGACTTTTAACTCCAAATCTATATTGTTACTGATAATAAACTGAAGTATAATACAATAATTTTTGTGTAAACATAGTACACTGCACTATGATGCTTATACTGTATCTATGGTATACATGCTACACCATACTAGGATACTCTCATATATTTGGTATACACTGTACCCTATACAATGAAATGCTAATATCTATAGTAAACTTGGTACACTATAAACTGTTTATATAGGTCACATGCAATAAAAGTGATCACAATGCACTTACAAAGTACAATAATTACAGACTTGGTCATGTAAGCTTGGAATAGCCATATGGATTTCATTTATTTTCATCTAAAACTCATGGCAACCCCAGAGTGTTTCCAGCAAAATACCTCTCAACCTTTTCTTATTGTGTGCCACATTATCTGGACTGACTGCACCTTTAATGATAAGAGCAATTACAAACCACAACTCCCTCCACACATAGTAACCTCTCAGATAACCACTGGAACGTGTTGCTAGGTTAAGAATATTCCACATAAACACCAGGCAACGTGGACAGCCATTAACAGGACCAGACTTGTGCCAAACACAGATAAGGCAGGCCTGTGTCTTGTCTTCTCACTCTTTATTTTTAGCGAATTAGTGTCAGGGCAACAAATGGGTGCTCAAACCAGCTCATTTAGAAAAAACACCACAACATGCAGTGAAGTCCTGAGTTTAAATTGTTTACATCAAGATCATTTTGGGAGTGTTGTTAGCTAATCGGGTCACAGTGACAAGTTAACAAAATACAGGAATAGTTACTGTAAACAAACAGGTTAACAGATCATTAAATTAATTCTCAACCTCAATAATAAAGACAGATGCTTTGGAGAGCAGCCAAATTAGCTTGTGCTATGGCTTTCAGGTCACTGTATGTTTTCTTTCAAAACACAATTGGCTGCTTTGCTATCTACTAGGCAGCATCCTCACTAAATTAAAATTCATACTGTGAGTGAGTGATTTGGAAAGCTCTACATAGGCAGCAACTATCTGCACAACACAAATAGTAGTGAAGCGCACTGGAGACTCAACTCTTAAATTCAACAGAGTCTGATGTTAGCATGTTGTTAAGCTAACAACGTGCTACTTAAATATAGTAAGCATAAAGCTACGTAACATACTCAAATATAGGGTAAAATAGGCTATTTTAAATAGATTTTAATTCTTTTTTTTTTTTTTTTTTTGTATAGATACTTTTCTGTTATCAACATTTCTCACTTTTATTTTATTTTTTTACTGAGCTTGACGCAATGCATTCTGAGATGTCCCTCTCACACAAATATGGACCCTTTTCACAGACTTTTATGAGACATTTCCACCTTATTTTAGCAATGTGAATCTAGCAAACTATTTTATATTTTCTTTTGGAAAGTCATGGAAGCATAACTGGGTTATTTCTTTTGCTGCTGGAACAAATGGGAATTCAAAAAATATTTGGTGTGGTCTCCCATTCAACACTATAGAAGTTTACCCTGCTTTATAACACAGCTCTTTGGAATAAATGATTCTGATTGGCCAATCTCGCCATCCAGCAGTCTGATATTTCTAAATAATGACCACACATCGGGGGATAAAGAGATATTTCACCAGTCATCCGGATGTTGTGAGTCTTTTTCCTACTTCTTGTATCACTCTGCAAACTCTACAAGTGAGCTAAAAATAAATTATTGAAACTCAAATCAATATTTCATGTCGATTTATTTATTTAGCAAGTAGTCGTGTAATACGTAAGTTGGATAACGAGCAGTCAAGCGATCATTTCTGCAAAATAAACACCAACAAGTTCATCAGAACTTTGATGCAAACCAGAGATGTATTTCCCTGTTTCTGGAGACTTTGCAGTCTCTTTCTTGTCACATAATAATATCATTTAAATGCAAATTGATATTTCATCCACTTATTTATTTGTTTGCTAGGTAGTCGTGTAATAAGCTGGATAATGTAGTCAGCCTATCATTATCATAAAATAAACCCCTTCAGGATGATATAACACTCTTTGGTTATGACACTATAACACTTACGTAGTTTACATGCGCATAAAAGTTGAAAAGGGTCTGTTGGGTGAAATATTTGATTTTTAGTTAGATTGAAGGTTTTTCTATAAATGTTTTTCTGTACTGACTTAAATATATTTATAGTCTTGTCTGACATCTTGAATATAATGTTTCACTGAGCTTGTCATAATGCATTCTGAGATTGCCTTTTATGTTAAGGATCCATGTGATGCTGCCTAAAAGAAAGAACAATTTTGCTGCTTACTGTTTGGATCAGCCTTCACATTAGGGTGTGCCTTTGATGCCTTGAAATGGTATCTAGGTAGGAAGCTAACTAGGTTAGGAACAGAGCTTTAATATATAATTTTGACAGGAGTTTTGCCATTGTTTGCACACATTATGAACTTCATTACATTGCAATCCTGCTCACCGTCTCTTGGCTCGATTCAGGTTTGGTTCTGACAGACAGAGTGTGTTGTTTGCCGTGTGGTAGTGTGTTCTCTGCCTGTGCTCTTACAGAGCCTCTCACAGAGGTTTTTCTCCCTGCCGCAGAGCCATTGCCTCCCCCTCTTCCTCCTCCTCCTCCTCCTCCTCCTCCCCCTCTTGGACCAGCCCTGTGCCCACTCCTGCTCCCCTGGCCCTCATGCAACACTTTAGAGACAGCTGCATCACTTCTCTCCACAATCTTCTTCTCTGAATCAGAACTCTCCCTCACTAGCTCATCCTGCCAGAAGGGAAAGGGGAAAAAAAAGAGAGAGAGATAGAGGGCATTGTAGTCAAAGAGGATTGGAAGTGTGCACAAGAGATATTGTTTAACACTTGTAAAACCCCTAGTTTTCTACTGCCATATAATTTTAATTCACTGTCAAAATGATGCCATGCACTACAAATAACTTAAAGAGAGAAACTATAATGTAAGTTTGTAAGAATGTAAGACCAAAGAACACAACAGATTGTGTAAAAACATCAGATTGTATTTGAGGGAAAGGAAGGAAAAAAGAGAGAAATCGTTCAGTTCAACTCACCTGAATCTCCTTGCTCAGTGTATTGATCCAGGCATCAACTGTTTTCTTTATCCTCACTTCCTCACTGACATCTCTACAGGACGAGACACATGACAGGTCGTCAACATTCAGCAAACATCCTCAAAGACATTATATCTACAACCAAAAGCAACAGAGCACCTTTTTTAGCCAGTAAACCTTGTTGTGTTGCTCTAGGCGTTTTTAGTCCTTCAAATACTTTGTAGGGTACCCTTGAAACACTTGGTTGAGTTCAGGGTTCCACTTTTGGAGATGAATTGGGTTAAAAGTGGGAATTCAATTTAGCCTTTTATTTGGAAGGAAATGCATTGACACGAGTCTTCAATTCTGAATTAATTTGCACAGTAAAAGCGAAGCTAAATGAACAATTTAAATGGATGCTGGTGTAGCATTGTAGCATTTTTTAGCACTACTAGTATTAATATAATATTTATAATATTATTATATGCAATGCTGTATATTAATACTACAAATAATTGTTATATTAATATAATATAAATAATTTAATCATTATAAATACACAAAAAAAATATTTTTAAGATTTATGCATTTCAATTTCATAAAGTTCCATCAAATTAAATTGAGCATTATTTAAGAAAATGACATTTAAAAACCTGAAATTTGAAGTTTTATTAATTATATTTTGTTTAAGATTGCACAATTCAATTTGATGAATGTTTGTTATAAAATTGAAATGCATAATAGGCTAAAAAAAAATTGAGTGTAATAATAAATTATATAATAGTATTTATAAAGAATAGTATTTATTTTTAAAAACAGGCAAAATGGTGCATATTTATAATATCGGTCATCAAACTGATAACGTGAAAACAAGCAGTTCAACTGGATGAGCAACACTGTGGTAGTGGGTTTGACTCCCAGTGAACAAACCAAAAAATATACTGAGAAATTGTCGGTTTGGATAGAATGCAAACATGATTATTGGCTAACATAATAATTGAAAAAAATAAAAAAATAGAAAAAAATAATTTTCGATCATCCCTGGTTTCTGTTCAGATAATTTCATAGATAAATTTACCTCAAAGAGTGAACTTAATTCATAATGAAAGGGAATACATAGACATGAATTTCTATGTCTTCCAAATTAACTGAATCTAAATTGACCGAAAATCAGTTCTGCAATGCATAAACATAAATATGAGCAAATACATACAGTTGACCGTTAGTAGGACTTGTGCAAGTATAGTTATTTTTATGTTCACGTCCTGACTGTCAGAGATACCACATCCCAATGAAGGATGACATCTGCAACCAGAGCTAATCTAAATGTTGCATACTGCGTTTAGAGGCGCAATAGTTTCTCCAGCACACATTATGCAAATGCCCTGCTGTCTATTGGCCTGTTAGCCCATCTCTGCATCACTTATTGCACTGTATAAATCACTGAGATGAGGAGACGAGTGACACTCCCAGCATGCTGTCCAACTGCTGCTCTGAACCGCAAACAGCCCATGTATCTAAAGCTCACTTCCATTTTCCTCTTTTCATCTCTATCTCAGAGTTTCTGGGGTTTGACTCGTGATGCAGGAGAGTTCATTAGGGCTGGAACGGGGATTATGTGCTCTTGTGGTTTTGGAGTTTACACCATGTCAGAGAACATTGCAAATCTGTGGATTTCAATGGGGATGGTACAATGCAAGTTAGGATGTGCAAAACTATTAGTTTGTGAGTTGGCCCTGCGGTTGAATTCATGAAACATTCTTCTTAACCACTATTTTCTATCTTACAAATATTTTGTATTTCTAAAAAGACTTCTTAAGAATGTTTGTATGAATGTTCTCAATGAATTGCACATTCTTACAAACTTTGGAAATTTGTCCAAGAGCAATCTTAAAAATATAGGAATGTCATAAAATATCGATTTATCGATTATTGATGGGCATGTTATTTTATTGATACATTTTTGAGGCATCAGTATATTAAAATTAGAAGCCCAATTTGCATGCTTTCTAATACACTCAGTTGTCCTCTGTTTAACAGTCTTGCGTTATAGCGTTGGGAGATCACTAAAGGGTGATACAACATTTACTGAAGCACACACACACACACACACACACACACAGGATGAGCTGAAGCGGCACAGGAGATGGTTGTCCAAAGTTACGAAAGTTTTGGTACTTCTTCAAGAATGAACACAGTGATGCTGATGAGTTTACAGGTTAGTGAAACTGGTGTAACTGCGCAAACTGAATGATTAAAAATGGTGACGCTTATTATGCAGTTTCTGAAAATACATTGTGTAGGCTCTATGAAAGATACATATAAACAATAGATCATCCAGTGATGGCTAGAGTAAATTATATTTGTCCTTTGATAATGATTTGAGGTCAAATTTATTGGAAAACCATGTGAGTTGCGCTCCGTGGCACTGCAGAATTTTGACGCTGAGCGTTGGCGGTGTGTGTGTACCTTTGCATAAATTAAGTCATTGTTTGAATTTTAGAACGCGCCATACTGTCCGCCAGACGCATCCAGTGTGACCCCCTATAATTTACCCTGCCACTCACACTTTACCAAAGCTGTGCTGAGAAATATGTCTGAAGAGACAAATACTATTATGCAATGAGCAGCCCTATTTTTATCTTAAAAAATCCTGATATATATCGATAATCATCGGGGAAATCTTCCGATTAATGATGCGTCAAAAAAGGCATCGATTCTAAGCCTATAACAATATTTTTGTGAATTTGGCCAATGGCTCTTTCCACACTCTCAAAACGCAACTTACCCTTCAAATGTTTCATCAGAGCTTTCTCTAATGTATTTGCCATTAGGAAGTAGCGGTGGGAATCATAATGTAGTAATTTCTGTGTTGCGGTACCATAATGTTGTGATTTCTTATGCTTTGTGCATTGTGATACAAAACGGTGATATATTGCGATAAAAGAAAAAAAACAAAAAACAAGATCCTTACCCCAACATCCAATGGACCCTGTCCACAAACACATCCACATCCACACAAAGAGTTACAGAACAACTCAAAGACTCACAGATCCACACCTGTCCACATATCTCACAAGCAGCTCTCGACACACAAACAGAAGCTCTGAGATGAAGGCCCTGGCTGCCCATAAAAGTCCCGTCACTGAGTGTCAATGTCTCTTGTGTCTCTGCTGAGCGTCTGGGGTGTGATGGATTCACTTAATCAGATGATGCTTAAAGACACTTGTATTTCCAAATGGAGCACAATTGATTCGAGCGCAGAGAATGACCTTCAATTAACCTCTTCAGACTACCCACCATTTTCTTTACTGTCCTCCAACCGAACCCCTTTAAACTCATTATTATCCTGTATATTCGAGCTTCTCAGGAGGTGAAATGTGGAAAATGAGCCGTAAAGACTATTTAGCACCTCCCTTTACTAATAATCCTCCTCAAAAACTGAGAAATTCACAAGAGAGCTGAAGGGAATTAAATGAAACCATGTAAAAACTCATAGAGAACTTGGAAAGAGATAAAGGTTGAATTTATTTGCTGACGGCTTTAAAAATGTGACCGGCAAATTTCAGAATCAGCAAATGTTAGGAGTTGGGAGTGGAGATTAGACTACAGTGTATCGGTTAGATTTGATTCTATGAGTCGATCAATGATTTGAGAGTGAATAACAACTTAAATTTCAGTCTGTTCATCATACAAAGTGATTGTATGCCTTCAAAAGACTTTGAATGTAACACATGGGCTACTTTTATGACAATTTTGGGTGCTTTTTCAACTTTAAAGTGAGTCACTATAAACTTTGATTGCAGCATTCTTTAAAATATCTCCTTTTGTGTTCCACCAGAAGAAAGAAACTCGGTTTTGGGACATAAGGGTGAGTAAATAGTGACAGAGTTTTCATTTTGGGGTTAATTATCAGTAATCCTTTAAAACAGACTGATTGTTCTGAAACCCACCGACTAATCGATTTTGAAAATATCTAATTTTGCACATCCTTACTATAATTTATGACACACTAGTAACAGAATACATTATAAAACACAAAACGATTGCTATTGTTCTGTTAAAGTACATAAAGGAAGAAAGGGAAACTACTTCAAAGCTGCAAAGACTCAGTGGACAAGAAGTGTAACTTTGGCAGTCATGAAATCCCAAAGAATTGGTCTTTGAGGATTAAAAGCGCATAATCTCTGAGGTTAATATCAGATATTATTCTCAAGGTAATTACCAGAATCATCAAGCGCTCTTTGAAAAGCCGTTGACACAACTACCAATTACATAACTTAATAATAAGACTCTTCTAAGTCTTTTCATCTGAAAGTTATGATGTAAGGCGAAAGGAAACTTGAATATAATGCAGGTGGAATTCTGAGCATCGGCTACTGACACAACAGAGCCATAACAATTATGAACGAAGACTGCATGAAGCATCAATAAAACCAGTTAGAAACAGCGAGATGAGTGATAAATATCACCGTTGTCAATGAAACCCAAAATTGTCGCCATCTGTTGAATTATGCAACGCTCTTCATGAGATTTTCAGCACATGGGATAATTACAATTACAAAGTCATTGAAACTCAAACTGTGAAAATATTGCCTTTACCCAAGTGTGAGGTGTAACTTTTCAGAAGAGGGCCCACAATGCATAATGACGAAGAAAAAAAAACGAGATTTGAAACTTTCACGTTTGCAAATGCCCTCATTAACATTTCACCGCAGTGGATGGCAGGAATAAAATGTAACTTCAGACTCGTTTTGCAGTGTCACATCCTCAAATGAATGAATTCATCAAGCCCCGCGCATAAAGCGCGACGTGAAACGCTCTCTCCCTGCGGCACGGGTGGCGTGGGCTCAACCGGTGAACGGGGGAGAGCAGAACAGCATCTGGCACCTCAATCCCAGCAACCTTTCAGTAGAGGAAAAGATCAAAGCCATTAGAGCAGGGAGAGGCAGCTGCATCAATCAGCTCATTTATGTTTCCATGCACACACAGACATTAGGAGTGTGAGCTGATTGCGGCTGCCATTTTGGAAACAATTAACAATGGAGCTGACATTTTGCTTGAAGAGTTTGGAAAATGAGACTGGTTTGAGATGTCTGAGCGGGACCGCCGAGCCAAGAAAAACAGAGCCCACTGCGTTAGGCTGTTGTGAAGCTTTCGGATTAAAACAAAGCATGATGACATCAAAGCAAATGGAAACAACATCATTTAGCATGTAGGTTTGAAACTGGGGTCCGGGGACCAAGGGAGTGCTAGGAGGTCTTCGAAAAATATGAGTGAAAAAAAAGTGAAGAAAAAAATTAATAAATAAAATTAAACAGTGAAATAATCATTTCGGATTGTTCTATTGACAGCCCTGATTTTTAACAGTAAGAAATAAAAACAAATCTATATTTAGTTTTATGAAAAACATATTTCTTATTTAACTCTAAGCGTTCATCTCTTCTTCCTTGCAGAATACATATTTTCAACAATAGTATACACTTGTGTTTTGTTTTGTTTTTAGGGGTGTTTCTTCTCACCACTGTCACCTTTAGTTTGCTCACCGTGGGTTGTTAGGGCACTATTCTCTGTAAAGCTGCTCTTAAACAATATTTATTGTGAAAAGTGCTATATAAATGAATTGAAAATGTTTCTCTTCATATTTATAAATGTGACATTAATAATGGACAGAAAATACATATGTATACAACTTAATTCAAAGTAAACATTTTCCAGATAATATTTTGATCATTTCTTTTGTCTTTATTACAATGACAACATGAAAAACAATTACTCAATTTAGCATTTTGCTAATTATTTAATTTAACAACATGTTGTCTTTTTTAAATTCTTACTATTTTTTTCTCACACATTATAAATATTTTGCTGGCTTTTATATTTTCAGGTCCCTCACAATGAGATCATCGTATTTTGGGGTCCTTGCAACAAAAACAAAACATACAATACAATACATATATTCAGTGTAACTTTTATATATTAAAAACGACAGTATGTATAGCATATTCTAGCATGTGCCATATAAAAAAAAAAACTTTATTCAAATTATAATAAGTAATAGACAGATTTCTCAGCCTATATTTGGCCAATTATCAGGTGATTAACAGCTGATATTTGGTGATATATCGGGCGATAACTATGCTCACTTTTTTCCCCTTAGTTCTAAAATATCAGTCATTTTGAGTTAATTACAATTTGAATAAAAAATAAAAAATAAAAACTCCTAATTAAAGGAATATTATAAAATAATAATTCAGAACTCATAATTAACAGCAACAACAATTTTATATAATAAATTAATACAAAATAAACCATATACTCATAATAATGATAATTATATTACATATACTTATAAATTAATCATTAAATATTAATAGTTATAATTATTTTAATTATAATTACTGTTAATAACAATTATAATAATAGTTATTACTATACTATATTAGGACGATATAATTTATACATAAATATATATATTTAATTTTATATAAAATATGATAGCAGCTTTGACATTTAAGTGTTTATTCTCGTAATGGCAAGATTATGTCTTGTATTTACGACTTTACATCTCACTTTTTTTTCTTCATTATTCCCCATATTTGTGATCAAATTTTTAGTTATTTGAGCATTACATCTTGCATCATAGGACTATAACTGTTCTTGGTCTGCATCTGCTATTTAAAAACAAATATTTATTTTTGGACATCAAAATCCACTCCCTATGATCTTCTACACACCAGTATTGCATTGCACCTTAGAAAAGCCAGAGAAATCTGCTGTTCATTCTGCTATCACAGCTACATATAACAGACAGCAGTCCTGGGGCGGCCTTCTCCATTTCAGTTTCTAAACTGCTGCTTTAGCACTCTGCCGCTGCCATGTTTTTATCTGTCTCTCTCTCTGAAAATGTGCATTATGTGGGCAGAGACTACAGCTCATGGTGTATCACAAGCCATTAGCTGCTCTGTGCCGGAGGGATGTGGGGTAATGTCACATTGAGAGCAGGCAGTATGGTAAGATTGAGTCTGACCTCCTGCTATAAAGCGTTACCCCTCTCAGAGAGACCTGTTAAAGCAGACCAAGTGCAAAATCAATCCCCCTTTGCCTGGCTCTGAGCGCTATGTCTTTTAAAAGCTGAGAAAACATGTGAACTCTCCATAATTCACAGTGACATAATCTCCTGGTGCTGAGACTCCAACAACAACACCATGCTGTGAGAGACATTCGGTCACAATTTCTGTATTAGTAATGAGACTCACATTTAAAGAAATACTTGACAGAAAAATGAAAATTCACGAAAGGAATAGTTCCACCAAAAATGAAAATTCTGTCATCATTTACTCACCCTGATGTTGTTCCAAACCTGTATTACTTTCTGGTGCAGAACACAAAAAGAGAATTTTTAATGAACATCCCGATATGTTTGTCTTTTTAAAGAAACTTTCGGGGTTCAATACAAGTTGTTGGTTGATTACCACATTCGAGTCATCCCTCTTTAAAAAAAAAAGCAAACATATAGGTTAAAGTGAAGCACTTACAACACTAGTGAATGGGGACAATTTTTGGAAGGTTTAAATATAGAAATCTGAAGCTTATAATTTTATAAAAGCACTTTAATTCTTCTGTTAAAACTTTTGTACTATTTGATTCTGTGAAGTGTACATCAGCGTTGTTTTGTGGGATTACAGGGTTTACGGCATTACGTCGTCATGGAAGTTGTAAAACTCGTTATAATTTTAAACAGAAAAGGTTATTGAGTGTTTTAATCACACTAAAATCATGGTAGCATGCATACTGTTTACGTCTTGTGGCTATACTTTTTAAACAGTGAGTATTTTAACATTTACGGATTGGCCCCATTCACTTCCAGTGCAAGTGCCTCACTGCAACCAAGATTTTAGCTTTTTTTAAAGAAAAGGAGGGACAAGGCAAAATTTGTATCAACATTATACCACAAAGGCTTTCAGTTGAGCTTAACCCGGAATATTCCCTTAAGTGCTCATAAACGTGCAAGGGGCGTCAAGACTTTCAATGAAAAAACAAAACCTTTTGTATGTTTTCAGAAGACTTGGAATATGACGCAAGTACTACTTGACTAAGAGTCATTAACTGCCAATGTATTGACAAAATGGACAAGAATATTCATTCAACTTTTACATTTATATTTTTATATATATATATATATATATATATATATATATATATATATATATATTATATATATATATATATATATATATATATATATATATATATATATATATATATATATAAACTGTAACATTTATTTCAAATGTAATTATTCATTAATTTCTTTTTGTGTTCTTCATAAGAAAGAAAGTCATACGTACACTGTTATTTTTCTGTGGAACACTTTAGTAGACATTTTTGAAGAATCTTCACACAGCTCTCTCCATACAATGGCAATTCAAGTCCCAAAGAGGAATAATAAATGCTCAAAAAATACGACTTGTGTGCTACATATATAAATTCTTCTGAAGCCATATGATAAGAAAAGACCAAAATGTAAGTTTTTATTCAATGACAATCATGTCTATCTATGTTTGTGTCCAGAATTTAAAAATGGTAATGGGTGCCATTTTTGACATTGACGCGACTTTTTGAATCTGGACGAACACAGACTTGACACAAGCATCCGCAGAGGTGAAGATGAACAGTTTAAAACAACTTCAATTTCAGTTTGTTCTACACAAAGCTTTCGTATGGCTTCAGAAGACTTGGAATACAGCACACAAATAATATTATACTATTTTATTTATTTTTTTTTTTTTTTAAAGCTTTATAGATGTGGTTAATATTCTTCCAAAGCTCTACTTTCTTGTTCCATGGTTAAAATAAAAGCATACAGGTTTTGATCAACACGAGGGTGAGTTATAAATGACAGAATTTTCATTTTGGGTGAACCATTCCTTTAATTATATTTTTACTAGGACTGAATGTCGAGAATTCATGCACTCTTCCTCAAGCACATGAAAAAAAAAAAAGGTGATGGAAAGATGTGATGGCATATTTAAATTGAGAACCAATAGGCTACAAATGTATGCAGCCATAAAAGCAACAATTTGATTTTTGTAGAACAGTTGCACCATTTTTTGCTGTCATATATCATTTATAACCCTACATGGCTGACAAACAAGCTTGCCTTTTTGAAAAAAAAAAAGTTCATGTGATATTCTGAGCCGAGTATAATGTGATGCCAGAGCTGTTAACCTCAGGTGGTACCCTGCCCTGCTCTCTGAGGTGATGTTTTGGATTGAATATATTGAGATCGAGCAGCAGCTAGTAGAGGCCTCCACTGACAGATGCCAATCAAAGTGATGGTTCCGTTTGGCTTAGCCCTTTCCTGCCTGGAGTGTGCTCAGAGGCCAGCTGTCAATCAAATTCACATGCTGGTTCACCGCCCCAGCACGGCCAAACTTTCAAAAGCATAAAAACATCTGCAAAAAACCCTTGGAGGTAAGCAGCAGTGCTCTCAGAGGAGCGGATAAATTGGCTATAGCACTACACTTTAAGACTAACAAAGTCCTATGATTTCCCGCTAACGTTACCATTAATAATCATGAGAAATACATCTAATTAAAGATCATTTTTTTTGTTGAAACCATAGTTCAACTGTATAATCAGATAGTAATATAATGGCACTTTGATATACACTATACCATGTACTGTTCCATATTTATATGTAATGGCTTTTAAAGTCAACATGATATATTATATTTTTGATTGTTTTTGTGTACGGTAGTATGGTTGCTGCTTTTTAATTTTCAGATGCTCAAATTCATTGAAACGTTGCTAAACCCCCATACCTGTTTTTCGACAGTGCCTCTAACTGGCTATGAAGCACTTCTCCATTTTCGGCTCTCAAAATGGCCTCCAGGTTTTCTTCTAAAACCTTCCTGCTCTGTCTGACCTGCCTCAGGACCAGTCCTGCATCCTCGAACATGGATGTGGGCGACTGGATGCTCTTCAGAATGCTCGGTCTGTTTAAAGGAACAGCCCTGACGGCAACCGGGTCAACCGTCTCTGCGGGCTGTGAAGGAGGGAGACAGATCAAGAGATGTTACAAGCATTTAAATGATCATATATAAAGTGGGATTCAAAAGTCCACAATTAAGCACCTTTCTAATTTAATATAGATCCAGCATGATTTGAGAATGTTACAAGGAGCATCTGGAAATCTGACCTTTTTTGACCAAGTTAACATGGTCAATGTCACAAATATGACCTATAAATAGTGCAGAATCTTAAATATTTCTTCTTTTTATCTGTTTCATCTATTCTTTCTAATCATTTTCCACCTATTCAACGCATTTCATAACATTTCTTTGTTTTATATTTTTCTAACGTGTATTTCCAGGTTTAAACTGAATTTTAAATTACATATTTTCAATGTAGACTTTTGGACCCCACTGTATATTTTTTAAGAGAACAATAAACTCTCTTTGTGCGAGAGCATCTTCAGAGAATAAATGAGTATTTAGTCAATGCCATTATGGTGTGTTGTTTTCCAGATGCATTTGGAAGCATTTTTCTTGTGTTGTTTCCGAGAACGTTGATCAATGCTCATTAAAACTGCATAGGATTAACATCTCATGTCATTTTATATGATTATCATATCTCATAAATTCAAATGAGTTTTTCGTTTTGGAACAAAAACAATCAGAAATGTGCACCAAAGTTCAAGATCAAATAAAGGCGACTGCTGCAGCAGCCCAGTGTAAATCTCGCCACGGATCGCTGCATCTTTCCCTGTAGTATACGTGTCAAGTTCCTTCTCAGCAAGCACAAAAAGTGGGTAGCTGAGGGTCCTTGGCTGTCTCTCCCTCTCATCCTCTCCTGACAATAAATCTGTCGGAGAGCTCCATAAATCCATTACACAGGCAGGCAGATGCTGCTCTGGTGAGCTTGCCTTGACGAGGGACTCTCTAACCTTAACCCTGTGCTCCCGTCAAACGTTAAGCCACATAATACTGTTAATAAGGCGCTTCGATAGATTTTCTTCTTACACCATGCACTGAATGCAGTATTGTCTTTCCTCTGCATATCCTAAAGGAAATATTAAAGGGATAACTCAGTCAAAAATGAAAATGTTGCCATCATTTACTCAGTCTCATGTTGTTACAAACCCATATGACTTTCTTTCTTCCTTGAAACTCCAAAGGAGAAGTTTAGTAGGATGCGTTGTGTTGCTCTCTTCCATACAATGAAAGTGGATGGTGACCAGGAGTTGTCAAGCTCCAAAGAGGGAAAAAAAGCTTCATAGAAGCAGTCCTTGTACTTATGCACTTTATTCCTAGTCATCTGAAGCAATGCAAAAGCTTTTAACTCTGAAATTCAAGTCATTTAAGAAATTTAAGTTGTTATTCACTGAAAATCTTGCTTGGAAATCTTGCTTGATAGCTGTGGTCACCATTCACTTTCGTTGTATGAAAAAAGAGATGCTTGGACAGTCTACTATAAATAACGTATTTTGTGTTCCACAGCAGAAAGTAAGTCAGACAGGTTTTGAACAACATTAGGGTTCATTTTTTCGTGAACAATTCCTTAAAGCATGGTGGCACAGCTGCAAGACATTTATAAAATAACTGGTTAATTCTATGACAGAGTGAGTTTGGTTTGTTAGCTTCGTAGTGCTGCAATTCACATAATTGAGAACCTAACACACTGAACAGATACAAACGGTGCAATTGATGCCAATATCTGAAGTGGTGCCTGCAATGAAAGAGTCGGACAAAAAGGAGAAACATTTATTGCACATTTATTCTTAAAGCCCAGGTGTAAACTAGAGATAACAACACTGATTTATCTGAGAGGTCTGTGAATAACCGCATAGGAGAAATTACAGTATACAAAAAGTACCATTGTGCCGTTCTGTTGTTGTGGATAGAAAATGCACAGAGGAGAAACCTCGTAAACCCGGCACTGCAGAGGATGGGGTTGCCATGGGAACCTACCATGGAGATGGGGGTCGTGGAAGGAGGTGGGGCCATGGTGGAGGGGGAGAGATAGCTGCTCCTGCTGTTCTGGGTCGACTTGGCATTCTGAACAGGAAACGCATCAGCGGTCTGGAAGGACAAGGACAGAAAAGCAGAATCTGACTTAGTTGCTGTGAACATGCACCATGAAGTTTGGATTGAATGGAAATCACATTTATGTAAAACATGAAATATGTCTACTTGCTTTTGCATGCCATTACATAATAAACTATGGTATATTCCAAAATTTAGTGAGCTGCCTCACAGGTTACTGCCCACGTTGGCAGCATTCTAACAGATATGGAACCTTGTAAATAAACAATATGGGACGATCTGCATAGTTGGGATGAATAATTAATCAAAATAAAATAAAAATTGTGATATGAAGTAGAGCAAATTACAAACCGCAAAAATGCTATTTAATTAAATAAATAAATAGTCTTTACCCGCTGTGCTTACTGTATGCGCAGCTCTGTTCTCTTTACCGTAAATTAGGGCTGTCAATCGAACAAATGTTTTTATCGAATTAATTACATGGTGTGCCGATTAATAAATCCAGTTAAAAGCATTAATTGCATATACGTAAATAGTTTGTGAGAAAGCCCCTCAAATTACAATAATTCAATATAAAATTATGAAATAATTATAAATAGTTATATTTAAATAATTACAAATAATAAATATATACAGCATACACAGTATATATATATATATATATATAATATTCAGATAATTGAAATGCATTACATTATTGTGGCAGAGGTGTTAAGCATTGATAAGACAAGACAAAAAATGGCTTTAGAATCCAGTGTATTGCTTATTAATATATTATTGCACATAAGCCAATTACTGCCCTACAGTTCACAGCAATCCATTTTGCAACTGAATTTGTTAATCAGCCCGAGATTTATTATGAGGGCTTGTCTAAGGACCCGTCAATGTACACCTGCGTCAGACGGATGCTTTTGGAGCATCTCACTTTGGTTGCCTCACTTCATAAACAAACCAAATGTACCTAGAGGTCTTACTTTTCAACGTTTTAGTGTTCATAAAATGGCAAAAAATTTGAAATTATATTGCTGGCATGGGATATTGCTGGCAGGCACATAACCGCACACAGTGCAATGTGAATGACAATCCATTAAAACACGCCAGACGGCAAGACTAGTGACTAGGCTGTCTCAGTTCGAGAGAGTGAGACAGAGAGAGAGAGACAGACAGTGCCTCTGACAGTGTCCAAAGAGCATTCAAATCCTGCATCCTCAATTATATGCTAATGTGTCATTTGTTGTATGTTACATTATTCTGAGCTGATGGAATTTTTCAGCTGCAGAGACATGCCTGGAAATTCAATGCCTTATTGGAAGAGCGAAGGTGACAGTAATGGATGGAAACATGCAGTGGCACATTGAAGAAGTGCTTTAATTTATTAGCGTTGGAGGCAGTGGAAAGAAACAATTGGAAAAATTGGTGTCTGGTCAATGAGACACAAATGTCTCGCTTCAGTGTCTTGCCGTGATTTCATCAGCAGCCCCCCTCCAATTAGATTAACGCGATCCAGAGCTCAGCACTTGGACTGTCATTGGGCTGCTTTAAAAGACCAGAAACTTGCTGATCAATGCAACGAGGAACCTCCAAAGTTGTGATAGACATCCTAGTGAGCTGTCTTGCTGTCCTGTCTACATAGGAAGCTACCTTCTTAAGCTAATTCACAATGTCTCAGCAAACAACAACAAACATTAGCATTTCAAACAATGAGTCTGGATATACATGCATTACAGGAAAATAATAATTTTTGTCAATAAAAAGTGACAAAAAGCGAAGAATAAAAGTAATATATTGAAATACACACTTTCCAAATACTGAATGAATAAAGGAATAAATTAATGGAATATACTCATGGTTGAAAATCACGTGTGGAAACTAAAGCTCTGTTCGAAAACATAGTGTGCCTTGCTGAATACTGTCTACTTAGCCAGCAACATTCTAAGGGGCCATTCACACCAAATGTATGTATGTCAGTCTGCTGTGTTTTTCAATTGTTTTTCTATGTAAACGTGTTACATGGACATCTTTGACCTCTCACTGTTTTTTCATTGTCTCGTGCATGAGCACCACATTTTTTAAATGTATGGAAGTATATTTATGACAAATCTCTTTGATATAAAAAATCATGCTGAATTGCACTATTGAAAAAACAAACACAATGCATTAACAGTTTTGGGGGCTGCAATTTAACATCGTTGTATATTTAAGCTGTAAATATTTCAGCTGAAAATGTTTCGCACAAAACTTCAATTAAAATTCAATAATAAACATTTACCTTGAAAAAGTTAAAGGTGATATATGTAAGATTGACAACAAGCATCTGAAATGGGTACTGCAGTCCAAATTCAAAATATTGGAGAGTTGTCTGCCCCGCACCAGACTCGAAGCTCATGCGGGTTGCCAGAATGTTGACACGCCAACTCAGCATCCGTTTTAAAGGATTTCTGGGCTTTAAGTTGTCTCCATCTTCCAAAGGCACCTCCAATATTTATCCTTGTTTTACTACGCCTCTGGTCATGGTGGTTTTTAGACGGATGGCGCGGCTTTTTAGGTCGGGTGGAATCTGTTATCTCTGATCCAGTTCGTTTGCTGGCTTCCATGTCTGCAGCACGCAGTGTTGTTTGCTTGCAAACTTGTTCAAATCTGGCAACCCTGCGGTGTTTAAATACTATTGGTGAGTGGGCAGTGGGGCGGGATCATGCAGGCCAAAACATATACAGAAATTCTGGCCCAGAATGGAAACTTCAAATAAAAAATACTGGCTGTGGCATTGCTATCGGAGAAGCCAGTACTTCAACTTAGCATGTTTCCTAATTCTCTAATGACATATTATGGTCATTTTATGATCTAGTACAGTAAAAATATTATATATAGCACCTTTAAATTCCAAAATATTCGTTTTATTTTTTTATTATATCTTTATTATTCGACAGGTATTTTACATTTCGCTTTACAACCACTGAAAACACATTTGAACCACTGAAATTTAAGAGGCAAATTTGTAGCAAAATATAACTGACCAAATATTGCCCGTTTGAATAATAACAATAGAATAAAAAAAAAGAATATTTTAGAACTTAACATTGGAAGGTGAATATTTATTGTTTAATATTTTGTTGTTTTAATGTTTAATGTTTTTCAATTAGTGCAAATCGATGTGCTCTTTTGTATCAAAGACATTTGTCATTAATATACTTCCATATTCTAATACGCTCGCTGTGTCAAGCTAAAATAACTTTTAGAAATGCATCTTGAGACCTGCATTATGTAATACTTGACTCACAATAGAGTTTGATGTTAGCACGTTGCTAAGCTAATGTTGTGATTATTTAATAAGATTAAAATACCTAACACATAAATATTGGATAAAATTGTCAATTTGTCAACTATTTTTATCAGTACTTTTTATTGAAATATAATCAGCATTTCTCTCAACTTCGTGACGGACAAATATGTTGTCGCTTTAGATTTTGACCAAAACAAGGTACATTAGAAGGTAAGTTGCGGCCTACCTTTTGGAACAGCCTTCATTTCTGAGTGCATGCTGTAGAATATGTGTACGTAGGGCGCACACTTGGTTTGGGAACAGAGCTTAAGTGTCAGTAGTTTAACTACTTTGGACACATGAGGGTATTTTGTGTCAGTATGCTAAAAAAATATATAAATTGCAGAGTTCGACAGCTGAATTTCGGCTCTACGATGCCTTTTTTTTTAGCTATTGAACTGTTTGAGAGTAATAACAAATTAGTAGAAGACAGCAATTTAACTTTTAATTGCTTTGCCCAAGATGGATAATGCCACTGCAAAGATATATTCTAGTAACTAAACCTAAAGCAAGACTATTAGAGAGTGAATGTAAGCACTGATTTCTGAAGCTCTCACCTGCAGTAAAGTCCTCATCTCATCTTTGAGTCGCCCTAGATCCTGCAGCATCTCATTGGCTCTATGAACTGCTGAGCTGGACGATGGCGCATATATCTGTTCTCCCTTGTTCTCCTGTTGGCTGTGTGGCTTCATAAGTGCTGGTTCTTCAGGTTCATCACTTCTAGTAGGAGTAAAGGATGCTTTAGATGATGTCTGCCTGTGCCTAAAAATGTAAAGACAGCAAGGGGTTCAAATGTTAATATTTGTATGGTGAGCTGTTTAGTATCTCCATTCAGCATCCTTGATCATACTGGAATTTACATTCACAGGGTTGATAATGGCATGCGTCATCACGAACGTTGTGTATCATTAATGAAACACATAATTGTTACCCTAAATACAATGCAACAATTCATGTAAACATGATTTTTCAAATGATTTACACAGGAATTTGTTTGTGTTTGGATTGAGGAAGGGCTATGTGTCAATCGTTTGTAAACCCAACTTTAATAAATTGGTGAATTCAATTCAATGCAACAATTTATGTAAGAATGCTTTACGAACAATTCATTTAGCTTGTATTTCATGAATGAAGTCCATTGGGTTGATGTAGGGTTCCATGTACATTAATGTTCAACACTGAGGCCACTAATTGGTTTTCCAACATCATCTTTTCCAAAAGATGCGGTAATGGAGAGCATTTGAATGAAAATGCCATTCCAGTGTGGATGAGAGGCGTAAATTAAGCAAAATCAATGCTTTTTCAAGCCCCCCAAAAAAAGGATTAGTGTGGATGTTGCCTGACATTTTTCAGTACAGGTAAAAGGAATATGGGTTTTCCCTGGCTGATACCAATGCTGATAGTACAATTAAATGATAGCAAATTAGAATTACACAAAAGTGCAGAAATTTAATGTTTACTTTACATAACATTTACTCCAAATTCGATCAAATATCTTTGGTTATTTGAAAATTAACAACATTTTCAGAAAATGTACATAATCTATTAATGAAAGTGTTTGTAAAACTTGGTATATTTCACACTAAGACAAAAAAGGTAAAACTAATGTAAAAAGCAAACAATTCTGTTAATTGGCGAAGCGAGCAGGTGTTGCAGATAATCTCAAACTGAAAAATATCAGCTGATTACTTGGCCTTGGCAATATATTATTCCAGGTACTAAATACCCAACCAAAGACTGACATTAGTGTTCCTAAACATACACCGGGTGTTACCGTATGGAGCTCAGCTAAAGGGCACTGATGTCATCCACCAGTGATGTTCGTCTTATTCATCAGAGAACATTGAGCAAACGCCCTGAAACAGTGCCAGGGGATGTCGCCAATCTGCCCTCTGTATGTACTTCCCAATGTCTGTCTGAACAGCTCAGTGCTTACACAACATTTCAAATGAGCGGTGTCAGGCTTAAACCCAAATAAGCTCAGATTGAAGCTGAAATATGTATTTATTCTGGCATGTCAGTACGCCGTAATGAGACGGCTTGGGGGCCCTCGGCTGAGGGGTTCACCGGGTTCCAGCCGAGGGCTTTTCAGTCTGGACTGTTTTCACAGTCTTGGGTTGCCAATCCATCTAACGTTACTGTGAAGGCCATTTCTCCAACACTGCAGTGCTTGTGTAATGCTGTAGCAATTAATCACTCGGAGACGGTATCACTTTGCCAAGAACAGGCGCACTGATTTGAAACAATATAAAAGACACTTTCTAGGCAGATCGCACAACTTTTCCTTAAAATACAGGGGGTAAGAGAGATTATTTAAACATGATTTCAATGTGTACTTAGTCTGCTTGTACAAGCTGTTTTGCGGATCTTATGAGGATGTCTGTGTCACCCCATTTCACATTCAAATGAAAAGAAAAGTAATAAGACATTTTATTTTGCATAAAGATTATGAAGCTTTTTTGTATTGTGACATTATTTTCATGACAATTAAGCACATTTTCGTTCCAAATTCCCATTACTGTAACACCATGTCCTAACCAGACATGATGTGACAAGCAACAAACATTTATCTTTTTTTACACACTGAACGTGGATCTGCTGCAGGATGTGGCACAATCACAGCCAATCAGAAGACATTTGGTGTTTAATATACAGTTATGAGTAACAGGATTTTGGACCAGTGAGATTTCACAGTAGGTGGGGCTATCCAGTGGAACACCACAAATTCGGATGGATGGATGGATGGATGGATTTCTTATTACAGTAATTAGAAATGGTCAAAAATGTGCTTAATTATTATAAAAATACTGTCAAAATGCAATAAATAAATCTTACAAAAAATAGGTTTAATTGTCTTCATTGAGCAAAATATATTTTCTTATTTCTTTCTTTTGGTTTTGAGGTGAAATATGACCTAAATATGTTCTTGACATGCTTCCCACTGTTTTCAAAGTGTTAAATGTCATCCAGCAGGTTAATATGGGTCTTGTGTTTCTCTAAAGGCTTTTTCCCACAGGTTGGTTTTCACCTACTTGGACAAGGTTGTTTAAAGAGCCATGTTCTCTGTGAAGCCACGGAGACAAAGGAGATATGTCATGTGAGAATGTACACTGGAGAAAATTAAAGTGCTGCACTTGATAACTTTATTTAGAGAAAGAAAATATTGAGGTACAACAAAGAGAAGAAGCGAAGAGAAGGAAGTTCAAACAAAGCAGAGATGGCACAGTAATACAAACCAAGATAAAAACGAGAAAGTATTGGAATGGAAGCTGGCAGAAAATTAGATACAGGGAGAGAAAAAGGGAGAGACAGATAGAGAGGGAGGGACAGATAAAAAAGAGCCCAAGACAAACAGTTACTAGTAAGTTGTGTTCTGAGGCATCCTAGGGTGACTCACAATGCCAAGGTTGGTCCAAAAGGTATGCACCTTAATTATGCCGCCACCTAATAAAACTTGTTTAGGCAAAATTGTAAGGCAGCATCCATTCTCACGTGCACAGCGTTATTTGTGCGGCATGGAGTTGCGGACTATGTACAGGATTCTTAATTGATAATTTTGAGGTTCCATGATGGTTACGATGCTGCCTTAGAAGGCAGCTGCTTATGTAGGCAGTAGAAAGGGAGGCAGCACAGTAGGTTCTGGAAGTTAGCATCAAGCCTCAAGGGACTAGCACACAGTGTGCAAAGAGCCCTGTCCAAAGCCAGGCTTCCTATTGGCCATTACTGCAGTTGTGTGCACTATGACAGTTAACAGTTAAAGGGATAGTTGATACTTTCTTTTTTCTGCTAAACACACACAAAGATTTTTAGAAAAATATCTCAGCTCTGTAGGTCCAACAATGCAAGTGAATGGTGACCCAAACTTTGAAGGTCCAAAAAGCATGTAAAGGCAGCATAAAATAAACTATATGACTTCAGTGGTTAAATCAATATCTTCAAAAGTGATATGATAGGTGTGGGTGAGTAACAGATCAATATTTAAGTACTTTTTTTTTTTTTTTTTTACTAAAAATCTCCACTTTCACTTTCACATTCTTCTTTTGTTTTTTGGCAATTCGCATTCTTTGTGCATTTTGCAACATAATGGGCAAGAAAGAGAATTTATAGTCAAAAAAGACTTAAATATTTATCTATTTCTCAACAACACCTATCATATCGCTTCTGAAGATATGGATTTAACCACTGGAGTCGTGTGGATTACTTTCATGCTACCTTTATGTGCTTTTTAGACCTTCAGGCTCTAAATTTAAAAGTTCAAAAAATTATGAGAGAATTTAAATTTTTTAAGTGAACTATCCCTTTAACATCCATGCACTTGCTCACATCAACACTCAAGACACACAAAAACTTGTCTATTTCCACTTCGCACACAGAGAACCATTCATTCCATCTCAGCACAAAGAACAGTAGGCAGTAGAATCTCAGGCAATTATGCATCGTCGAGACTTGAGGAGTGCATTTAGAGGAAACAGTGTAGTAAAGCAAGTGCAATCTTACCCTATACAATATAGATAGAATTGCTACATGCTATTGATTGTTCTAAGTGGAAATAATTTATGTTTATTGTAAATGTTGTGAAGACAACATGAACTGGCATTCTCAAAAACATTTACATTCTGTGATATGTATTTCTAAGTGAAACAGAATTTTCAGCTGGAAAATGTTTCAAAAAATGTACGCTTATGAATATGTGAAAGCTTGGCCAACGCATTGCCAGTGCATGGTCCGTTTGAACATGCTTAAAGTGCATTCTTGCATTATTTTAGCAGTGACAAACCTCAGTACTTAAGGGGCAGATAGAGTTACCTTTAAAAGTCTGTGCCATTAAACTGGATTTGTTATTATTCAGGTAAGTTGCTATAAATATATTAACTTTGAGTTTTTTGCTCTGCAATATTCTCTTTACAAATTGTTGCTCTGCCATGACAGTAGTGGACTTAAAAGAAAGAAACTGTAGAAGCAGACAGTTCACACTAATGTCCGCTAAAGCTCACCTGGCGGCAATTTTGAGAATGCAACCCATACTTGCATTGGCTTATGAATTACAACACATTTTAGAAAGCAACAATTCGGGGGCCTGGGAAGCTCAGTGAGTATTGACGCTGACTACCACCCCTGGAGTCGCGAGTTTGAATCCAGGGCATTCTGAGTGACTCCAGCCAGGTCTCCTAAGCAACCAAATTGGCCCGGTTGCTAGGGAGGGTATAGTCACATGGGGTAACCTCCTCGTGGTCGCGATTAGGGGTTCTCGCTATCAATGGGGTGCGTGGTAAGTTGTGCGTGGACTGCAAAGAGTAGCATGTGCCTCCACGTGCTGTGAGTCTCCGCGGTGTCATGCACAGCAAGCCATGTGATAAGATGCGCGGAATGACGTCTCAGAAGTGGAGGCAACTAAGACTTGTCCTCCGCCACCCTGATTGAGGTGAGTAACCATGCCACCATGAGGACCTACTAAAGTAGTGGGAATTGGGCATTCCAAACTGGAAGAAAAGGGGATCAAATTATTTAAAAGAAAAAAGAAAAAAAGCAACAATTAACGAAATTGATGCATTCACGTACTTGCGAAGTGTAAGTTTCAGCTTTTAGTATTAAAGGGATAGTTCACCCATAAATGAAAATTCTCTCACAATTTACTCACACTCATGCCATCCCAGGTGTGTATGACTTTCTTTCATCTGCTGAACACAAACACATTTGAGGTGGCATGAGGGTGAGTAAATAATAAGGCAATTTTCATTTTTGGGTGAACTATCCCTAAAATCTTGAGTGTAGCTCACTCTGCACAGTTTTGCTATATATGTGAATACCTCACATTCGGCTTAGGTTAGGGTAATACGTTTCTAAGGCCATGTCCACACTAAAACGGCTTTGTTTGTAAATGTCTTGATTTTGCTACGTTGTCACCATATACAGTATAAAGACTTTCGAAAACACTCTGTAGTACCGCACACTTTGAAAAACGATGACGTTCGGGAACTGAAAACAGACTTTTCAAATGAAAACAGATCGACGGGACCAAGTGATCAGACTTATGATTTTGGCCTAGCGGACTATAAATAAGATACATGTCTTCATGTTGTCTTTAAAGTGCTGCAATTTTTTTTTTACACAGAACAAGGCTTGTTGGCCTGCAACCTGTACAATAAATATTTTTTGTCAGTCGCGTGGGCAGACAAAACAGTAACAACCAAATTAGGTAAAATTCTAACGTTTATGAAGTGATAAGTGCAATAAAACTTGATTTCAACCTTGACTAGAACATCTTGTGCATCTTGAATTAAGGACAGTCAACGCTTCCAAAAAACATCATAAGAACAGGTCTCATAAATTGCCCATAAGTGACGGATACGATACAGACAAAACATCCGAATTCTCTCAAGGTTATCCGTCTGATGTTTGAAAGCCTGCGTTAACCTGGTTGTGTTTGATCCATTGCTTGGCAACCGACAGCAAAACAGGCAGATGCATTAGACAAACGTCTCATCAGAGCCGCCTTTCTGTCCCTAGGTTTCATCTGCTGACAGGAAACTAGGGAAGGAAACAGGTGCTTTTTTGCCTTTTAGGGGCTTTGCAATAAATAAACATGAAGGCAAGAGTAGTTCTGCAAAGAGCAGCGGTCGTCCTGATGTATTCCATACAGCACGCTCCCCTCAATCAGCTTTAAAATGCCACAAAAGGAGCTAATCCATTTGAAGAGGGAGATGCCAGTCTTTTTGATATCGCCCAAATTGATTAGGGTGTAGATACGGGGGAGGCAGGGAAGGAGAATGCCCCGATAGAGGTCATGCAATGGTAATGTTGTTCGTGAACAAGATGGGAGAGGAAATTCTGCAGATATTTTCTCGCAGACATTTACTTGGCAATTAATGAGCAATTATGTTTGTGTACATGCCTTCGTTCAAGTGTTGATAGAAATCATTCTTAATATGAGCATGGATGTCCTTTTGATGCCCTGCCAGACAGAATATGGATTTCTTTTCTGTCATAGTAATTTGGAGGGTTGTTTGTGTGCCAATCTGAAAAAATCAATAGGTGACACCTGTCAGATCGTACAGCATAATAGTTACGGGCAAGAAACACTCCAAATATTTCTTGACTGAAATATCGACTTTCCGTCACGTTGTGAAAAATAGGGCGTTTTATCAACGTGCTACACATTTTCGGTTTATCACCAAGATCACCTAAGGTTTAACACGACAAGACGCCAAACCTCAAGGACAAGCCACATACTTGGAGAATCTTTCCTATCTCTATAAAGAAAGTGATTCATTATCAAAAAGCTGCAAAGCTTCATTCCATAATTAGAACAAAGAAAGGAAAAGAAGATGTGCTTTTCCCACAAGTCCAATCAGAGCACTCCGTCTGCTTTCATTTATCTGTCACAGCAGATTTGAAGCAGAAATGAGGGAAAGAACCTCTTTCTGAAAATGTAAAAAAGGAGTTGGGAATTCAGAGGATGGAGGATGGGTGAGGTTTTCCACTGCTGTCACCTCGTGGCTGCTCTATTTCACAGGAAAAGGCAGCACTGGTCTTCAGAGTAATGTTGGCATAAGGAAACTGCATGAGCTTCAAATATTTTAAGAGATGGTGCCCAATCAGATATCATTCATAAAGGAAGTGAAATGTCAGGTGCAGATGAGTATTATTCATTGTATGGAGACCAGGATTACAAAAGAGCCAACAGGGTCTCTAACTGCTGACTACATTCAGACAGGTGACAGCATACTATTGCAATGACATACTGTATGTGATCATTATTTAAAAGGATAGTTCACCCAAAATGACAATTCTGTCATAATTTACCCATATGTTTTTACAAACTGTATTACCTTCTTTTTACTCTGAAACACAAAAAGAGATGTTAGGCAGAATGTTAGCCTAAGTCACTATTCACTTTGGAAGCGGAAAGAAGATGCAATGAAAGCGAATGGTCTCCAAGAAGGTGTCATTCTGCCTCCTTTTGTGTTCCATGGAAAAAAGAAAAACAGATGGGTTTGGAACAACATGAGGGTGAGTAAATGATGGCCACATTTGTGATTGACAACTGTTTTTATTAACAGATGTGAGTCTCGAAATGTCCTGTTCATACACAGCTTACAGTAGAGGCTTAAATGGGGCACGTGGTAAGTTGTGCATGGATCGCGGAGTAGCATGAGCTCCACATGCTGGGAGTCTCCGTGGTGTCATGCACAACGAGCCACGTGATAAGATGCGCGGACTGACTGTCTCAGAAGCTGAGACTGTCCTCCGCCACCCGGACTGAGGTCAGTAACCACGCCACCACGAGGACCTACTAAGTAGTGGGAATTGGGCATTCCAAATTGGGGAGAAAAGGGGATAAAAAATAAAAAAATGTGCCTATGGAGAAAACAAATGGGATTTTTACTTGGTAAACGTGAATATGTAACAGAAAAAGAAATGCACCGAAAACAAAATAAAAACAAAATGTTCATGTTTAGAACAAAGCCATTGCCTCCTACAAAAATCCATGCAACCATTTGAGCAACAGGGTGGTGGAGTCTCATTCCATTACAGCAAACAACTGTTTTCTGCGCTGTACATTAGGCAGCAGGACCATCATCCATCATGCCGAACAGCGCCTGCACAGCTGCTGGGTAAACCCCGCACATCTAAATGCCATTTCACACACACAGACCCGAGCTTCGGCTGCTCTCTCCACTAGACCAGCCGCAACAGATGTGGCATCAGCCCTCACTATATAAATCCAGCCACCTGATGCCTGGGGCTACAGTGCAAAGCTTTGGCGGCACAGCATGGGTGAGCGCGGATCCTTCACACTCATTTATCATGATTTGTACAGGGTGCCCCGCTTCCTTTAATGCTCTTCATCGAATCGGCTTTTCGGATGATTACATTTTTGGATTGTGTATGAAGTATAAATGTCCTCCGAATGAGAATCCAATTATTACATGGTATTTGAGATGTCAATGATGGAACAGGGGTTAAAGAAATGATTTACCCAAACTTGAATATTCTGTCATAATTTACACAATTTAGCAATCCCAAAAAGTGAGTATGCACACTGTATGTGTACTGGATCAATCAAAATCTGGACTAGACCATAGACCTTATTCACGCTAGCATCTTTGATTTTTAATGGGAATGACAACGAGGCTGTGAGGGATAGACTTACAGTACTTTCAATGGGCTGTGTTACAGTTTAAAGAGTTTTTGGATCATTCCGTGGAGAAAAATTTGATAAAATATCTGTCCAAGAACATTCAGTATACAAAGAACTCCAGATAAAGTATTGTGGAAAATCAGATGTGATCTAGGAGCTTTATACAGCTTTATACCATTCGTGCCATTGAAGAGATAGTAAGTCTATCCCTCACAGCCTCGTTGTCATTCCCATTAAAAATCAAAGATGGCTCTAGCGTGAATAAGGTCTATTTATTGAACAGAAGTTGTTCTGGTTGTTTTTAAATCCAGGATTATCAAATGCAGAAAAAAACATTTATGATGTAGACTTGGGAACAGTGAGGGTAAAAGATGTGAATGGTAAATTGTGTCCACCCCACTGTCAATGTTCATAGCCCAAAACCAGCTGAAATTAGATATTCCGAATGAATATTTATTTCATTTCCATCAGAGAAAGTGAAGGGAATCTGGGGAGAAACCTAGACATGTAATTTAAAAGCAATTTTACAGGACATGAGAGAGGCCTGGAGGAGAGAAATATAGAGGACACTGGCGAATCCAACACCACAATGATGAAACTTTCATCCGAATTGCTTCTCTTGTAGTCCCTCAAGGTTTTTGTCACACTGAGAGAATGGAACTTGTGTTTTTTTTATGCTCCAAGTAAGCAGACAGACAGTTTAGCACTGTTCCAAAACAAAACGCATACTCTTATAATAAATTTTTATTTTTTAATCAGCCGAAATTTGTATGCCACTGCATATATTTTTGTGCTAATTGGAGTATCAAGTGCTTAGCAACATGTTAAAGGGATAGTGAGCCTAAAAATGACAATTTTGTCATCATTCACTCACCATCAAGTTGTTCAAAACCTGTATGAGTTACTTTCTTCCATGGAACATAAAAAATAGGCAGAATGTTAGTCACCATTCACTTTAATTGCTTCTTTTTTTTTCTTCATAAAATTAAATGAATGGTTACTGAGACTGTCAGTCCCCAACATTCTTCCCAGCATTTCCTTAATGGAAGTCATTCATCTTTGGAATGAGATGAGTGTGAGTAAATGATAACAGGATTTTCATTTTTGAGTGAACTATCCCTTTAATATCAGTCTTTATATTGGAACAGAGCTAATGTCATCTTTCACACATAATTTAGCCAGACTGCTAGAAAAACACATACCCAAAGGGTAATATGATCAAAGCCACCTGCACATAATGCAAATACGATTAACAAAGTAAAAGTAACACAGGGGCCTTTCAAAGCCATAACAAACCAAGAAAGTTCAACACCGTGATGTGGAGGATTTTTAATTGCGAGATTCTTCATGTGCAAATATAGTCCCTTCTCCACAGTGTAATGTCAAGGCGGGGTGGATACCGTGACATTTCTGAAGGATCAAGGTCAGTGCAGGGGCTTCTCGCTGATGCAGGGATGAGTTCTCTTTCAGTAGTGGGTGACATTTAGACTGGAGTCCACTATTGTGGTGAAACTCCACCTGGAGAGGGACTATCTACAGCTGGGAGAGGAGGGGGAGTATGGTCACACACGCACGACATACTGAACGCAAGCACCACTCATGAAAACAAAAATTTAAAAAAAGCGCACAAAAACTGTACAAACAGTAGAATGCGCTATCTTGCTGCATTGAAATATATGCAACATATATCATATATAGGCCTAAAACAGACTCTTTGGAAGTATGACGGTAGACAGTATGAACGTAGACAATTCTAGTTATGCAAGCTCGATGTTGTGCGTTGTTTTGTTCCGAAACGTGTCAGACCAAAAATCAAAACGCATCGCAAATAGGCATTGCATTCTCAATGCCGCAAGGCGCTACTGTGCGCATTAGCATAAACTGTCTTCTACAGTCAGTTTCCTATTTCAGGTCAAATATGTGAGAGCAACAGTTTGAAGCAAATCTTGCTAAACATTGATTAATCTTATTCATAGCTACTAGTGCTGGGTGATATGCAAGAAATATGTTCACAATATGTTTTTATAAAAAAATATTGCGATATCCGATTACATCGTCAACCCTCCTGCCGAGGGATCGGTGAATAATCTTGCTATATTGATTTTTCTTTAAAAATTACATTAATTTGTTGAAACAAGAAAAAGTAAAACCAAAGACATTTCTAAATTCAAAGTGCACTTCAAATGAAAGAAAAAGCAATTAAAACAACAGTCAGAAAATCTTATATAACCACCTTTCCATTTGCCGTCACGCAAGCATCCTTCTACGACAACAGGTGGAAAATTACTACTACAAATTAAAATCTAAAGACAATTATACATGTAAACATAATAATAATGATGATAATAATCATTGAAATACAAATCCATTTTAAGTTTCAAGGTGACCCTGCTTTTGTATTATTTCATGATGTAATCACATAGGCTAAGTGAACCTGCAGAGTTACATTTACAATGCAAAGTAAGGGCAAACTACTCCATGGAAATAAAGCGAACTAAACTCATTTAGGTCATTTGCAGCATTCTCATAGATGACACTATTCTTGCAAACAGTTTTCAGATGACTGGAAAAGAAAAGAAAGAGTGAGAACTCTACATGTGTGTGTTCCACGAGATACGCTCACACTGCACGTCTCTGAAAAAACAGCGAATCAGACACGCACATCAACAGCTTTTCTTTCATCTGTTCTTCAAAGTTCTTCTAGTGTGTTTATTCAAACGTGTGTCTTTGTGTCTTACAGCATTTCTTATCAAGTGTCATTCCGAGACGTCTTAGCATTAGCCCCCCACAGTGGCGGGTAGATGAGAAAAACTGCCCGCCATGCACGTGATATAGGGTACCCGCATTTGGCGGGAGCTAATTTTATACGCTGTGCTGCTATTTAATATATTTGGTGACTTCCCCACTCTATGGTTTTGTAATTACTTGATGTTGTCTTCGTCTGTCAATGAGTGTTGCAACTGGTATTAGGAAATTTGTCATATATCGTCGATATCCAATTACATCGTCCTATCACCCAGTCCTAATCGCTACCTGAACAATAACAAATAATGGTACAAAAATATGAAGGTAACTCTAATGCCCTTTGAGTACTGGGGTTTGTTAAGGCCAAATCATACTTCATTTTCCACATGCCGCTACGTCTTCCAAACAGTGCATGTTAGGGCTATGCATGAGTAATCGAGAACTCATTCAGCACCAGCTCAGTGTATTAAAAACACTACTCGTATATCGCAATTTAATGTTCCTATACGGATTGCCTGCCATGAGCAGCACTGATCTTTTCCCTCTGAATCACTTACCAAATCTTGCAGTTACAATAGAGTCCACTGGTGGTGCTGTGGATGTGTGTAGCTGAGGTGTTGGATGAGAGAAGAAGAAATAACGACGTCTGTGCTTTTGAAAGCAAGTGAGGTATTTTTAACGTACATTTTAATTTACCAGTAATTGAGTACTTGTTGTTTGTGGGTCAGACTACTCAACTACAAAATTACTTGAAAATGCATATCCCTAGTGCATGTGACGCAAATCATCAGCACAGTATGTGCGGACTGTCTGCGTCTCTGTGTGTCGCTTGTACGTGCACCTGGCGTTGACTGTACTTAAGGGCATCACAAAGCAGTTGCAGTGTGCATGCGGCAAACGCGTCCGTACAGGTTCACAGTAAAACCGTGTGCGCGATGTTATGGCGGACGGAAAAAGTATACCGTAGCATTTACCGTTACAGAAGGCAAGAGCACACACTAAGTATATTCACAAGGATGCTTGAAATGTGTTTGTGTACTTGCGTAAAGTATGTTTCTGGCCAAACTAGAAACAAACTACTGACATGAAATTAACCCTCTGCTTCACAAATGCCAGCTACTCAATCTCAAATTCCAGAGATTTTCCTTTAAATTCACATAACACCGGTGCATGTGATGACAAATCCAGAGATATAGCTGTTCTACAGTCATGTAATCGACAACAATTCAATTCTAGTTTGCCTATAGCCCAAAATCTCCTCCTCTTCCAGCACATTTGGTTGTATGTGAATAACTCTGCGCGGTGGAAAAATGTGAGGGCTGTAACGGAACAAATGTATGTAGCCGGCTAGCCGCATTAGTATTCTGCTCACTGGCCTGCACCCCGCCAGCCTTCCCAGCATCCTCCTCATCGAACACCGGCACACATACGCTTGTTATTAAACTACATCCGCCCATCCCAAACCACACTTCCTCATTAATATTTATCTTGCTTTATACACAGCTCATGCATTTTTTCATTAATGTAAAGGTCTTTTGTCACATATAACAAGCAGCGGCATGTGTGCAGGGTTCATGCATATTTATGTAAGCATGTACATGTGTGTGGATGTGTGTGTGGTGGTGACTGTCACTCTAATATGCGGTCCGTCATTGCCTACTGCCCTTCTGCTTCCACACCACTGCGTCAAAACTGCAGGGCTGATGAATGCTCTCATACACACCCAACTGTAAGAAAGGACACATGTATGTCAACAATACCAGTCTGCAAAATCTAAAGAACTTTAAAAGAATAGTTCACCCATAAATGAGGATTTTTTTGTATTATTCTGTGGTTATTTACCCTAATGTTGATGACTTATTTACTTACTTTCTTCAGTGGAACACAAAAGGTGATTTAAAAAAAAAAAAAAGTCTTCACAGGGTTTATTGGCCTTGTAATGTGAGTGAATGATGAGTAATTGATACGACTCTTGCACTATATTCCAAGTCTTCTGACATGACATGATCATTTTGTGCAATGAAAAGAACAAAATTTGTGTTATTTATATAAAAACAAATCAACAACAAAGGGCTGAAATCAAATATGGCTATGTCGATAATATCAAAATAAATGATCAAAACTTATTTTTGGTTGAACTATTCCTTTAATTGCATGATATATTTGGTATAAGTGAAATGACACAGCTAGTAGTAAATGAAATTAGCTAACAGCTTAGATACAGATAATTTAAGGAAAAGCCCTAAACATGCTATGTTTGGGCAGAATAATATTGTACCGCTTACTGTTTAGTGTATATGGTGAATCCAGTTAAATTGGGCAAATTTTTGTCATTAAAATGAAAGACAATAAAACGGCAGAATTCACTATATTCTATTTCATAAAAATAAAAAATACAATGCAAAACAATATGCATTATGTAACCCTAAACATGCCAAACAATAGTCTGCTATATTGTTGTCTCAAGACCTTACTACATTGCATGTTTAATTCAGTGATTGGCATCTAGTTATCTCAGAAAAAAATCTGCTATCTTGTATTTTTAATTCCAATTTTGTGTAAATATTTCTTAATTTTTTAATGTAAAAAAGGTGATCAAAAGTCAAGGCTGATACTGTTTTCGGCTTATTCGTCACAGGTATCATTTACTGACCCTCGGGTCGTTTACTTTCAATTTGTCCCCCCTTTTCTTAAAAAAAAAAAAAAAAGAAAAAAGAAAAGAAAAAATCTGGGTTACAGTGACATACTTAAAATAGAAGTGAATGGGACCAACCCATAAAAGTTAATATATTTACTTTTTCAAAGGTATAGCCTAAAACCTAAAACAGCTGTAAACAACTCTACAGCTCAAATAATAAATGAGTTTTAACAGAAGAATTAAAAGAAAAGTGCTTTTATTAAATTATAAGCTTCACATTTCTGCCTTTAAACACTCCAGAAATTGGCACCATTCACTTCCATTGTAAGTGCCTCACTATAACCTCAAGTTTTGCTTATTTTAAAGAAAAGAATGAATGAGACAAAAACTGTTTTTTGTGGTAATCAGCATTATGCCACAAATGCTGTCGATTGAGCTGAACTTGACAATAAAACCTGACAATATAAGTGGAGAACAGAGTTCTCTTTTTAATGTGATAAAACCAATTCTCTAAATGGAAGACATGTTGTTTTTGAACATCACCGATCTGTGCCTCTAGGGAACCCTCTAGAGCCAGCTTCGTTTGAACGTGATTCATTCTCTGTATTTTACACCTCATCCTGTGTAAAAAAAAAAAAAAAAGTATTTTGCCATCTCCTATAATTCTCTTCTTCTGTCTGCCTGTTGGCCTTTGTATTTTTCTTATAATTTCTGCCTCTCTCCCTCACTGTAGACAAACCCCCAACACACCCACATCTGTGCCGTAAGAGCTCTCGTCCCGGTGAGGGGGATGCGATCGCCACATATTAGCATACTTGGGCACGGGGGCGACAGTGCTATTACCTAGCAACAGAGCCAGCTGTGATTGGCTGGTTCTAATAGACGTCAATGGGGGTTTGGTTGGGGCAGAGAGAGAAGGAGAGGGTAGCTGAAATCGGAGGCTATTTTCCGCCCATGTCATCTCTGCTCGCCACATCGGAATGACACGTTAACGGGCTCCCCCACCCCCTCCATGGCCTGCCTCATTGACGGAAAGGGCAGCAGACCGAAACAACTCCCAGCAGCGGTAACCACGGCACCCACAGCAGTCAGACGCACCACGTCAAGCGAGAGCAGCTCTCATGAAAATATGATGTTACATCACACACAGTCTACACTCTGTCAGATGAAATTTGGAGAAAATGTTTGCAGCAGACATAGAGAGTGACTGGGGAAATCTCATCACGTATTTTTGTTACAAAATTATGACCCTAAATTCTCCCTTTAAAGGAATATTCCAGGTTCAATACAAGTTAAGCTCAAACAACTGCATTTGTGGCATATTGTTGATTACCACAAAAATGATTTAAACTCGTACCTCCTTTTCTTTAAAAAAAAAGCGAAAATCGGGTTTACGGTGAGGCACTTACAATGGAGGTGAATGGGGCCAATCTGTAAACGTTAAAATACTCACTGTTTCAAAAGTATAGCCACAAGACATAAACAATATGTGTGTTAACACTTACTTACCTTTTCTGTGTAAAGTTTTCAAAACTTTGTAGCCATGACGACGTAATGCAGTAAACACTGTAATCCCGGTAAATGACAATTTAAACAACTTTACAGCTCAAATAATACATATGTTTTAACAGAAGAATTTATGTAAGTGCTTTTATAAAACAATAAGCTTCAAATTTCTGCCTTTAAACACTCCATAAAATGGGCCCCATTCACTTCCATTGTAAGTGCCTCACTGTAACATTGATTTTTGCTTTTTTTAACAAAAAGAAGGGGACAAATCGAAAAAAAAATTGTGGTTATTAACATTATGCCACAAATGCTGTCGAATTAGTTTATTTTGTATTGAACTGGCATATTCCTTTAAAGAATGGCTGACCATAAACATATATTTTTGGATTCAAGTTAACTGTAGGAGTAGACTAAATGCTGTTGTGAGTGGTTTTGATAGCTGTTTATAGATAGATAGATAGATAGATAGATAGACAGATAGACAGACAGACAGACAGACAGATAGATACAGACAGACAGACAGATAGATAGAAAAAATTAGTCCAGATATTGTTGCAAAATAAAGCCCAAAAGAGTGATCAGGAATTTTGTTATTTTGTTTTTTTTCTTATATTCTTTGTTATACATCCTTACTGCAAATATATAAATAAATAGACATGAAATATGCACGCGAGTAGAAATTATTTTATAATGTTGGAAGAAAGAGACTGCAGAGTGATTTGAGAGACATGAAACTAGCACATCTATGTAGGGAATTGGATGCCTGGGAAAATGGTCAATTAAACGGTTTAGTGGTCCATTATACAGTTTTCTTTACATAAATCATGCAAAACTCATACAAAATGACCAATTAGGATTAAGTTTTCCAGAGACAGCTTTGCAATAAAAGTTGATAACTGTGGCTGTTTGGGAGGCGATGTCCTTTAAACACACACTGCTATATACTGCATCCCAATTTGTATACTTCTATGCTTATTTTTTTTTTTTCTTTGGTGATGGGAAAATACATACTTTTGTGTATGTAGTAAGCGAATATTTGGAAACAATACATTTAAAGAAATTGCTACCACAGACCCATTTATCACATAATGTTTGTGTTTGCATGCAAGCATTAGCATGTACTGTAGCTAAACTCAATACCGTAGCAGGGGTTGTGGCTAATATTAGCCCAAAAAAGCATGCATGGATGCACACTTCAAAAATCCACAAGAAACATTTACTTTGGCATACTATTTTCAACACTAATTCAAACCTTGCTTTTCATTTAGGATGGATTGCGTGCAGTGTTAGCATTACACAAGGCGATTAGCTGCATTAAGCATGGAAGCAAAAATGCACAGCTCCTTTTTAGAAATATTAGGCATATTTAATCCAAAAATGTGGGCGAGTAAAGGCCAAAGTATACTTCGGGTGTCTGCGTTGCAGATCGCTCCACGCACAGTATGTGTGACGCAAATTGCGTCATCAGCACAGCTGCGCGACTTGACTGCGCGCCACTAAGATTTTCTTGACCCGCACATGCGGTCCTCAGCTGTACGCGTCGCTGAGACTGTATTGACCTGTTATCAATACAGTCTCACCTGCTATTGACTGTACTAAAAAAAGTATCACAAAGATGATGTAGTGGGCATGCGTCAAACGCTTTCGTATTCGCTCGTGGTCAGAAGAGTATACTCACAAAGGTGACGCAGTCGACCAGGCGCGAGCAGATCTGGAACACACAAAAACAAAGTATACCTGGGCCTTAAATCGTGACAGAATTGTCATTTTTGGGTCAACTATCCATTTAAAAGGAACAAACGCTATATTAACATTCATCATGAGTACTCTAGCATGACTTGGGCTCCTAACACAGTTGTTAGACCTACTTTCAGAAATTTGGAGTGCTTTGCTCAATTTTGCGGCTGGTGTATGTCCATAAGGGCAGAGCCAGCTGCAGCACAAGGAGTGAGTGATGTATTATTAATATCCAGAGCCATAGACAGTAAATGTAAGAAAAACAAGCCACAGGTGCAGATGGAGTGTGCACTTCATAAATATACACTACACCCTGGTATAAATCTGACAGCGTGAAGGAAACACAGCAGGGACCTAAGAGACTGAGGCGGTCCGTGGAGGCTGAGAGAGGAGCTCAGTGAGGTGCTTTCTTTAAACACCGTGAAGGAACAGGGAGTCTGGGCGGCACTGCTCTCCTCTATGGCAAAACATCTGTGCCAGGACTGGCGACTGCCATTAGCAAACAGCCTGCAATACATTAGACTCACTGCCTGGCCTGGTCAGTGCAGGTAATGGGTTTTAAAAACAGGCCTATGGTGAGAGGCAAGAAGTATCTGCATTTAAAGTCAACATGAAATGGCAAGCCATTTAACGTGTTTTCTGAATTGAGTGAATTGTGAGAAGTGGTCACTTTATTAATGGTTTTGCTTCAGGACAAATTTTACACTGGGCATTATCGAGTTGAGGCCCAAAAAGTACCAAATAAATTTTTTTGCAAAAGTAAACTTCAAAAATAAAATATAAAATATTTGAGTAAATAGATGAGTAAAAATATTTAAACATCCTTAAAACATGACACATTCACTTGAGAAGCACAATGACATTAGATATTAACTCTTGTTTTTATTATGCTATCCTACACAATTCTATAGTCGGTTGAAATTTATTATTTGCATTTAGACTGTTTTTCTCTGGTACTTTATCTGTTACCCACGAGCAATGGACCCTTCGCGTTCAAGAAGAGGATTTCGTCATAGTTGGTTAAACTTGAATGGCGGTGAATGGGAGACCACAGCAAATTAAATGTTTGCTTACCCGTTTGCTCCAACAGCAAAAATAAAAAAAGAAAAAAACTATTATGCTTTCACAGCTTTGCAAAAGAAGATAATAATATACAGTGCTGGATAACAGCAGTAAGAAGAGAGAAATAGGCCAACTTTTCTGCCACTCTCTCAGCAACTGTGTTAGAAGCCTCATCGCAGCTATGGTTACAGATTTTTTTAAACTTATTCCAGGGTAATGCAATACAAAGTACAATGTTATAAATTTACACTAAATATTTTTCAAATTGTAAATATAAAAAAAGTTTGCTACATTTACATTGTTAAAGAAGGCGGAAACGTGTCATAACAGGTCTGTGAAAAGGGTCCATTTTTGGATCCAATTACTCTATATAACAAGTTGTTGCATGGATGGGGTGGAAACATGTCAGCATGTCAGGTAATGTCAGCCATAAAAAAAATTTGTTCCAGAGACAGAGCAAGCATTTTTTTCCTTTGGAATACCATGCACTGATGAATCATTCACAATAAGACCAAGAATGTGTATTAACAAAGCAAAAAAAGCTTGACTTCAATATTGACTTCAACTGTGCCAACTATGTGGGGAATTGTTGTGTTACTCTGAACCAATAATCAATAAAAAGGCATCTTTGTGATGGCCTTGCGTTTCAGAGATGTGTAGTAAATACTGATGCGAGGTCACCAACCAATGTGACATTTTGGACACTGATTTAGATTAAGCTAAAAAGGAAGATATACATTAGTACAGTCAAAAGGGTATTCAACAGCTTAAACCAAACAAGAATGTAATTATTTCTAAATAAAACCTTACGGTAATGCAGTAACACATTCTAACCAGCAGGAGTCCTCTTGACTATAGCTCATAAAGCAAAAGTGTGTGAATGAGCCAATCACAACCTTTATAGACAACACAGGCATTTTAGGGGTGTGAATGAAACCCTCTGATTTCCAACTGAACTAGCCATGACTCAAGCTCCGTTCTGTACTCCCTCTGTGGATATGATTATTTGGATGTGATTACCCTTCAGACAACATGGGAACACAAGCTTGATTTAGCCACTGGCTACAGTTGGGAAAAAGCAGGGCAATGTTTTCAGGGATACTGCAAAAAATGCTGAGGACACAAGAGTGTGTTCCAAAACAAAGCCTCATAAGGGAGTATCCTAACAAAGATGGAACCTCAGAAGTGACTGATTTGGAACACTATGTACAAAGCAATTTTTTGAGGCACACAAATACCCCTCCACACTTCATATTCAACTTCAAATGGATTTCAATAGCGTTTGTTGTTAGCATGTAGCTAAGTTATTGTTCAGCCTGTCAGGCACAAAGCAGGAAACTGACCTTTTTTGTAACAGTTTACTCTAATAAGCATAAAAATACATGGCACATACAAATATTGGGTAAAACAACAAATTGCCATCTTCGCGAAGTACACATGAGATACTTCCTTAGATTAGAATTTTGTCAAAAACAAGGTATCTTAGTAGGCAGCATAATTCGGTTGCCTACCTTTTGGAACATGCTTCAAATTGACAGCATGTCAAAGATGCCTTCAAATGATATTTTATCATTTACTCACCCCAATGTTGTTCCAAACCTGTATGACTACTGCATCTGTGGAACACAAAAGGAGATGTTAGGCAGAATTTTAGGCTCAGCCAACATTCACTTTCATTGCATCTTTTTTTTCTCCATACAGTGAAAGTAAAAGGTAACCAAGGCCAACATTCTTCCTAACATCTCCTTTTGTGTTCCACGGGAGAAATAGAGTCATATGGGTTTGGAATAACATGAGGGTGAGTAAAAATGACAGAATTTTCATTTTGGGTTGGACTATCCCTTTAAAATGCTGCCTCAACATGCGGCTCACTAGGTTTTGGAACAGAACAAGAGTGTTGAGGGAAAAAAGAAAAGCTGGAAAAATGTAGTGGACTTAATGTACACTTTGGCTCACATTTAAGCAAGATTTCAAACTCAAATACAAAGTGTGCCATGGAATGTGAGTGAGTACAGCCTAACCAGCAGAATTCACCCATGGCAAGTGGCTCCTTCCTGGGCTTGTGGGACATCAGACTCCTGGACCGGCTCTGCTTCTGATTACCAGAAATGTGAGTGGGTCAGAGTGATAAAACAAAAGATGTTTGGCTCCTGAACAAAAGCAGAATGAGAAGAAGCAATTGAAATATACAGGATGCATAGAGAAAAGACAGCTAGAATGAATAAGAAAACGAGCGGGAGATGGACAGAAAGAGATTGGACCATAAATCAACCTCTGTAAAGTCAGTTAGCAGTAAAATACCGTAGATTCAGAAAAAATTCACTTAACAAAATCAGGTGGCATATTATCAACCGAACTGCAGTCTACAAAAATCGAAAAAATTAAAGTTTCACAAAATTTTAGAGCTCCAATTTAGAAATAAATTCATAGATGGTAACCAGCATATGTTGTGTTTTGAATGCTGGTCCACAACACAGGACAATGGTGTGCTGGTGTTCCAACAAGGCTTCTGACTATAGCTTAACCACCAAGATGTCCTTGGTTAACCAGCATTTCCAGAAATAAACATACTGGTCAAGCAGCTTCACCAGCTTTGACCAACACTGGAAATTTATGGTTAAGCTGGTCTTTCCAACATGGAGGGTTCCTAAAGATTTCCATTATGCTTTCCATTTGTTTATGATAACTGGATAATGATATATATATATATTTTTTTTTTTTTTTTTTTTACATTTTAAAGATATTGCACGTTGAAAGACCAATTTCTGGCCAATTACATTTCCATTCAGTGTAACCAGAACAACTTTTATTCTCTATAGTAATTTCCATGACTTTTCCAGACCAAATTATCCTTGATATTGCCAGCTTTTTCATGACAATGGAAACCCTGTTGGAAACTTGATTCTTAGGGGCAGAATTAAGCACGATTCGAAATGACTAAATGTACAGTCTCAAAACACAAAAAGTGTTTACAGAACGCAAGAACATGTTCAAATGCATTCACCTCGCTATGTTTACGCCTGTCATCCACATTAGAAACTCTATACCTGCATACTTTGAAGAAAAAACTAAAAACAGAGTTTTCAAACAGATTATTGTGGATGTGACATTAAAGGCCTCTGGAAATCAAAATCGACAGATTTTTGTCCGGTGTCTCCCATTTATACCACCTGCAACTGACTAGCAAATAACAAACCATGGTTCATGGCTGTGATATAACTAAAGCCAATTGGCTATTTATAAAAGGGCACAAGCTCTTTGACATGCCCCACCCAAACTTCCTGTATAAATCAAAATACGTAGACACAGGGAAGAAAATAGCACTTGTCAAACAAATTTACAGGGTCTTTAACCACTGACAGATGATATCCTTGTCTGCCACAAGAGCTAGATGCAGAACTACTGCAAAATCTGTCACTGCCATTCTGATGGGTTTGGAGAAAAAGAACCGAAAAAACATGGAGGTTGAGAGAGAAAGTGAAATATCAGGAGACTTAAGAGACCTACACCTTACAACCAACCAGCATCACCCCATGTCCCCCATCTCCATGGTAACAAGCACCTTCTCTCACCCCCTTCCAGCTTTTTCAGACGTGCTCTCCAGATTGGCACGCAATAGTTCATGACAGACACAGCAGCTGATAGCTGGTCTCGCCTTCTCGTCGTAGAGGTGGGGAGAGTCACCATGTCTGCTGATTAGTAATCAGAACACACTCGCTCTGAATCCTGGGGGTTGAAAACTGAATTATACATTGCTACTGCCAATCAGATCTATGCTCTCCTTCACTTGCATTCTATTTAAAGCACAGTCCTCCATCCTATTATCACACAGAAGACATGGAGAGCCATAAAATTGAATGCCATGCCAAACTACAGCACAACTCTGCCAAACAGACAGGAAATTTGAGGGGAAAGTCAGAGCAGATGCCAATGATTGTTTGTTAAATGAATATTCTAGGTTCAATACAGGTTAAGCTCAATCGACAGCATTTGTGGCATAAAGTTGATTACAACAAAGAAATTATTTCGAATCGTTCCTCCTTTTCTTAAAAAAAAAAAAAAATGGAGGTTACAGTGAGGAACCAATTTTTGGAGGGTTTAATTACAGAAATGTGAAGCTTATAATTATATACAAGCACTTATATTAATTCTTCTGTTAAAACACGTATTATTTAAGCTGTAAAGTTATTTAAATCTTCATTTTTATAGTCATTTTAGGGTTTGTTGACATACATCGTCGTGTCAATGAAGTTGTAAAAAAGCCTTGAATAAAACTTTCCACCTTACAGAAGCCTAAACAATATGGAGGACTCGGAGCCCCAAACTTTTACAACTACTTTCTTTCTCAACAACTACTTTTTATCTATCACTAGACCTACAACCTAAATTGTCCCTGGCTAGACATAGAAAATAAACTTATGCAACAATTAGATATTACATTTCTTCCATTCATAGACAAATCTATAAAAATACATCCTGGTTATAAAGACAATACCATTAATACCACATTGAATGCCTGGTGGAATACACATAACCTATTAAACTACAGTCTAGAACCATCAAATTATACTCCACTGTGGCACAATCCCATGTTTCTAATTAATAATAAACCTATTCATTTTTCAACATGGAGTCAGAGAGGAGTAACCAGCCTGGGTCAGCTATACAATGATAGCTTGTTCATGACCTTTGACTATATTCAGCTGAAATACAACATTCCAAACCAGGCTTACCTTCAATACATACAGTTAAGAGAAGCAATAAGAAAAAAAGAAAAATGGTTCAAGAACGTTAAAAAAACTGAATTTTTCCTCTTTTCCAAGCACTTTCCCTCCTAAAACCAAATAAATTACTGTCACAAATATATAAATTATTAACATCCGCAGATAAGTCAATAGCAGTTCCCATTCAAAATGGATCACCGATATTGGTAGTAAATATAGTAAAATTCAATTGATTCAATATAAACTCAGAACACATATCACAACTCATAAACTCTACCAGATGGGATGTATAGATAACAACAAATATACATACTGTCCAACCTATGTCGATGACTATTTCCATGCTTTTTGGCTCTGCCAACAAGTTCAGCACTTTTGGTCAGAGGCCATAAGCAGGCTATTGGCGATCCTTGGCCTCGGCATCCCAATGTGTCCCGAAGTAGTGTTACTTGGAGACTTATCTACACTAGCCATATCTAAACACCTAGAACCATTTTTACTCAATGCACTGACTATAGCCAAAAAAAAAAAAAAAAAAAAATCATTCCAAAACTGAAACCTTCAATAAGACTTGGTCCCCTTTCTTCCAATATATACAGACCTGATTCCCCGTTGCATTACTACATACTATCATAAACCCTGAAATAGAACCATGTTTGTATTTCATAATGTCAGTCGATAACAGTGTCACCATATGCAATTTATTTTATTGTTTCTTTCCATATATTTCTTTCATCTTTCGATATTCCTTTGTTTTCCTTTTCTTTAGTTTGTATCTTTCAGTTGCCCTTGGTTTGTATCTGAAAATCCTTGTTTTGCATATATGGAGAAATAAAAAAATTGTAAAACACACAGAAAAGGTTAGAAAGTGATTTTATCACACTCAAATCATGTTAATGCACATACTGTTTATGTCTAGTGGCTATACTTTTAAAGCAGTAAGTATTTTAAAGTATACGGATTGGCCCCATTCACTTCCACTGTAAGTGCCTCACTGGAAACCAGATTTGTGCTTTTTTTTTTTTTTTTTTTGTAAGAAAAGGAGGGGCAAGTCAAAATAATTTTTTGCGCTAATCAATATTATGCCACAAATGCTGTCGATTGAGCTTAACCTGTATTGAACCCAGAATATTCCTTTAATAATAAAATAAAAAATGTACAAAATAATCAAGAGTGAAAGTCACTGTGTGAGCTCCTTCTAAAACCTAATTTATACAATGGAAGAAGCCAAACCTTTTTCTCCTGTGCGAACTAAAGCAACCTAGACGACACGCTGCGTTTATACTACTGTATGTGCAGCGACATTTTAAAATGAGTTAGTTAAAGGTGCTGCAAATGATTTTTTCATGGAAAGGTATGCAAAAAATGTACCTACTCCCTGAAATATATTAATGAAATAAGTGTCGTGCGATATCTCACCGGTCTCTGTGACAGCCCTAGACTCTGTAAACCGCAAACAAAAATGTGTCCGTGGGCCACAGTTTCTAAACTTTAGAGACTTTAAAGTCTAAAGCTTTCTGCCTGTCAATCAATTTGAGTGTTTTCATAGTATTATAGTTGCAGCAAATTATTGAGGCTTAATGCCATTTTTATGCCATGTTGTTCATAGTAGTTGTCAGCTAAGGGTGCTATTTGCTGCTGTTGTTTTTGACAAAAGCTTCTGCTCTGTATCTTTGGAGTGCAGGGATTTGGAAAGAGGGCAGGAGGCTAATCCAACTGCTGAACTTGTGGAAATTCCAGAACGGCTAAAATCACTTCCAGCACCTTTAAAGAAAATTTAAAAAAAATAATGTCATGTCCAAACCACACCCATGATTAGCTTTAAAGGAATGTTACGGGTTCAATACAAGATAAGCACAATCTTCAGCATTTGTGGCATAATGTTGATTACAACAAAAATTATTTCAACTTGTCCTGCCTGTTTTATGTTTTATTTTTTAAAGCAAAAATCACAGTTACAGTAAGGCACTTACAATGGAAGTGTGTCCAATCCATAAACATTACAATACACACAGTTTCAAATGTATTGCCATAAAACATACACTAAAATCACACTAAAATCCTGTTCACATGTCTAATGCTTACATCTTGTGGCTACACTTTTGAAACAGTGTGTATTTGAACCTTTATGGTCCAGCCACAATCACTTCCATTGTAAGTGCTGAACTGTGATCTCGATTTTTGCTCTTTTATTTTAATAAACAAGGGATGAGTCGAAATGATTTTTTGTGGTAATAAACATTAGGTCAAAAATGCTATTAATTGAGCTTACATTTTTTTGAACCTGGAAAATTCTTCTTCACCAATCATCTACGCTCTTCGACTAGACGAGTTCTCCTAGGTCAAGAATTTCAGGGATGTGTGTAGACTGCATAAATATCACCAAACGAATACATCATTGCATTCCGTCATAATTTTTAGGTAAACTAAACAAAGCCTTTTCACCCAGCAAGTATAAATGAGCCTTAAGAGACACATTTGCACTACAAAAGATCTGAATCAAGACATCTGTAATTAGTAGTGCTTTCTAACTCACACATTACTAATACTGTTGCATCACTTTTACGTTACGGATAAACCCCTACCACTTAGTTTAAAACTTTGGCATGTCACTCATTCCACACCAATTGTACTACGAACGAGGTGTATTATCTCAAATTGTTTGGGCTGAGGAGAGATAAACTTTTTTAAGTAATGTGACTTATGATTTTTGCCTAGCGGATGATGAAAAAGTGACCCGAGCCCTATCTAGGGGCCAGAATATAATAGAGACCTGGAGGTGAGCTCTTTTCACTTAGGCCAGTAAGAAACCACCACAAAAAACTAGAAACCACTTAGCAACATTGTGGCAAAAAAAACAGTATACCCTAGCAACCGCATCTAAATATCCCAAAAATGGCTTTATATTGATTATGATTATATGCCACAAAAATTCTGATTCTTTTCAAAATAAAAGGTGAAGTTTTGCCTAAATATAAACAAGGACTATAC